>NC_073232.2:144848000-145161000 GCF_029281585.2 Gorilla gorilla gorilla
TGACTCAATATAAAAATGGACAAAGTATTTGAATAGTCATGTTCCTCACAAAGATATACAAACGACCAATAAGCTCAGGAGGAGATGCTCAAGGTCATTAGTCGTTAGGAGAATGCAAACAGAAACCCCAATGAGACACCAGGTCCTACCCGTGAGGACAGCTGCAAAAAGTAATCCAAGTAATCCTAATACAAGGAAAATAACAGTAGTTGGTGAGGGTGTAGAGGAATTGGGACCCCCACAGATTGCTGGTGGGAATGTAAAATGGGGCTGCAGCTGTGGACAGCAGTTTGGTGGTTCCTCAAAAAGTTAAACAGGCCGAACTCGGTGGCTCACACCGGGAATCCCAGCACTTTGGGAGGCCGAGGTGGGAGGATCACTTGAGCCCAGGAGATCAAGACCAGCCTTGGCAACATAGAGAGACCCCGTCTCTACAAAGAAATAAATTAAAAAATGGCCAGGCGTGATGACAGAGCCCTGTAGTCCCAGCTACTTAGGAGGTTGAGGTTGGAGGATTGCTTGAGCCTGAAAGATCAAGGCTGCAGTGAACCTTGGTCATGCCACTGCCCTCCAGCCTGGGTGACAGAGCTAGAACCTGTCTGAAAAAAAAGTTAAACAGAATTACCATATGATGCAGCAATTCCATTCCTAGGTCTATACCTTAAAGCCATATGTCGTATAACTTTATTAATTAATTAATATATTTATTTACTTATTTTGAGATGGATTCTCACTCTGTCGCCCAGGCTGGAGTGCAGTGGCATGACCTTGGCTCACTGCAAGCTCCACCTCCCGGGTTCACACCATTCTCCTGCCTCAGCCTCCTGAGTAGCTGGGACTACAGGCACCCGCCACCGCGGCCGGCTAATGTTTTGTATATTTAGTAGAGGTGGGGTTTCACCGTGTTAGCCAGGATGGTCTTGATCTCCTGACCTCGTGATCGACCCTCCTCGGCCTCCCAAAGTGCTGGATTACAGGCGTGAGTCACCGCGCCCGGCCTGTATAACTGCATTTATATGAAATGTCCAGAATTGGCATATCCATAAAGACAGAAAATAAATGAGTGGTTATTGAGGGTAGGGACATGTGTGGAGTTTCTTTTTGGAGTGATTGAAATGTCTAAAATGAGAGTGAGATGAGAGTTACACAACGTTGAATATACTAAACCACTGAATTATGTGCTTTAAATGGTTAAAATGATGAATATTTTATGATATGAATTTTTATCTCAAAAAATTTATTGAACCATAAGGTACCTAGGAACAAATCTATATAAAGACAGAAAATACCTATATACAGAAAATACTATGACAGAAACATAAACAAATAAATGGAGATACACCATTTTAATGGATAGAGATACTCAATCTGTACAGATGTTCCACCTCCCAAAATTTATCTCTCCATCCAATACAGCTGCACTCACTATCCCAACAGTTTTTGTGGAATTTAACAAGCCAGTTTTAAAGATTACATGGTACAACAAGTGGAAAAGAATAACCAAAGACATCCCTGAGGAAGAACAAGCAGAGGGTGTGTTCTATCCGATTCACGTCGCTGAGCTAGCGTGTCACTGCCGAGAGACAGGCTCGCCTGCGAAACAGAGGAGGACTTCAGCGAAGAAACCCACAGCCTTGGACAGGCTCGCCTGTGAAACGGAGGAGGACTTCAGCGTAGAAACGCCGAGCCTTGGACAGGCTCGCCTGTGAAACAGAGGAGGACTTCAGTGTAGAAACGCCCAGCCCTGGACAGGCTCGCCTGCGAAACAGAGGAGGACTTCAGCATAGAAACGCCCAGCCTTGGACAGGCTCGCCTGTGAAACGGAGGAGGACTTCAGTGTAGAAACCCATAGCCTTGGACAGGCTCGCCTGTGAAATGGAGGAGGACTTCAGCGTAGAAACGCCCAGCCTTGGACAGGCTCGCCTGTGAAATGGAGGAGGACTTCAGTGTAGAAACCCATAGCCTTGGACAGGCTCGCCTGTGAAACGGAGGAGGACTTCAGTGTAGAAACGCACAGCCTTGGACAGGCTCGCCTGTGAAACGGAGGAGGACTTCAGTGTAGAAACGCACAGCCCTGGACAGGCTCGCCTGTGAAACGGAGGAGGACTTCGGTGTAGAAACCCATAGCCTTGGACAGGCTCACCTGTGAAAAGGAGGAGGACTTCAGTGTAGAAACCCAGAGCCTTGGACAGCCTCGCCTGTGAAACGGAGGAGGACTTCAGTGTAGAAACGCACAGCCTTGGACAGGCTCGCCTGTGAAACGGAGGAGGACTTCAGTGTAGAAACGCACAGCCTTGGACAGGCTCGCCTGTGAAACGGAGGAGGACTTCAGCGTAGAAACCCCTAGCCTTGGACACGCTCGCCTGTGAAATGGAGGAGGACTTCAGTGCAGAAACGCACAGCCTTGGACAGGCTCGCCTGTGAAACGGAGGAGGACTTCAGTGCAGAAACGCACAGCCCTGGACAGGCTCGCCTCTGAAATGGAGGAGGACTTCAGTGTAGAAACGCCCAGCCTTGGACAGGCTCGCCTGTGAAACGGAGGAGGACTTCAGCGTAGAAACGCCCAGCCTTGGACAGGCTCGCCTGTGAAACGGAGGAGGACTTCAGTGTAGAAACCCATAGCCTTGGACAGGCTCGCCTGTGATACGGAGGAGGACTTCAGTGTAGAAACGCACAGCCTTGGACAGGCTCGCCTGTGAAACGGAGGAGGACTTCGGTGTAGAAACGCACAGCCTTGGACAGGCTCGCCTGTGAAACGGAGGAGGACTTCAGTGTAGAAACCCAGAGCCTTGGACAGGCTCGCCTGTGAAACGGAGGAGGACTTCAGTGTAGAAACGCACAGCCTTGGACAGGCTCGCCTGTGAAACGGAGGAGGACTTCAGTGTAGAAACGCACAGCCTTGGACAGGCTCGCCTGTGAAACGGAGGAGGACTACAGTGTAGAAACCCATAGCCTTGGACAGGCTCGCCTGTGAAATGGAGGAGGACTTCAGTGTAGAAACGCACAGCCTTGGACAGGCTCGCCTGTGAAACGGAGGAGGACTTCAGTGTAGAAACGCACAGCCTTGGACAGGCTCGCCTGTGAAACCGAGGAGGACTTCAGTGTAGAAACGCACAGCCTCGGACAGGCTCGCCTGTGAAACGGAGGAGGACTTCAGCGTAGAAACCCCTAGCCTTGGACAGGCTCGCCTGTGAAATGGAGGAGCACTTCAGCGTAGAAACACACAGCCTTGGACAGACTCGCCTGTGAAATGGAGGAGGACTTCAGCGTAGAAACGCCCAGCCTTGGACAGGCTCGCCTGTGAAACGGAGGAGGACTTCAGTGTAGAAACCCATAGCCTTGGACAGGCTCGCCTGTGAAACGAAGGAGGACTTCAGTGTAGAAACGCACAGCCTTGGACAGGCTCGCCTGTGAAACGGAGGAGGACTTCGGTGTAGAAACCCATAGCCTTGGACAGGCTCGCCTGTGAAATGGAGGAGGACTTCGGCGTAGAAACCCATAGCCTTGGACAGGCTCGCCTGTGAAATGGAGGAGGACTTCAGCGTAGAAACGCACAGCCTTGGACAGGCTCGCCTGTGAAACGGAGGAGGACTTCAGTGTAGAAACCCATAGCCTTGGACAGGCTCACCTGTGAAACGGAGGAGGACTTCAGTGTAGAAACCCAGAGCCTTGGACAGGCTCGCCTGTGAAACGGAGGAGGACTTCAGTGTAGAAACACACAGCCTTGGACAGGCTCGCCTGTGAAACGGAGGAGGACTTCAGCGTAGAAACCCCTAGCCTTGGACAGGCTCGCCTGTGAAATGGAGGAGGACTTCAGTGTAGAAACGCACAGCCTCGGACAGGCTCGCCTGTGAAACGGAGGAGGACTTCAGTGTAGAAACGCACAGCCCTGGACAGGCTCGCCTCTGAAACGGAGGAGGACTTCAGTGTAGAAACGCACAGCCTCGGACAGGCTCGCCTGTGAAACGGAGGAGGACTTCAGCGTAGAAACGCCCAGCCTTGGACAGGCTCGCCTGTGAAACGGAGGAGGACTTCAGTGTAGAAACCCATAGCCTTGGACAGGCTCGCCTGTGATACGGAGGAGGACTTCAGTGTAGAAACGCACAGCCTTGGACAGGCTCGCCTGTGAAACGGAGGAGGACTTCGGTGTAGAAACGCACAGCCTTGGACAGGCTCGCCTGTGAAACGGAGGAGGACTTCAGTGTAGAAACCCAGAGCCTTGGACAGGCTCGCCTGTGAAACGGAGGAGGACTTCAGTGTGGAAACGCACAGCCTTGGACAGGCTCGCCTGTGAAACGGAGGAGGACTTCAGTGTAGAAACGCACAGCCTTGGACAGGCTCGCCTGTGAAACGGAGGAGGACTTCAGTGTAGAAACCCATAGCCTTGGACAGGCTCGCCTGTGAAATGGAGGAGGACTTCAGTGTAGAAACGCACAGCCTTGGACAGGCTCGCCTGTGAAACGGAGGAGGACTTCAGTGTAGAAACGCACAGCCTTGGACAGGCTCGCCTGTGAAACGGAGGAGGACTTCAGTGTAGAAACGCACAGCCTCGGACAGGCTCGCCTGTGAAACGGAGGAGGACTTCAGCGTAGAAACCCCTAGCCTTGGACAGGCTCGCCTGTGAAATGGAGGAGGACTTCAGCGTAGAAACACACAGCCTTGGACAGACTCGCCTGTGAAACGGAGGAGGACTTCAGCGTGGAAACGCCCAGCCTTGGACAGGCTCGCCTGTGAAACGGAGGAGGACTTCAGTGTAGAAACGCACAGCCCTGGACAGGCTCGCCTCTGAAACGGAGGAGAACTTCAGTGTAGAAACGCACAGCCTCGGACAGGCTCGCCTGTGAAACGGAGGAGGACTTCAGCGTAGAAACGCCCAGCCTTGGACAGGCTCGCCTGTGAAACGGAGGAGGACTTCAGTGTAGAAACCCATAGCCTTGGACAGGCTCGCCTGTGATACGGAGGAGGACTTCAGTGTAGAAACGCACAGCCTTGGACAGGCTCGCCTGTGAAACGGAGGAGGACTTCGGTGTAGAAACGCACAGCCTTGGACAGGCTCGCCTGTGAAACGGAGGAGGACTTCAGTGTAGAAACCCAGAGCCTTGGACAGGCTCGCCTGTGAAACGGAGGAGGACTTCAGTGTAGAAACGCACAGCCTTGGACAGGCTCGCCTGTGAAACGGAGGAGGACTTCAGTGTAGAAACGCACAGCCTTGGACAGGCTCGCCTGTGAAACGGAGGAGGACTTCAGCGTAGAAACCCCTAGCCTTGGACAGG
Organism: Gorilla gorilla gorilla; assembly: GCF_029281585.2. Lineage (NCBI taxonomy): Eukaryota > Metazoa > Chordata > Mammalia > Primates > Hominidae > Gorilla > Gorilla gorilla. Next base: position 144,853,274 of record NC_073232.2, read on the forward strand.
CTCGCCTGTGAAACGGAGGAGGACTTCAGCGTAGAAACGCACAGCCTCGGACAGGCTCGCCTGTGAAACGGAGGAGGACTTCAGCGTAGAAACCCCTAGCCTTGGACAGGCTCGCCTGTGAAATGGAGGAGGACTTCAGCGTAGAAACACACAGCCTTGGACAGACTCGCCTGTGAAACGGAGGAGGACTTCAGCATAGAAACGCCCAGCCTTGGACAGGCTCGCCTGTGAAACGGAGGAGGACTTCAGTGTAGAAACGCCCAGCCTTGGACCTGTGAAACGGAGGAGGACTTCAGTGTAGAAACCCATAGCCTTGGACAGGCTCGCCTGTGATACGGAGGAGGACTTCAGTGTAGAAACGCACAGCCTTGGACAGGCTCGCCTGTGAAACGGAGGAGGACTTCGGTGTAGAAACGCACAGCCTTGGACAGGCTCGCCTGTGAAACGGAGGAGGACTTCAGTGTAGAAACCCAGAGCCTTGGACAGGCTCGCCTGTGAAACGGAGGAGGACTTCAGTGTAGAAACGCACAGCCTTGGACAGGCTCGCCTGTGAAACGGAGGAGGACTTCAGTGTAGAAACGCACAGCCTTGGACAGGCTCGCCTGTGACACGGAGGAGGACTTCAGTGTAGAAACCCATAGCCTTGGACAGGCTCGCCTGTGAAATGGAGGAGGACTTCAGTGTAGAAACGCACAGCCTTGGACAGGCTCGCCTGTGAAACGGAGGAGGACTTCAGTGTAGAAACGCACAGCCTCGGACAGGCTCGCCTGTGAAACGGAGGAGGACTTCAGCGTAGAAACCCCTAGCCTTGGACAGGCTCGCCTGTTAAATGGAGGAGGACTTCAGCGTAGAAACACACAGCCTTGGACAGACTCGCCTGTGAAACGGAGGAGGACTTCAGCGTAGAAACGCCCAGCCTTGGACAGGCTCGCCTATGAAATGGAGGAGGACTTCAGTGTAGAAACGCATAGCCTTGGACAGGCTCGCCTGTGAAACGGAGGAGGACTTCGGTGTAGAAACCCATAGCCTTGGACAGGCTCGCCTGTGAAATGGAGGAGGACTTCGGCGTAGAAACCCATAGCCTTGGACAGGCTCGCCTGTGAAATGGAGGAGGACTTCAGCGTAGAAACGCACAGCCTTGGACAGGCTCGCCTGTGAAACGGAGGAGGACTTCAGTGTAGAAACCCATAGCGTTGGACAGGCTCACCTGTGAAACGGAGGAGGACTTCAGTGTAGAAACCCAGAGCCTTGGACAGGCTCGCCTGTGAAACGGAGGAGGACTTCAGTGTAGAAACGCACAGCCTTGGACAGGCTCGCCTGTGAAACGGAGGAGGACTTCAGTGTAGAAACGCACAGCCTTGGACAGGCTCGCCTGTGAAACGGAGGAGGACTTCAGCGTAGAAACCCCTAGCCTTGGACAGGCTCGCCTGTGAAATGGAGGAGGACTTCAGTGTAGAAACGCACAGCCTTGGACAGGCTCGCCTGTGAAACGGAGGAGGACTTCAGTGTAGAAACGCACAGCCCTGGACAGGCTCGCTCTGAAACGGAGGAGAACTTCAGTGTAGAAACGCACAGCCTCGGACAGGCTCGCCTGTGAAACGGAGGAGGACTTCAGCGTAGTAACGCCCAGCCTTGGACAGGCTCGCCTGTGAAACGGAGGAGGACTTCAGTGTAGAAACCCATAGCCTTGGACAGGCTCGCGTGTGATACGGAGGAGGACTTCAGTGTAGAAACGCACAGCCTTGGACAGGCTCGCCTGTGAAACGGAGGAGGACTTCGGTGTAGAAACGCACAGCCTTGGACAGGCTCGCCTGTGAAACGGAGGAGGACTTCAGTGTAGAAACCCAGAGCCTTGGACAGGCTCGCCTGTGAAACGGAGGAGGACTTCATTGTAGAAACGCACAGCCTTGGACAGGCTCGCCTGTGAAACGGAGGAGGACTTCAGTGTAGAAACGCACAGCCTTGGACAGGCTCGCCTGTGAAACGGAGGAGGACTTCAGCGTAGAAACCCCTAGCCTTGGACAGGCTCGCCTGTGAAATGGAGGAGGACTTCAGTGTAGAAACGCACAGCCTTGGACAGGCTCGCCTGTGAAACGGAGGAGGACTTCAGTGTAGAAACGCACAGCCTCGGACAGGCTCGCCTGTGAAACGGAGGAGGACTTCAGTGTAGAAACGCACAGCCTCGGACAGGCTCGCCTGTGAAACGGAGGAGGACTTCAGTGTAGAAACCCATAGCCTTGGACAGGCTCGCCTGTGAAATGGAGGAGGACTTCAGCGTAGAAACACACAGCCTTGGACAGACTCGCCTGTGAAACGGAGGAGGACTTCAGCGTAGAAACGCCCAGCCTTGGACAGGCTCGCCTGTGAAACGGAGGAGGACTTCAGCGTAGAAACGCCCAGCCTTGGACAGGCTCGCCTGTGAAACGGAGGAGGACTTCAGTGTAGAAACCCATAGCCTTGGACAGGCTCGCCTGTGATACGGAGGAGGACTTCAGTGTAGAAAGGCACAGCCTTGGACAGGCTCGCCTGTGAAACGGAGGAGGACTTCAGTGTAGAAACACACAGCCTTGGACAGGCTCGCCTGTGAAACGGAGGAGGAGTTCAGTGTAGAAACGCACAGCCTCGGACAGGCTCGCCTGTGAAACGGAGGAGGACTTCAGTGTAGAAACCCCTAGCCTTGGACAGGCTCGCCTGTGAAATGGAGGAGGACTTCAGCGTAGAAACACACAGCCTTGGACAGACTCGCCTGTGAAACGGAGGAGGACTTCAGCGTAGAAACGCCCAGCCTTGGACAGGCTCGCCTGTGAAACGGAGGAGGACTTCAGCATAGAAACGCCCAGCCTTGGACAGGCTCGCCTGTGAAACGGAGGAGGACTTCAGTGTAGAAACCCATAGCCTTGGACAGGCTCGCCTGTGATACGGAGGAGGACTTCAGTGTAGAAACGCACAGCCTTGGACAGGCTCGCCTGTGAAACGGAGGAGGACTTCGGTGTAGAAACGCACAGCCTTCGACAGGCTTGCCTGTGAAACGGAGGAGGACTTCAGCGTAGAAACGCACAGCCTCGGACAGGCTCGCCTGTGAAACGGAGGAGGACTTCAGCGTAGAAACCCCTAGCCTTGGACAGGCTCGCCTGTGAAATGGAGGAGGACTTCAGCGTAGAAACACACAGCCTCGGACAGACTCGCCTGTGAAACGGAGGAGGACTTCAGTGTAGAAACGCACAGCCTTGGACAGGCTCGCCTGTGAAACGGAGGAGGACTTCAGTGTGGAAACGCACGGCCTTGGACAGGCTCGCCTGTGAAACGGAGGAGGACTTCAGTGTGGAAACGCACAGCCTTGGACAGGCTCGCCTGTGAAACGGAGGAGGACTTCAGTGTGGAAACGCCCAGCCTTGGACAGGCTCGCCTGTGAAACGGAGGAGTACTTCAGTGTAGAAACCCACAGCCTTGGACAGGCTCACCTGTGAAACGGAGGAGGACTTCGGTGTAGAAACGCACAGCCTTGGACAGGCTCGCCTGTGAAACGGAGGAGGACTTCGGTGTAGAAACCCATAGCCTTGGACAGGCTCACCTGTGAAATGGAGGAGGACTTCGGCGTAGAAACCCATAGCGTTGGACAGGCTCGCCTGTGAAATGGAGGACTTCGGTGTAGAAACGCACAGTCTTGGACAGGCTCACCTCTGAAACGGAGGAGAACTTCAGTGTGGAAACGCACAGCCTTGGACAGGCTCGCCTGTGAAACGGAGGAGGACTTCAGTGTAGAAACGCACAGCCTTGGACAGGCTCGCCTGTGAAACGGAGGAGGACTTCAGTGTAGAAACCCATAGCCTTGGACAGGCTCGCCTGTGAAACGGAGGAGGACTTCAGTGTAGAAACGCACAGCCTTGGACAGGCTCGCCTGTGAAACGGAGGAGGACTTCGGTGTAGAAACCCATAGCCTTGGACAGGCTCGCCTGTGAAATGGAGGAGGACTTCAGCGTAGAAACGCACAGCCTTGGACAGGCTCGCCTGTGAAACGGAGGAGGACTTCAGTGTAGAAACGCACAGCCTTGGACAGGCTCGCCTGTGAAACGGAGGAGGACTTCAGTGTAGAAACCCATAGCCTTGGACAGGCTCGCCTGTGAAACGGAGGAGGACTTCAGTGTAGAAACGCACAGCCTTTGACAGGCTCGCCTGTGTAACGGAGGAGGACTTCGGTGTAGAAACCCATAGCCTTGGACAGGCTCGCCTGTGAAACGGAGGAGGACTTCGGCGTAGAAACCCATAGCCTTGGACAGGCTAGCCTGTGAAATGGAGGAGGACTTCAGTGTAGAAACACACAGCCTCGGACAGGCTCGCCTGTGAAACGGAGGAGGACTTCAGTGTGGAAACCTATAGCCTTAGAGCTTTTGGAGGAAAATATCTGATCCTGAATTTTCTGACCTCGTAATGAGAGAGAATCTAAGCAAGACCCAAAAATGTCAACCATAAGAGAAAATATTTCCTAAAGTGATGTCTGAGTCTGCTCCAGCTGCCATAACAAAATACCTTAGACGAGTTATTTAGGAACAGTAGAAGTTTCTTGCTCACATTCTAGAGCTGGGAAGTCCAAGATGAAGGTGCCGGCAGTCTGGGTGTCTGGTAGGCCCTGCTCTACGCTTCAGCGGTCGTAACTTCCAGCCGTGTCCTCACGTGGTTGAAGAGCAAAGGGGCCGCTTCATGCCTCTTTTGTAAGGACACGAATCCCATTTATAAGGGCAGAGTCCCCGTGACCGAATCACCTTCCGAAGCCCTGTCTCTTCATTCCCACACATTAGAGGTTAGGGTTCAACATAGGAGTTTTGGAGGAACACAGATGTCCAGAACATAGTGAGTGACGGCATTAGAATGTAACACTTCTAATCGTTGAAAACCATCACATAAACATACAGGCCACTCACCAGAGGAAGATATTTGTAATGTACACAAATTTCAAATGATCACTATCCAGGGTTTTTCTTTTTTTTAAACAGGGTCTCACTCTGTCGCCCAGGCTGGAGTGCAGTGGTGCAAACACTGCTCACTGTAGCCTTAAACTCCTGAGCTCAAGTGATCCTTGAGCCTCAGCCTCCAGAGTAGCTGGGACTATAGATGTGCGCCAGCATGCCAGTCTAATTTTTTTTATTTATTGTAGTCTTGCCATGCTGCCCAGGCTGGTCTCAAACTCCTGGGCTCAAGCAATCCTCCCGCCTAAGCCTCCCTAAGTGCTGGGATGACAGGCGTGAGCCACTGTGCCCAGCCACTATCTAGGATTTTTAAAAGCACATTACTTAAAGTATAAGAAAACCCCAAACAGGCCAGGTGTGGTGGCTCATGCCTGTAATCCCAGCTACTCAGGAGGCTGAGGCAGGGGAATCGCTTGAACCCGGGAAGCAGAGGTTGCAGTGAGCCGAGATCACACCATTGCACTCCAGCCTGGGTGACAGAGCGAGACTCTGTCTCAAGAGAAAGAAACCCCCAAACAATCCAATGTAAAACTGTGCAAAAGACGTGAACCTCCGAGGTGGAGCCACCAGCGATCTGCCGCCGGGGGAGAGGCCGTCCACTGTCCTTCATCAGGTGGGAATGTGAATTTGCCACCCAACAGATGGGCAAAAAGTGAGAAGCCTGACAAGACCAAGCGTTGGGTGGAGCGCCAAGTCCACACAGAGCTCTCCCGCACCACTGCTGAGAGTGCAAACCGGCACAGCCAGGTTGGGAAACCCTCTCCTGGACCAAGCAGATCCCTTCTGAGAATCCAGCTGCCTCCTTCACCCCTTCAGGCTTTTCTTCACAGGCCTCACCCGGTGGAGCCCCGATCACCAGTCACCAAGGGGAACGTCGCGCCGACACAGAGATTCCTGCAGAGCCCATTCCCGACCCACACACTGTTTCCCGTCTGTTCCTGGCCTGACGCGTCCTCTGGGATGTCGGCTTTTGGGGGCCTGGATTTGTGTGTTAGGTTTGTTGTTGCATCTCTGTGGCTCAGACAGCCCTGGCACAGTTGCCACCGAGCAGAGGGCCGTGAGTAAAGGAGCGAATGAACGGTGCAGGGAGGGCGCCGGCTGGTTCTGTTGCAGGCATGTCCCGGAATGTCCCCTCCACTCAGGCCACCCCGACCCCGAAGCTGCATCAGCCTGGCCAGATCCCATCCTCAATCCTCCTCCTCCCCCAACCTTCCTGCAGCCCAGACTCTGGGACCACCTTCTTCAGTCCCCAAACGCACTGCAACCCTGGGACCCAAGAGCACAGGACACCCCAGACAGCCAAGGGCCTGTTGACTGAAGGAAAATACAAGTTAGTTTCATGTGGAAATCTGACTGAGGCCGGTGGACCGAGGCCTCCAGCTCAGGAGCAGCCCCGTGAAGTTGCGCCTACGAGAGTTTCAGTTCACGGTTTACCTCCAGCTGGTGAAGAGTCCCATCAGGTGTGGGTGCAGGAGGACGTCTGGTTAGAGGTCAGAGGTCAGAGGCGTCATCCCCAACCCCGGCCGATGTTACCTTACGTGCGGGGAAAGGCAAGGACTGGGCTCATTCATCTTTTACGGAACGTGGTGAGTCAGGCAAGAGACCCGGGCCCTGTGCTCCGTCCTGTTTTGTCTTCGATGCTTCTCTCCGGTGAGCTGCAGGTGGCCACAGAGTCAGGCTTGGGAAGCTGTGCCGCAAGCGGGAATGAGTGGACGGGGCTGCTCACGCGGCTGCTTTTCCGTCACGGATGCCCCACCCGTCCTGTGCGGGAGGCCCTGTTGAGGTGAGCTCCGCCCTGCCGAGTGTAGGGACTTTGCCTCCACCTCCAGAGTTCCACATCCTTCCAGTAGGACGCAGGGAGACATCGGCTTGGGAGGCTGAATTTGCTCAAACGGCAAACACACAATGAGAGCCTGGGAGGGAATCCCGGCCAGGGCAGGGTGAGCAGACACTTCTAGAATCAGATCAACAAGCCCGTTCAGCACGAGCACAGCTCTGGTTTATAGCAGAGGGAATTGGATCAGAGGCCTGGAGCCCAGGGCCAAGGAGATTACAGCCGAGGGTGTCACAGTGGGGGGCACCCCACTGCATCCCAGCCTGGCCAGCGGGGAGAGCACCATCGATCCAGCTCTCTGGTCAAGACATGCTTCTTCCTAGAGGGACAAAGCCCCAAGCCATCGAGGACTCACTCTGCCCCTGCGGCTTGACTGGGCCCCACACTCCTGTCCCTGAGAAGCCCACTCAGGGCACTGGAGGTGGGGGTGCACCCCAGGTGGATCCCTCCCATCTTCATATGAGGTTCCGGGGGAGGGCCTTCTTGGATGGAGGATGGAGGAGTCCCAGCTCCATCCAGGCCACCCCTGGAGCAGCAGGAGCTGGGACAGGTTTGCTCCCCACCTGCGGAGGACGGGGGCCGGTTTCTGTCCATCATCCCCTTCGGTGTCCCTGCTGCACTGAGGCTCTGCGGGGTCCGGGGCCCCCTCACAAGCAGTCAGGCTGCCTGTTCCCAAGTGAAGGTGGTGGACGGTCCCGGAGCAGCAGCTTTGAAAACGTCAGGGTGGGAACCGGAGGGGATGGTGACCCTTCCGAAGGGAGAGTGTGAGAAGCCCATGGAGGCTCCTGTGTCCACGCGGCGTCTGTGTCCACACAGGAGACCTCAGGAGGGCCCTGGAGGCAGGTGGGGTGGGCTGGGGGACAATTGCCCTCAGGATCGGAGGAGCAGGCCACTTGCAGGACCTGTCCTGCCCACTGCATGCGCCTCGTCGTGGGCTGCTGGGCTCCTTGGAGGAGGCCCCTCTGCTTTGGAAGGGCATGGCAGAGGCTCAGTGGTGGGCTGGCGGGGGTCTCTGTGCAGAACAGCATTTTGCCATCCCCAGTGTCAAGTGCGAGGCAGCCCAGTCCAGGCAGAGCACGCTGATGCCCAGATCTTGGTCTGACACCATCCTCTCCACAGTCCTCACTCCCCGAAGCAGCGAACCCAGAGACAGAGCTGCAGCACAGAGGATCCACAAGTCATTTCCATGTTTGGGCCGTAAGGTTATTTTCTTCTAGAGAGACCAGCATGGAAAGAGGGGAGGGGCCTTTGCAGTAGAGAGACCCAACGCACACCTCAGCCAGGTGACCCCGCCTAGGGCGGGGTGGGGGTCTTGCCTCAGGGCGGCCTTGCCTCCAGCCCTCCCCTGGCCATGCTCCTGAGCCCCTGCACCACCACGTCCACCCTCCCTGTGAGCCCCTCAGGCAGTGAGACAACAGCCCTGTCCACGCCATTCCCTGTTGAGTCCCCTCTGCTGGTTTGCACGGCTCCCCAGCACGTCTGGCTGCTGGCTGACCCTGGCCTGGTGGGGCTGAGTAACACCCCCAGCCCCACCGTCCAGGCAGATGCCCAGCAGGGAGCCTGCTGTTCTTGGCCTCCAGCGTCTGTTTACTCCCAGGAACACTTTTGGCATTGCTTGAGTGGCACATTGGCTGGGCCTGCCCACCTATTGCCACGCAAGGTGACTGTTTGCAGGAGGTGCCCTGAGGGTCCATCTGTCCTGCAGGGCACCCACCAAGCACAGTATGGCACCTCTGCACCGAGCCTGTCCACGTCCCTACTGCGAGGCTGGGCTGCGCTGCGCCTCTGAGAAGCGGCCCTGTTCCCACCCAAGGCCTCGCCTGCAGACATGGCCACGTCCCCAGACAGGGCCCCGAGAAGCTCGCCCCAGACGCCACGAGGCGCATTCTTAAACAGGGACTTCCTAGACGCCATGAAGCGGTGTCCTTAAACAGCGACTTCCTCTCACCCACCTCGATTTGATTTTCAGTTTTAAACTAAAGTGAATTCCATTTTACAAGTAATACCATTTCATTGTAGAACATTGGGAAATATATAAACTAGAAAGAAGAAGAAATACTCCCTGGCTTTGGGCCCCCACATGCTCGGAGGAGCCTTGCAAAGTTTTATGCCCAGGTGTGTCTTCACTCAGCAGTCAGAGAGTGCCCAGGCGGCACTGCATTTCCCGCTCAAATGCTCCTTTCTGGTTGTAAAGGTGAGATGTGCGCCTTATTAAAAGCTGGAATTCCCAGGAAAGGGCAAAGAAGGAAAGCCCCTCTGGGGAGAGGCAGGCCCCACGGCTCTGGGACTTTCAGGGCTCCGGGGACTCTCACGGCCTCACTGCGGTCGTCCCGCGGGGCTGGGGGGGGACAGGGCATTGTAAAAGCATCCGCCGCTCCTGGTGGAAGAGGAAATGTGGAGCTGGGTGCCAGGGGCCTGGCAGTCACGGCTTATTGTTCTTTATGAACACAAATGAACAAGAGAGTCCACAGGCTTCAACCCGAGGTTGCATGATGCAGGGAGGCACCCTTCACAGTCTGTCGAGGGACACAGACACCATCGCTCTCTCCGCAGCTCTACGGCTGAGCGGGGGGTGCACCCAAGAAATGTATCTCCCGGAACTGGGGAATCACGGCAGGGCCACTGGGCAAGGCATGCAGGGTTGCAGCATTTACCGAGGACCCTGACCTGGGGGTCATCAGCCGTTCATTTCTATTCTTCTTTTCAAACCTTTAATTTCTTTATTTTTAGTGCAGTTTCAGATGCACGGCCAATGTGAGAGTTAAGTCCAGAGAGTTCCCGTACACCCTTCTCCCCTCCCGCACACCCTGCCCTCTCTCCCCCACCAGAGTGGCGCATTCCTTACAATCCACTAACCTGCATGGACACGTAGCCTACGTGGACACGGAACCTGTGTGGACACAGACTCTGCGTGGACACATAGCCTGCGTGGACACAGAACCTGCGTGGACACATAGCCTGCGTGGACACAGAACCTGCATGGAAACATAGCCTGTGTGGACACAGAACCTGCGTGGACATGGAACCTGCGGGGACACATAGCCTGCGTGGACACAGAACCTGCGGGGACACAGAACCTGCGTGGACACAGAACCTGCATGGACACATACCCTGTGTGGACACAGAACCTGCGTGGACACATAGCCTGTGTGGACACAGAACCTGCATGGACACATAGCCTGCATGGACACAGAACCTGCGTGGACACATAGCCTGCGTGGACACAGAACCTGCGTGGACACAGAACCTGCGTGGACACATAGCCTGTGTGGACACAGAACCTGCGTGGACACATAGCCTGCGTGGACACAGAACCTGCGTGGACACATAGCCTGTGTGGACACATAGCCTGCGTGGACACAAAACCTGCGTGGACACATAGCCTGCGTGGACACAGAACCTGCGTGGACACATAGCCTGCATGGACACAGACCCTGCGTGGACACATAGCCTGCGTGGACACATAGCCTGCGTGGACACAGAACCTGCGTGGACACAGAACCTGTGTGGAAACATAGCCTGCGTGGACACATAGCCTGCGTGGACACAGAACCTGCGTGGACACAGAACCTGTGTGGAAACAGCCTGCATGGACACAGAACCTGTGTGGACACAGAACCTGCATGGACACATAGCCTGTGTGGACACAGAACTTGCATGGACACACAACCTGCATGGACACATAGCCTGGGTGGACACAGAACCTGTGTGGACACATAGCCTGCATGGACACAGAACTTGCATGGACACATAGCCTGTGTGGACACAGAACCTGCGTGGACACAGAACCTGCATGGACACATAGCCTGTGTGGACACAGAACTTGCATGGACACACAACCTGCATGGACACATAGCCTGGGTGGACACAGAACCTGTGTGGACACATAGCCTGCGTGGACACAGAACTTGCATGGACACATAGCCTGTGTGGACACAGAACCTGCGTGGACACAGAACCTGCATGGACACATAGACTGTGTGGACACAGAACCTGCATGGACACGGAACTTGTGTGGACACAAAACCGCCCAAAGCCCATGCTTTGCATCAGTGTTCACGCTTGCTTTTTTCTTTTGTAAGAGACAGTGTCTCACTCTGTCACTTGGGCTGGAGGGCAGTGGCTATTCGCAGGCACGGTCTCAGCTCACTGCAGCCTCAAACTCTGAGGCTCCAGTGATCCTCCCACCTCAGCCTCCTCAGTAGCTGGGACCACAGCTGTTTGCCACCACACCCAGCTTACATTTTTTTTTTTTTTTGAGATGAACTCTCACTCTGTCACCCAGGCTAGAGTGCAATGGCGCAGATCTTGGCTCACTGCAACCTCCGCCTCCCAGGTTTAAGCAATTCTCCTGCCTTGGCCTCCCGAGTATCTGGGTTTTGCAGGCGCCCACCACCATGCCTGGCTAATTCTTGTGTTTTTAATAGAGACGGAGTTTCACCGTGTTAGCCAGGCTGGTCTTCAACTCCTGACTTCAGGTGATCTGCCTGCCTTGGCCTCCCAAAGTGCTGGGTTACAGGTGTGAGCCACTGTGCCCACCCCAGCTTACATTTTTAATTCATTTTTCAGTTGGTCAAAACATGTCTTCAAGTACTTTTTGAGGACACATAGTATTATGTACATATTATCATAATTATCATCACCATTAATGTTTCTAATGTGTTGATAGAGAATAGCTATATTTATTACTTCATTTTACTTATCAATAATTAATAATAGCCCGTTATTTACAATATAATAAATGTATTTCTACATTTAATGTGCAATGGGGCAATAACTGCAGAATTTTGAGGCAAAAACATGTGAAGAGTCTTAGACCAGCTGCATTACCTGCCGTCTTTCTAAGTGAACACACAGGAAGGGGCTGCTTCAGGCTGAGCACGGTGGCTCACACCTGCAATCCCAGCACTTTGGGAAGCCAAGGTGGGAAGATTCCTTGAGCCCAGGAGTTCGAGACCAGCCTGGGCAACATAGGGAGACTTTGTCTCTACAAAAATTAGAAAATTAGGCAGGTGTGGTGCCGTGTGCTTGTAGTCCCAGCTACTCAGGAGGCTGAGGCAAGAGGATGGCCTGAGTCCGAGAGGTTGAGGCTGCAGTGAGCTGTGATCGCCCTGCTGCACTCCAGCCTGGGCAATAGAGCCAGACCCTGTCACAAAAGAGCGAAAGAAAGCGGCTGCTTCATGATCCACGGCCGCCCGCCTTGGCTCTGTGTTCCCACACGTTCGAGGCACTCGGAGGATCCTGTGCTTTGGCCTTGTCCCCCTTGCTCTTTGAAAGGCTTGCATCTCGGCCTTGTCCTCCTCGCGTTTTGAAAGGTTTGCATCTCGGCCTTGTCCTCCTTGCTCTTTGAAAGGTTTGCGTCTCCTTTTCAATGCCCAGTTCATCTCTTTTGTGTTTTACTCAACAAGGGAGTTTCTGGCTTGTGTGCTTGGCTGTAGCCCTGGCTCCAGCTGTTCCCGCTGGGCCTGCAGAGCCTTGTTCTCGCTGTGCTGTGGCTGCTGGGCCCCCGTCCTCGCTGCTGCTCGTCTCTCTCGGCACAGGGCGCTCCCTGACTCAGCTGTCTGGGGGTTCTTTCCCGCTCCCCGGATGATCTGAATTGTTACATCTTCATGTTTTTGCAAGAAACATTTCCCTCTTGTCACGTCTCTGTCTTTCTGGCTCAGCTGTCTCTCTTGAAGGCCGCCTCCTCCCCTTACGTGGGGGCCGTGCCTCCCACATCGCACTGTAAATGTCAAAGAGTTTTCCTCTTTCTCCAGAAAATTATCTTCAAAAATTCTTCTACGTCTTCAGAATAAACATCCTTCTTCCGTGTTTCATGCTCTTTCCCCATAATCCTGCGAGTCCTCCTTCTGCAAGGAAGGGCCGTCCATCAAGACCCCGGAGGCCCCCTCATGAGGCCAGTAGAGCTGCCTCCTTGGTATGGCTCAATTCCCCTCAGTCTCCATCTCACACAGCTGCTCTGTGAGCTCTTTGTGCGGGGGTGTGAAAGTCAACCTTCTCTGACCCCCATGGGCCCCCAGGGCCTGCTGAGTCTGGACAGATTCGGAGATCCCGTCCCTGCCCATCAGCTGAGTGCTGGTAGGGTTGTTGCAAACCCACTCTGGGCGTGGGCTGGTTTTGGGAAGGCTGGGTGCTCCTTTTCTGCAGGTTCCTGATGTTCCTGACAGTGACTGATCCCTGCAAGGGCCTCCGCAAGAGCTGTCAGGCACTGTGCAAGTGGGCGCAGCGTTGCCATGGAGACCCGAGGTTCCGGGGCTCCAGGGTGCTTACCCTCCAGCCCAATGCCCAGCCCTGCCCTGAGGAGACAGCCAGGCACAGAGGAGCCACGCCCCTGTCGACTTGATGGGAGGTCACCTTGCACTGCATACCAGCAAGATGTGGTATCTATTCCTTAGGCCCAGTTATTGCCAAATAAAGCTCAGAGGGATAAAAGCACACCAACAATGTGTAGTTTAATGAGTTAGTATAAGGCGAACACCATTATCACGATCTCCCAGGCCTGGATAGAACCTGGCCAGTTATCCCAAGAGCCCTCCATGTGCCCCGCCCAGCACAGCACCTGGCGCCTGGCTATCCTGCCAATGACTGTCCCCACTCCCCCGAACTTCTGTGCTGTGTGTCACCCAAGCACATGTTCCCAGACACCAGAGCCGTCTTGCCCCGTGTTCAGATCTGATGAGCCTTCCAGGTCTCCTCTCACTCACAGACCCCCTCCCCACTCTGCTTCCTCGTGGCTTCTCTGCAATGCCTGGGACCAGCCAGCACGGGCTGCCCACCACCCTACGGTGGCCGTGCACCAGCTCCTTTGCGTTTCCAGGCAAATGACAGCTGGGTCCAGTCCCTTTAGCAAGACTCAAAGCAGTGGTGACCGTCCCCAGGAGGCACCTCCCGCCTGGCCGTTGCCCCAGCTCTGACATGAGCACCCAGAAGGTCCAGCGCCTGGTCCTTGCATCCCCAGGGGCTGCAAGATGGTGGCATACGGATTCCATCATGCCCCTTTTGTTGTTCCTTGGCTTTTATAAAATGTCGCTTCCCCTCACTACCACCGGGTTGCCTGGGGGTGCAGGTCATGGAGCAAAGGCAGGATGAATGCAGGATTCTTTCCCTTCATTTATCATCTTTCAGGATGATGAGTTGGCTCCTGTCCTCCTCCCAGGATGGCCAGTCAGGTCATGCCTCACTAGGTTTATTTCTATGCACTTGGCTTTTGCTGGGCTGCATTGTTTGCAGAAATAACATTGTTTGCAAACTGAAGGTTGGTAGCCATGCTAAGTCCAACAAGTTCATCAGCGCCATTTTTCCAAGAGCAGGTGTCCACTTCCTGTCTCCATGTCACCTTTTCATGATGATTGTGTCTGTTACGGTGACCTGCGCTCAGCGACCTTTGTAGTTACTACAGTCATTGTTTCACAGAACCACGAACCACGGCCATATATGCAGGCGAACTTAGCACATAAATATGTGTTCTCACCAATCCACCACTGCTGTTCATTTCTCCCTTCCTTTCCTCAGGCCTCCCTCTTCCCTGAGACACAGCAGTATTGAAATTAGGCCAATTGATAACCCTATAATGGCCTCTAACGTTCAAGTGAAAGGAACAGTTGCAGGTCTCTCGCTTTAAATCAAAAGCTAGAAATTATTAAGCTGAGTGAGGAAGGCATGGAGAAAGCTCAGAGAGGCCGAGAGCTTGGTCTCCTGCACCAAACAGTTGGCCAAGTTGTGAATGCCAAGGAAAAGTTCTTGAAGGAAATTAAAAGTGCGACTCCAGCGACCCCACGAATGACAAAAAGAGAAACCGTCTTCTTGGTGATATGTGGAAAGTCTCAGCGGCTTGCATAGAAGGTCAATCAGTCACAACAATCCCTTAAGCCCAACCCCCATCCAGAGCAAGGCCCTCATGCTCTTCAATTCTGTGGAGGCTGAGAGAGGCCAGGAAGCTGCAGAAGAAACGTCTGAAGTTAGCGGAAGTTGGTTCCTGAAGTTTAAGGACAGAAGCTGTCTCCAAAAGTGCAAGGTGAAGCAGCAAGTGCTGATGGAGAAGCTGCAGCAAGTTCTCCAGAAGATCTAGCCAAGATCGGGGATGAGGGAGGCTGCACGAAACAAGAGATTTGCAAGGCAGATGAAACAGCCTTCTACTGGAAGAAGATGCCTTCTGGGACTTTCACAGCTGGAGAGGAGACAGTGCCTGGTTTCCAAGCTTCCAAGCACCCAAGCACAGGCTGACTCTCTTGCTAGGAGCTGACACAGCCGGGGACTTTGAGTTGAAGCCAATCCTCATTCACCATTCTGAAAATCCCAGGGCCTTTAAGAATGATGCTCAATCTACTCTGCCTGTGCTCCGTTAAGTGGACAACAAAGCCTGGTGACAGCACATCTGTTGACAGCATGGTTTGCTGAATATTTAAAGCTCACTATTGAGACCTACTACTCAAAAAAAAATTCCTTCCAAAATATGACCTCTCACTGATAATGCTTCTGGCCACTCAAGAGCTTGGATGGAGATTTAAAAGGAGATGAATGCTGTTTCCATGCCTGCTAACACCACATCCATTCTGCAGCCCATAGATCAAGGAGTAATTTTGACTTTCAAGTCTTACTATTTAAGAAATATAGGCCGGGCATGGTGGCTCACGCCTGTAATCCCAGCACTTTGGGAGGCCAAGGCGGGCAGATCATGAGGTCAGGAGATCAAGACCATCCTGGCAAACGTAGTGAAACCTCGTCTCTACTAAAAAAAAAAAAAAAAACAAAAACAGCCGGGTGTGGTGGTGGGTGCCTGTAGTCTCAGCTACTTGGGAGGCTGAGGCAGGAGAATGGCATGAACCCAGGAGGCGGAGCTTGCAGTGAGCCGAGATCGCGCCACTGCACTCCAGCCTGGGTGACAGAGACAAAAAGAAAGAAAAAAAGACAGAAATATATTTTATGAGGCTATAGCTGCTATAGATAGTGATTCCTCTGATGGATCTGGGCAAAGTAAATTAACAGTCCTCTGGAAAGGATTCACCTTTCTAGATCCCATTAAGAACAATAATGATTCACGAGAAGAGGTCAAAATATCACATTAACGGGAGTTTGGAAGAAGTTGATTCCAGCCCTCATGGATGACTTTGAAGGGTTCAAGCCTTCAGCGGAGGAGGTAACTGCAGATGTGGGGGAAGCAGCAAGAGAACTAGAATTAGAAGTAGAGCCTGAAGGTGAGACTAAATTGCTGCAATCTCAGGATCAAACTTTAATGGATGAGGAGTTCTTTCTGATGGATGAACAAGTAAAATGGTTTCCTGAGATGGAAACTATTCCTGGTGAAGATGCGGTGAACATTGTTGAAATGACATAAAGGATTTAAAATATTCCACAAACTTAGTTGACAAAGCAATGGCAGAATTTGAGAGGACTGTTATAAGTAAAATGTTTATTTAGAAACAGAATGCTTCTTCCTTGGTACCGCAAGGAAAAATAGCATTTAGACAAAGAGCTTTCTCAGCAAGACAATTTTTTTTTTTTTTTTTTGAGACGGAGTCTCGCTCTGTCACACAGGCTGGAGTGCAGTGGCGCAATCTCGGCTCACTGTAAGCTCCGCCTCCTGGGTTCACGCCATTCTCCTGCCTCAGCCTCCCGAGTAGCTGGGACTACAGGCACCCGCCACCATGCCTGGCTAATTTTTCTTGTAATCTTCACTATCTTCTGGCAAGAAATGTCAATGACAAAAGTCTGATGATAAATCTTTTTTTTTCTTTATAAGTCCCCCGCTGTTTTTGCTAGAGCCCAAAGGCACTTTTCTTTTTATTTAAAGTCCAGTGACTTTACTAGACCATGTCTTGGTTTTGGCCATTCTGGGCAGTATTCTCAGGTACACAGTGTGCTTTTGCAATATTGTAATTCAATTTTTTTTATTTCAGCTAAAAATTCTTTGAATGTAAATATTTATTCTGCTTTGTTTTGATTTCCCACTTCGGGGACTCCTATTATCCACATATCAGATCTTCAGTATTTTCAGTTTCTCTGTAATACTTTAACCCCTTCCTTAATTTCTTTTCAATTTACTTTTCCCTCCTTTTCCTGTTCTATTTTTCTAAAGATGTTTTCTGTGCATTAATTCACTCTTATGTTCTGTGTAGTTTCGTCTTCACACAACAGTTACATGACACACGCGTGCATGTGCACACACACACACACACACACACGCTGAGCCAAGCTGAACAACTGAGGCATTACTGCCTATATGCCTCCCCACCCTTCCCCTTGGCTGGCATGTAGCAGACATTGAGTCAGTAACTGTGGCAGGCTTGTAGGATTTACAAGGCAACTTGACGAAGATGGCAGTGTGACCTCAAAGGGAGGCGCTAAGTCAATTCACTCCTGAGGATCTGTGGGCCAGGAAACTGGCCTTGTCTGTCAGAGGCTGGGCTGGAGGGGGAGAGTGAGACACCAGGGTGGGCCCATCACCTTCCAGGTCACCCCTCAGACGCTGCTTCTCCAGAAAGTCCACCCTGATCTCTAAACCAGGTCGTGTCCTCCCATCGCGTCCTCTTGTGGCACTGTCCTTCCTCTGTCTGCACACCTGTCACTTCTGTAATTCCATATCTTGCTGACATATATGCCCCTCTGGCCTCTGAGCCAGACACGAGGTCTGGGACCTGTCTGAAGGGCTCATGGCCTGCTCCCCACTCCAGGCAGCCCCCTCATTGCTGAGCAATGCCTGTGCTGGCAGCTTAGGGAGGGAAGGAGGCCCACTGCCATCATTGTCTCCAACGGGACCACTCCTGGGAACCCCGGAGTCTGCATTGTTGCCGAGTGGCTGTTCAGGAGAAGAGATAGGGAGGAAATCCCCAGAAATTGTCCTGGAGCCAAGCTTGCAAATGCCAAGACACTGGGGATGGTTGTGCAGCAAGGGTGCCGGTGGGCACAAGGCACTGTCGCAGGACCAGCAGCGTTCTAAGCCCCCGAGTGAGAGCAGCAAGGGTGCCGGTGGGCACAAGGCACT
The DNA here is from genome assembly GCF_029281585.2 of Gorilla gorilla gorilla. NCBI lineage: Eukaryota > Metazoa > Chordata > Mammalia > Primates > Hominidae > Gorilla > Gorilla gorilla. The sequence continues at coordinate 144,871,053 of NC_073232.2, forward strand.
ATCTCAGGACCGGCAGCGTTCTAAGCCCCCGAGGGCCAAGTGGCAGATCCACAGGGAGAAGCTCCCTGAACGAGGTGCAGACACAATCGGGGAAGTCGGAAGCACGTTTCTGTTGAAACTTGCCAAGAAGCCAACACCAGCCCCAAGGGGCCCCAGGGGTGGCACAGACTCCTCGACATTGCGACGGGGAGGCCCGGGCAGGGGCGGGTACGGCCAAATGGGCCCCCGCTTCCCTCTTGTGACCAACAATTGGGTCATTGCTCCCTGTGGCTCTTGGGTAGCCTATTTTAAACCCTTCTCTATAGAAATTTTGAAAAATATTTCACAGAAAAGAACCAGGACATTGAGAGGAGTTTTAGACATGAAATGAACACCTCCAGCTGGAGCCCAAGGCTATGTATCATCCAAATGACCTTTCCTACTTTCAACCAAATAATGGGGGGGATGTGGCTAAGCCTAAATTCAGCCACAGCCTCCTGAGAGCACCACACGCCCCCAGGAGAAGCCGTGCCGAAGCCCCAAGCATGAGACGCTGCAGGGCCCTAGCAGAACCCATGTGTGGGGTGAGCTTAAGGCCATCAGCCAGGCGGTGATGGGGACCAGATGGTGCAGGCTGGCAGGGCCATTGTGGCCCAAACCCTTGCCCTCTGGAGAGGCTCTGTAGGCGGGCACCCGCAGCACGCCCTGCCTTGGGGGACACACCCTGCAGCAGAGGTCCGTCAGGCTGGTTTGGTTCCCAAGGGACCTAGGAGGGATTTAGAAACCACAGCCCTGGGACGCTGGGTGTGTCCACGACAGAGCCCCCAGATGTGGCCTATAGGTCATGCAGTCCTAGCCAGAGGCCATATACCATCTGTGACCATCTGTGGGTCAGAGGACCTGCAGGCAGAGGTAAGGACACTGCATTGCCTCACCCATCCAGTGTGAGAGTGGGGCAGCCCTGGCAGTGGTTTCCGAGCGGTGGAGCAGGTCCAGGACCTGAGTTAGTGCCGTTTTCCACACGATCTTCCTCAGTGCCCTGGGCAGGCCATCCTGGTCACCAGACAGCTGGAACAGCCACAGACAGTGTGGTTCATGCAAGAGAGAAACCTCTAGCTTGCCCCTCTGCCAGAGCAGAAAAAACCTTCCCTGAAGTCCCCAGAAGACCCCCCCTTATGCCTCAATGGGAACATAAACTCCTCCCCTGAGCCAACCGACCAGCCCCTCCACTCACACCACACATACACCACACACAGGCACACACACACACACGCACACACACACGCAAACACACACGCACACACACAAACACATGTATACATGCACACACATGTGCACGCACACACACGTGCAGTGCACGCACACACACACACCAGGGCCAGGCCAGAACAGAGGTCCTGGAGCCTAAGCTCTAGGAGGCATGAGAGCGTGAAGAAGAGGGTAGGGGTGGCCATGCCAGCTGTGATGTGCAGCATTCTTCCTGCCACACGGACGGCTGCGTCGGGCTGAGCGTCTCCTCCTGTGCTCCTCATGGTCTTGCTCCATCACAGTGTTCCCCCAAAGTTTTATTTGTTTTTTTAAGAGACACTGCCTTGCTCTGTCTCCCAGGCTGGAGTGCAGTGGTGCAATCACCGCTCACTGCAGCCTCCAACTCTCCTGCTCAAGCGATCCTCCCATCTCAGCCTGCCAAAGTGCTGAAATTCCAGGTGTAAGCCTCTGCACCCAGCCCCAATGTCTTCTTAAAAAAAGGCCTGCAAACTGTATGGGGTCTTCAGTCCCTTGGCAATGTAGCTTTAGCTTGGAAAGTGCCAGGCACTGACAGCTGCGTTCCAGGACATTTCCTCGGCGTCTCTGCCTGAGTGACAGGAGGCTGGCGGGGGTAGAGCTCTCAGTGTGGTGGGACCAGACCAGCATCTTCCACCTGGACACAGGGGCCCAGGTGGGATGTCCCCTCCCTCAGAGGCCTTACTTGCCCCCGAATTCTCTGCAATTGCTCAGATGGTCTAATCCAAGTCTAGAGGGGGTCGCTGTCCTGGCAGGAAGCAGGTGGCCCACCCTCAGCAGGTGGTGTGAGCAGGCGAGGGTGGGGCTCCGCGGGACCGCAAGAGGAGATAGCCTCTTGAGGGCAGAGGCCGTGTCCCTCACAGCACCTTCCTTGTGGGTGGCACAGTGGAAGGTGCTGGGCTGAGGGACGTTAGCCCAGCTTCATCCTCTGTGTTTACGCTCCCTCCGGGTAGCTTTGCTGTGCACTTGGGGCTTCTGGCATGGCAGAGTTCATTCAGCTTCCAGCGCACTGACCTCCAACACAGACCTACTGACTCCTGGGGACGTTCCCACTGATCTCAGGAAAGGTGAGAGAATGCTTCTTTTAAGCAACTTGAAGACAGGCAGGATGTTATCCTATTCAGTGTTAAAGCCTATCATTCTATCATCAAACAGCTCCCAGACGCCAGGAGTCCAGAATGAGATGCATCTACTGTGACCCAGTTTCCTCCTTCAAAGCTGCCAGGGTTGATCCTGGATCCATCCTGGGCTGATCCTAGGTCCCTCCTGGATTGATACTAGGTCCACTGTGGCCTGAGCCTGGGTCCATTGAGGGCTGATCTTGGGTTTACTGTGGCCTGTGATTGGGTCTATCATGGGCTGAGCCTGGATCCAACCTAAGCTGGCCCTGGATCCATCATGGGCTGAGCCTGGGTCCAACCTTAGCTGAGCCTGGATCCTACCTGAGCTGAGCTTGGGTTTTTCATGGGCTGAACCTGGTTCCATCATGGGTTGGTCCTGTGTCCATTGTAATTTGGGCCTGGATCCTCCTGGATTACTTATATGGTTCGGCTGCATCCCCACTCAAATCTCATCTTGAATTGGAGTTTCCATAATCCCCATGTGTCATGGGAAGGACCCAGTGGGAGGTAATAGAATCATGGGTGTGGTTACCCTCATGCTGCTGTTCTCATGATAGTGAGTGAGATCTCACAAGATCTGATGGTTTTATAAGGGGCTTTTCCCCCTTCTGCTTGGCACTTCTTCTTGCTGCTGCTGCCGTGAGAAGGAGGTGTTTGCTTCCCCTTCCGCCATGATTGTAAGTTTCCTGAGGCCTCCCCAGCCAATTAAACCTCTTTCCTTTATAAATTACCCAGTCTTGCATATGTCTTTACTAACAGTGTGAGAATGGGCTAACACAATAACAAATCTGTAGAAAAATGTGAATCAAAACTCCAAGGAGATACCACGTTACAACTATGAGGATGGTTACTATTTTTAAAAAACAGAAAATAACAATTGTTGGTAAGGATATGGTTACATTGGATCCCTCATGCACTATTGGTAAGAATGTGAAATGGGGCAGCCACTGCGGAAAACAGTATGATGATTCCTCAAAAAATTAGAAATAGAATCACCCTAGGACCCAGCAAGTCTGCGTCTGGGTATATGCACAGAAGAATCGGAAGCAGGGTCTCAAGCAATATTCGCTCACTATGTTCACAGCAGTATTAGTCATGATGGCCAAGGGGCAGAAGCAACACGGGCGTCCATCACAGATGAATGGAAAACAGAATGTGGAATACCCACAGAATGGATTTTAACTCAGTCTTAAAAAGGAAGGAAAACCTGGCATGTGCTACAATATGGATGGGTCTTTAAGACACTGTGGGAAAGGAGAGAAGCCAGATACAGAAGGGCAAGTACTGCCTGACTCTGTGTACCTGAGGCTCCCAGAGGAGCCAAAGTCACCGAGACAGAAAGCAGAACGGAGGCTCCCTGAGGCTGGGGAGATGGGAATGGGGAGTGGGTGTTTCATGGGGACCGAGTTTCCGTTTCCCACAATGAAAACGGATCTGGAGACGGGTGGTGATGACGGCGTCACAACATACTGAACACGCTAACACCACGGAACTGTACATGCGAACATGGGTAAGATGCTGAATTGCTTGCTGTATGTGTCTTACCACAATAAAAGCTTTGAAAAAAACCCACAAAAGTACAGTTTATCAAAACAAGAACTGCAAATCCTGTTTCTTGGGGATATAGTTCAGGGATAGAGCATTTGACTGCAAACCGTTTCTTTCTTAAGGGTTAATCTTAGCTTATACACCACATATTCTATCTTTTTTCATGATATTCTATTTTTAAACCTAACTAATTTCAACACTTTTGATTAGTGTTTGGTCCCATTTGTAAACTTATCTAAGCTTCTTTAAACCTTTTAAGCGGAAATTGTGAAACTGTAAAACTTCACTTCTTTATAAAGGACTCTATTTGCCTAAAAACAGACTTTCCCAAATACTTGTAATGCTAGTTAACCTTACACGTGCTGATCTTTACATGTTCAAAGTGTAAGTGTCCAAAGCTATATATCAATTTGAAAAGGTATCTACTGATAAAGTCAAAATCAATTACCCAATTACCCTGTTTAAGTTGGAATCCCAGGTGACTTGTTTCTTTTTTGTTTTGTTTTATTGTTTGTTTGTTTTTTGAGATGGAGTCTCGCTCTGCCGCCCAGGCTGGAGTGCAGTGGCGCAATCTCGGCTCACTGCAAGCTCCGCCTCCCGAGTTCACGCCATTCTCCTGCCTCAGCCTCCCAAGTTGCTGGGACTACAGGCACCTGCCATCACTCCCGGATATTTTTTTTTATATTTAGTGGAGACAGGGTTTCACCGTGTTAGCCAGGATGGTCTCGATCTCCTGACCTCGTGATCTGCTGGCCTCGGCCTCCCACCAGGTGACCTGTTTTTTAGCAAAAATCTCAGAAGCATTGCATAGTGATAAAATACCAAGCATGCATAAATCTGTTACAAAATATTCATACTTTGGGTTTGGTTCTCTGAACACATTTTCATACTTGGTAACACATCTTCTCAAGGTGAGTGTATTGACTCTGCCCACTGGGAAGGCAGTGGGCTTCCCAAAGCTTCCCGGACGCTGCTGGGACGCTGAGGTTCCCATCTGGGAGGTTGGGGGCAAGCACAAGAGCCAAAGGCCACAGAGTTGTCTTTTTCTTTGAGATGGAGTCTTGCTCTGTTACCTAGGCTGGAGGGCAGTGGCACCATCACAGCTCACTCCAGTTTTGACCTCCTGGGCTCACATGATCCTCCCACCTCAGCCTCCACAGGCACATATCACCACCAGCTGATTTTTGTATTTTTTGTAGAGGTGGGGTCTCATTATGTTGTCCAGGCTGGTCTAATTCCTGTGCTCAAGAGATCCTCCAGCCTCGCTCTCCCTCCTCTGAGATTACAGACACGAGCTGCTCTGCCCAGCCCCGGGGTTTCTTTGGAGGAAGACGAAAATGTCCAGAATTGAGCATGTCCATGCATGCACCAACAACCGCTGAACTGCACACCTCGGAGGGATTCCGTGAATGCACCAACGACCGCTGAACTGAGCATGTCCGTGCATGCACCAACAACCGCTGAACTGCACACTTCAGAGGGATGTGGGGCTGGCGTGTGAACTCTACCTCAGTAAAGCTGTGTCAAGAGAAAAGGTAACAACTCAACGAGAGTTTCCTCAGAGGATGTTTCTAGGCCAACCCGGGCCAGGAACTGGATTCCACCCCAAAGGGTCACTGTGCACGAGGGCGTCCGGGGAGCCGCTGACCTGCAGGGTCCTCACCAGCCTTACCGGCTCCGCTGCGCCGCACCCTTAGGAGTGCTCTCATGTACCCTGATCTCCTCTGTGTGCCCCGCCGGGCTCGCCACACCCCAGTTTCCATTTCGATGAGCAGTTCGGCTGTACATCGTGTGTTGGGCGTGAGCAGTCTTGGAAATTTTCCACGATATTTAGGCCAAGACAAGTCAGTGGCAAAGGAAATCTTTATTTAGATTTATCTATTGTAATGATGCCTTGGGCAGGTCGATTATTAAGGACCTGCTCAGAGACTGTTTTTCTGAGTCTCTCAATCGGAGCAAGCTTATCGTTCGGGGTCACCTCAGATGAGCCTGGAATCGGCGGGTTAATCCTCAATTGTTGAAGAGAAAGTAGCAGCATCCATAAGGATCCCGAGGCTTCCAGTTTCTTTGCCTGGAAGGTTGCTTGCCCCATTCTCCTCCATCTCGGGAGCAGCTTCCAAGGGCAGCCTCTCCAGCAGCAGCGCATGGGATACCCAGGGCTGCTTGTCCGCAGGCCCCCTGGCAGGACTCCCAGGTGGAGGAAGGGGTGGGCACAGAGAGCCTCCCCTGCCAGGGTACCAAGGCCTGGGATCCCCGGTGGGACTCCCAGGTGGAGGAAGGGGCGGGCACAGACAGCCTCCCCTGCCGGGGTACCAAGGCCTGGGACTCCTGTCTCAAAGGCTCCTGCAGCATTTCCCGCCAACCCCCAAGAGGATCCTTTCTATGGCTGAGGGAACCAGCCCTGCCAGCCCTCAGCCTCCATGACGAGCCCAGACCACCACTTGGAAGGGCCCTGCCCAGGCAGGGGTGTCAGGAGCAGAATGCACCACCTGTCCACCACACCCCCAGGCCAGGCTGAGCCAAGCACAGGGAGCTGCTTAGGCCAAAGGGCACCACCGCCCAGGTGCCAGCAGGAAATGTGTGGGTCTCAGGTGGCGGCCCTGACTGCTGGCCCCATTCAGTAAGAGTGGCACGAGGCCTGGAGGACAGCTGCTCCCACCAATGGACATGTCTGGGTAGACGTGCTGCCCAGGACCCTGGGGCTGGCCTGTATCCCGTGTCCAGTCAGTGCAGGACACAGAGGCTTGAGTCTGGCCGAGACTTAGGCTACCCTGATTGCCACAGCAGCCAGCTCCTTCTGGGGTCAGCTGAGGTCTCTGGACCCATACAGCCCCCTGCCTAGACCCTCCCTTCCCTCAGGGTGGCATGCTGAGGCCTCCCCAGGAATAGTCCTGCTGGCACCAGATGTCAGGCACCAGACTGAGTCCTGCCTCCCACGGCCTCCCAGACAGGGTCATCCCACTCCTGCTGATGATGGCAGAGGGAGCACGGGGTCTGTGCTCTTCTGCAGAACCTCTCGGCCTTCGGACTGCAGGAACTCATTCTTCATAGAAATTCTCAGAATATCAAACAAACAGACCAAAAAATGGCCTGATTTTTCCAAGACTTGGCCTCCCAAATGCCATGGTTAACCACTGCACTCAGGCTGACGGGTGTGGGGGTGGAACAGAGGGGTGTAGAGGGACGGCAGGCGCACCCCGACAGCCCTCCAGGGACTTTCCTGCCCTACACACCCTGCTGTTTCCTTCCACCCAGCAGGGTGGGCCCCACCCTGAGGTCCTTTCAGCTCCCTGGGAAGTGTGTGCTTTGGGGTAGGGATTCCAGGCTGGGAGGGAGAACCGAGGACAGGACAGAGGAGGGGCTGCAGTGAACAGGAGCCCCAGATGTGCACGGCCGCTGGAATGGCCAGACCCCGGGCCAGGTGGAGGGCAATTCTCAGCCGTGAGCTCACACCTGGGGAGCTGGGCCCCTTGGAAGACCCAAGGCCTGGTGCCCCCACAGACCAAGGAGGGCTGTCTGGGACAGGGGTGCAGTGGGAGAAGGAGCCCCTCCTAGGGCTGAATTCTGGGATCTTTTCAGGCACTATCTGAAGGAGGCCTGGCCTGTGGTTTTCTGATCACCCCAATGTCCCAAGAAGGGCGGAAGGCCCAGGCTGCTGGTGCAGGGAGGGGCTGCATTCAGAGGTCCCCAGTGCCCACCACAGCCCTGGAAAACAGCAAGTCCTGAAGAAGGTGCGAAGGTGCTGGGCCTCCAAGGCAGCGGGGGCCTTTGTTTCCTCCATTCCTGTACAGAGCTCAGCACCAGTGATAGGGATGGTCACTCTGGGATCAGCGCCAGTGATAGGGACGGTCACTCTGGGATCAGCACCAGTGATAGGAGTGGTCACTCTGGGACCTCCAGGCTCTGCACCTGGCAGGGGCTTGAGTCAGTGCTTTGGGCTCTGCTCTCTGTGGTCACTAGAGCTGCTGGTCCTTCCTGAGCAGACACAGATGCAGGTTTCAAGTCTCTCATCTCCAAGTCCAGTCAGGACGTGAACAGCAGAGGGAACGGTCCCTCCATGGATCAAGTGAGCGCGTCCAAGGGCAGGATGTTCTGGTTGTAATTAGGTGGCTCACATTTCAATTTGGCAGGGATATTAAAAGGCATCCCGGAGGAGGCCATTGGAATGCTGAGCAGGGAATGAAGGCTCTGAGGAAACCCTTAGAAAGAGGGCATTTAATGAGCCGCGGCTGCCAAGGGGCCCATGGTACCCCGAGGTTTGGGCTGCCTTTGGCTTCAGTTTCTTCTTGTCAGGCCAGGGACTCTGAGAGGCGCAGAGGTCCTTCTCTGTGCATGATGGTGGCTGCTGAAGGTCACCTTGGCTAACACAGGCCCGGAAATGGCAACAAAAGGGGCAGCAAGCCTGTGACCCAAAGAGAGGGCCCAGGCAGTGTGGGCCTCCCCGTCCAGCAAGGATGGAGGAAGCCTTCTAGTCACACCACCTGGTCATGCACCTGCCTGGGGTCATACCCCACCACCATGCACAACTCCCCCACCATGAACCTGCCTGGGGCCACACCACCCACCATGCATCTGCCTGGGGCCACATGTACCCGACCATGCAGCTACCCAGGGCCACACCTGCCTGCAGGGCACACTCCCTTCCCCCAACACACCTGCCTGGGGAAATGTTCACTTTCAGAAGAAACTCATGGTCCACACATCATGGATGATGGCAGCTCCTCCCACCTGCTGACCCACCTGTACCCTTCAGGCTCAGAACTCTTCCCAAGCCAGCCTTTCCAAGACCCCTTGAAACTGAAGGTGCTGGTGCTGCCCGGGCTGTACCTGGCTGGAGCTATGAACTTTATCCACTCAGCCCACCTGACTGACCACGGACCAAACTGAGATTTGAAGGAGGGAAGGAAGCTTTGGGAGACCCTGGGGGCCACGGTGAGGGAGAGGTGGGGGCAAAGGCTGCCTGGAGCCAGGGATGGGGCATGGGGCCTCGGCTTGGCCTCTTACCACCCGTGACTTCAGCTGGTCTTTGGAGCCTTGGTTTCCTTATCAAATGGGAACACAGTGAAGTGTCAATGAGCAGGCACAGGTGAGTGCCCTTTGTGAACCGTCTGGAGCCACAGCAGGGTCACGGAGGACGAATCCTTGAGGAGATGTGAACGTCCCGATGTCCAGGCCATGCCCGGTCCCTCCAGGGCGGAACTCAGGCATCCACGATCCTTCGGAGCACATGTGATGCATGGAGCAGCCCGAGGCCTGCTGTGCAGGCCAATACGAGGGTGCATGCCTGCGGCCACAGCAGAACTCCCGGGCCTGAGCTCTGAAGCAAGAGGCAGCTCACCAGTCGGCTAGCTGAGCCTGGCTTCAGGCAGACGGGTGCACCTCTTATGACAGTGGGCAGGCCACTTCACAGATGACCCACGGCTCAGGCCTGGCTAGCATTAGATTCTCTGCTGCAGGGTTACTGGCCCAGGGCACTGGGGACCAGCCAGGTGTACCTGCCAGGAGTACCTGCCAGGAACTGTCACTGGCAGAGGTCAGCCCAGCTCCTTGCCTGCCCAGCCTGGGCATTTTCCAAGGAGAGACAGACCCTGGGCCTCTGTGGTCAGCCCCAACCAGGGACCCAGCTCTCTACCAGCCAGGTCCTGAGTCTATTTGAGTTTACAGTTTACTATTCAAACTAAGGAGAAAATCCTCCAAAGTACACAGAAGAATCCATCATATCCCAATCAACACCCATATGAACATGAAGCAAGGCCCTGCTGCTGCTCCCAAATGGGGGACAGTGACATTTGGACAGACAGCGTCCTCCCAGCAGAGGGACGTGCTCAGGTTCTGGAAGGAACAATGGAAAAAAAGTCATTTTTTCCATAGAAGTGTCGTGTGTAAGACAAAAACATTCTGGAAAGCACTTTGCATTTGTTTCCCCAAGCCTGTAGAAATGAGGTGACCGCACAGGGCAGGAAAAGTGGTTGGAGAACACTCTGGGTCATCCGGGAGGTTCCTAGAGGAGGCGAAATGCATTTCCCAGAAAGACGACAAGCTGGTACTGCTGTTCCTCACAGGGACCCATTGGGAGGCGGGCTCTGCCTTCTCCATGGCAAGTCCAGGGCTGGCCACGTCAGCTGGTGAGGTCCTGCAGGGAAACAGCAATGCCACCCTGAGTGCCACCCGGAATAAAGCTGGGCCCGGGGAAGGAGGCTCCTGACGTCGGAGAGCACAGCTGACTCCAGGGCTGCTGAGCAGGTGCGCCTTGCCCCACAGGCGCCAGACCCTCCAGATCAACCAGGGATCCAGCCAACAGCCCCCACCACATCCAGCTCTTCCCCCTCCTGGAGCCCCCCAGAAGTCCCAGAGCCTGACCTGCCTCACCCTTAAAGGGCAGCCAACCTGAGGTGTGCAGAGTGCAGGAGGGGACCGTTCTGGTCCTCACACACCCAGCAAGCAAGCATGCAGCTCCCGCTGTGAACAGGCCACTCCTGGGCGTGGGGTCCCTGCTCTTGGGAACCTACACTCTAGTGGGAAGGATTGAAGGTATGTGGGTGAGCAAACATACAGACAGGATCATCCACCAAGTGCAGATGTTTTGATAGCAACAAAACAGGGGATGTGATGGGAGTCTCACTGGATTAACCTGCAAATTCTTTCCCAAGGGGGCACTGAGGGGCAAGACGCCAGCTGCGTGTGATCCAGGGAAAAGGGCCAAAGACAGAGGTAGCTGCTGGTGCCAGTGCCCAGGGGCTGGGTCAAGTGGGCAGTTTCTTGGTGCAGAAAGGAGGCCTGGGTGTTGCCGGGGAGAAGGGGAGAGGCCCAGGAGCGGCCCCCACCAAGTCTGGGCTGGCAAGTGGGCCGGGGCCTGCTGCGTTCAGATGTGGTGGTCACCGTATCACTGGGCGTCGTGGCAGAGATGGGGGTGCCGTGCACTTTTCCATCCAGGAATGAAGCCCTGTCACCCTCTGGAAGGAGAGCATCAGACAAGAAGCCAGCGGGGCAGGGGAAGGGCAGCCTGCCCACACAGGGCCCTCCTGAGCTTGGGACTGAGCCATGCTGAGCTGAGGTCAGTGCTGAAGGGTCCCTCGGCCTTCGGAAGTGGGGCATTGAGGATTTTTCTGCTGCTCCAAATCCTCACCAGAGCTGAATCTGGGCTGAAGGTTGGGATTTCCCAGGGAATGACAACCTGTGACAGCCACAGGACCTTGCCTCCCTGGGTACAGCCCCACCTATGCACTCTCAGTTCCTGGGAGGCCAGGATGGGCCCAGCCGGCTCCTGCTCTCAGGGGAAGACCTCACACCTGTGTCCGGACTGCAAGCCCTGACCTGCAGCCACCTCCCTGTGGCCCTGTCATGGTTCCCACCCCACCCCCTGCCTCCTGCCAAGCCCATCTTTCTCCTGTAGCCCTGCCCTGGGCCCCTCCCCAGATCTGTGTGTTATCCCCACCTTCATCCTTCACGGAGCCTGTGCCTAGCTCCGCAGCTACCAGGATCCTCCTGCCACCCACCTGGGGCCCCCAAACCCTCGAGCCAGGCCAGGGCCGGGAGCGGCCGTCATCCAAACCCTTCTGAGTATGGCTGCCTGGGGCCTGGTCCCGTGCCTGGCTCTGAGGGACATTTATGTGCAGGTGCACAGAGCCGGTCGCAGAGCAGACCCGGGACCGCCCTGTGATGCCCAGAGTGAGGGCTGAGCACAAGGCAGGCCAGGCCTGGCAAAGAGCCCCTGAGCCCGGGGGTGATGTGACGCCGCCGGCCCTGAGCCCTCCACGGCAAAGCTCCAGAGGGTTGGGGCTGAAGTGGGTGAATGCTGCCACCCTGCTCCTGGGGCGGCCTCCCCACAAGGCCCTGCCGGCTCCTCCAAGCCCCTCCCAGTGGCTGCTCTGACCAGACCACGTCCTTGAAAATGACCTCAGTACTGATCGTGGACCTAAATGTGGAGCCTAATTCTATAAAACCTCTAGACGAAAACACAGAAGAAAACTTTCTGATTCTGAGTTAACAAACATTTCTTAGGACAGAAAAGGCAGTTACTATAAAAAAGTTGATAAATTGGATGTCATAAAAATTAATTTTTTTGTCTTCCAAAGACATCATTACATCGATGAAAAGACAGCCACAGACTGTGAGAAAATAATTGCAAAGCCTACAAATGACAAAGGACTTTCCCCGCAATACATAAAAAACACAACTCAATAAGAAAGCAAATCAACTAGTTTCATAAACGGACAAAACGTTGAACAGACAAGTTATAAGAAACGATGTACAAATGGCTAAGCACACAAAAGGACACTGTATTCTGTCATCCTTGCACTGCTCTAAAGAAATACCTGAGACTGGCTAATTTATAAAGAAAAGAGGTTTAATTGGCTCACGGTTCTGCAGTCTGTGCAGGAAGGCATAGTGGCTTCTGCTTCTGGGGAGGCCCCAGGAAACTTACAATCATGGCGGAAGGTGAAGGGGGAGCCGGCACGTCACATGGCCAGAGGAGGAGGAAGAGAGATGGACGGGAGGCGCTACACACTTTTAAACAACAAGATCTCACGAGAACTAACTCACTATTGTGACAACAGTAGCCAAGGGGGAAATCCACCCCCACGATCCTGTCACCTCCACCAGGTCCCACCTCCAACACTGGGGATCACAACTGAACATGAGATTTGGGCCAGGACAAGGATCCTCGACCATACCAGATGCTGACATCCTTAGTCATCAGGGAAACGGGGGATGAGGAAGATGAGAATGTAAAGCGGTACAGAAAGTGAAACATACACTTACCACGAGACCCAGGAAGCCCACTTGGAGACATTTATCCAGGACAAAAGAAAGCACATATCCACAAAGACTTGAATATGCATGTTTATAGCAGTTTTGTTCATAAGAGTCCCAAGCTGGAAATAAATGTCTAACAACAGATGAACAAATAAACTGGAAAAGGCATACGATGGAACCCTTCTCAGCAATCAATAAGAGAAACAATCACTGCAGGTATACACAGCTGCATGGATGAATCTCAAGAACATTACACGGAGCAAGGAAGCCAGACAGAGGGCTACGTACTGCAGGATTCCAGGGATATGAAATCCCAGGACAGGCAAAACTCGCCCAAAGTGACAGAAAGCAGATCGGCGGTTGCCTAACTCAATGCTCTCATTTCTGGTTGTTTTCCAGTTGGTTCTCTTAAGGTTTTCAGGAAGATATTCACATCATCAGCTAATAACAATTACTTTTCCTCTTTTCCAGTGGCTGTATTTTTTCTTTTTCATGTTTTTTTGCACTGGCTGGAAATTTTAGGACAATATGAGATGACAGTGGTGAGAGTGTGTAGGTTTGTCGTGACTGTGGCCTTTGGCTGCTGCCTATATTCATCTAGACTCCTACAAAAGACAGGAAAAACAACCAAATTAGCTTCAAGGGCATTTACTCATTTACACATAGCTGTGAGATTCAGGTGTGGCTGGATCAAGCATCCCAGCCTAGGTTCTAAGTGTGTATATGTGCTTCCCCTCTCTGTCACAAGATGGCTGCAATAGCTCTAGACTGTATGTCCCCTTGGGTAAGAATCCAAGGGAAGAACGTGTGTATTTTTCCCAGAATTTCCAGAAAAAGTCTAATTATGCTTCACTGGTCTCCTGGGACTTCTTGCCTACCTGTGGCCAGGAAAACAATGTCCTGATTGTCACCCCGGGTCACTTGCCCATTCCTAGGGTGGACAGGTGAGGGAAGAGATGCAGAGCTGGGTAGGTGCCACCAATGACCAGGTCCACCCGAGCCCTCCTCTCATCCCCAATGACCCAGGTCCACCCGAGCCCTCCTCTCATCCCCAATGACTAGGTCCATCCGAGTCCTTCTCTCATCCCCAACAACCCAGCTCCACCGAGCCCTCCTCTCATCCCCAGTGACCCAGGTCCACCCAAGTCCTTCTCTCATCCCCAACAACCCAGGTCCACCGGAGTCTTTCTCTCATCCCCAGTGACCCAGGTCCACCCGACCCCTCCTCTCATTCCCAACAACCCAGGTCCACCGAGCCCTCCTCTCATCCCCAGTGACCCAGGTCCACCCAAGTCCTTCTCTCATCCCCAACAACCTAGGTCCGCTGGAGTCTTTCTCTCATCCCCAGTGACCCAGGTCCACCCGACCCCTCCTCTCATTCCCAACAACCCAGGTCCACCGAGCCCTCCTCTCATCCCCAGTGACCCAGGTCCACCCAAGTCCTTCTCTCATCCCCAACAACCTAGGTCCGCTGGAGTCTTTCTCTCATCCCCAGTGACCCAGGTCCACCCGAGCCCTCCTGTCATCCCCAATGACCCAGGTCCACCACAGTCTTTCTCTCACCCCCAACGACCCAGGTCCACTGAGCCCTCCTCTCATCCCCAGTGACCCAGGTCCACCCAAGTCCTTCTCTCATCCCCAACAACCTAGGTCCGCTGGAGTCTTTCTCTCATCCCCAGTGACCCAGGTCCACCTGACCCCTCCTCTCATTCCCAACAACCCAGGTCCACCGAGCCCTCCTCTCATCCCCAGTGACCCAGGTCCACCCAAGTCCTTCTCTCATCCCCAGCAACCTAGGTCCGCTGGAGTCTTTCTCTCATCCCCAGTGACCCAGGTCCACCCGAGCCCTCCTGTCATCCCCAATGACCCAGGTCCACCACAGTCTTTCTCTCACCCCCAACGACCCAGGTCCACTGAGCCCTACTCTCATCCCCAGTGACCCAGGTCCACCCAAGTCCTTCTCTCATCCCCAACAACCTAGGTCCGCTGGAGTCTTTCTCTCATCCCCAGTGACCCAGGTCCACCCGACCCCTCCTCTCATTCCCAACAACCCAGGTCCACCGAGCCCTCCTCTCATCCCCCGTGACCCAGGTCCACCCGAGCCCTCCTGTCATCCCCAATGACCCAGGTCTACCACAGTCTTTCTCTCACCCCCAGGTCCACTGAGCCCTACTCTCATCCCCAGTGACCCAGCTCCACCTGAGCCCTCCTGTCATTCCCAACAACCCAGGTCCACTGAGCCCTCCTCTTATCCCCAGTGACCCAGGTCCACCTGAGTCCTTCTTTCATCCCCAATGACCCAGGTCCACCTGAACCCTCCTCTCATCCCCAATGACCCAGGTCCACCCAAGCCCTCCTCTCATCCCCCACCCTCTATAAGGGTGGCCTCCCACAGATGCGTTTCGGCTCCCTGGTCCATCTTTCAGACCCTGCTGGCAGACTAGAATCTGAGCTCAGGGACACAGAGACCAGGAGCTGAGCTTACCAACAGCAGGACTCCATGGGGGAAGCTCATGGCTCCCACAGACAAATGGCTCCTTTCACTCTTCTCTTGGACGTGTGAGATGCCCAGCGAGCCTTCTGGTAAATTCCCTCTCTCGCTCCAGCTACCGTGACTTGGTTTCCCTGACTTGGCACCACGTGAACCTGCATATCAATGGGCTGCCTCCAGCCTGGCGTTCAGCTTTTGCTGTGGTCACCATTGTCCTAGCAAATGCTCTTTTTCTTCCTCCATATTCTATTCTGTTTAAGAATATTAAGAATAGGCGGGGCGTGGTGGCTCACACCTGTAATCTCAGCACTTTGGGAGGCCGAGGCAGGCAGATCATGAGGTCAAGAGATCGAGACCATCCTGGGCAACATGGTGAAACGCTGCCTCTACTAAAAATACAAAAATTAGCTGGGCATGGTGGCGAATGCCTGTAGTCCCAGCTACTCAGGAGGCTGAGGCAGGAGAATCACTTGAACCCGGGAGGCAGAGGTTGCAGTGAGCCAAGATTGCACCACTGCACTCCAGCCTGGTGACAGAGTGAGACTCTGTCTCATAAAAAAAAATAAAAAAAATAAGAGTAGATTTGGAATTTTTCAAATCCCTCTTTGTAACTCATTGAGATAAGATTTTTTTCTTTCACCTTTGACTATTGTAGAGCTTATTAATTTCCTGAAATTAAACTATCTTTGCATTCCTGGGATAAACCATATTTGGACATCATATTCTTTTCATATTTTCTTGGATTTGATTTGCCAGGATTCCATTTATAATTTTTGCTTCTGAGTGGTCAATAATTTTCTCTTTTGAATGAGTTTGGTGCCTCAATCAAGGTTATGCTGGCCTCATAAAATGAATTAGAAAGGAGTTTCTTATCAGAAAAGTTTACATAGCTTGAGAATTGCTTGTTCTTTAAATGTATGAAAGGTCAATCCATGAAACCTGTATTTAGAGGTAATTCCTAGACAGCATTTTTCAAACACCTTCCATAGTTATTGGCCTGTTTAGTTTTTCTCATGCTTCTTGAGGAGATTTTGTTAATTTATATTTTTATAAAATTATTTTGTTGAGATTTTCATATTTTAATTGCCTGGGTGTTATAATTATAATTTTGCTTATTTATATTTTCTTTCATTTTCTGGATTCTATTTGCCATGCATTTTAACATTTATTGCTGTTTTTCCATCAGAATGAAGAATGACGGTGTTTCAGTTTCTTACCTAGGACTATATATGAGCTCCCTGGTGTGGATGTCAGGAAGGGCTTATGAGGGGTGTGTGTGTGTTATGTGTGTGGTTTGTGTATGCATGTATGTATGGGTGTGTGTGTGGTATGTATGTGTGTGTATGTGTGGTTTGCATGTGGCATGATGTGTGTGGTGTGTATGCATGTATATATAGGGGTATATGTGTGTGATATGTGTGGTGTGTGTGGTCTATGTGAATGTGTGTTGTGTGCATGTGTGGTGGGTGTGTGCACGTATGTATAGGAGTATGTGTGTGTGACATGTGTGGTGTATATGACTGTGTATGGTATGTGCATGGTGTGTGGTGTGTGTGTGTGGTGTGTATATGTATGGATGTGTGCTGTGTGTGCATGTGTGTGTGGTGTGCATATGTGAGTGTGTGTGGTGTGTGGTGAGTGTGTCTGTGGCATGTATATGTATGAATGTGTGCTGTGTGTGCATGTTTGTGTGATGTGTGTATGTGAGTGTGTGTGGTATGTGTGTGGTGTGTGGTGTGTGTGGTATGTATATGTATGGATATGTGGTGTGTGTGCATGTGTGTGTGGTATGTATGTATGGTGTGGGGGGTTGTGTATGCTGTATTTGTGGTATGTGCGTGGTGTGTGTACGTGTGGTATATGTTGTGTGTGTGTGTGGTATGTATATGTATGGATGTGTGGTGTGTGTGCATGTGTGTGTGTGGTGTGTGTATGCATGTATGTATTGGTGTGTGGGGTTGTGTGTGGTGTATGTGTGATATGTGTGTGGTGTGTGTATGTGTGGTATGTGTGTGGTGTGTGTGCTGTGTGTGTGTGTATGTGGTGCACGTGTGTAAGATGATCAGCTCTGCGTTTGACAAAAACAGGACATGTATATGGGTTTCCTTCCTCTGGGGACCACCTGGGGCTGGTGCACCCTCCGGAAGCCCTGGCTGGATGGAGCCCCTGGGGGAGCCAGTTCCCAGGGACTCCGCATCCACGTCTGGCTCAGCTCTTCTGTCCTCCAAGCCCTCTGTCTCCTCCGTACTCAAAAACGCCACAGAGCCCTGTGTTCACGGCTCCTGGGCTCTCCCTCTGGCCCGGCCCGAGGCCTCTCCTGGAGACGCTTTCAGGCAGGGGGTCTGCGTGGCCCCACGAGGAGGTCCCTGGCCAGGGGGTCTGTGTGGCCCCACGAGGAGGTCCCTGGCCACTATCCCTGCCTGGATCCGGAAGGGGTGGAACCACAAGAGGCACCTGGGGAAATGGCAGAGCTGCCCCCAAAGTAGCCCTGACTGGAGCTCTGATGAACACAGGCTTCGGCTTCCTGCATGGGAGGCAAAGAGCGGGGTGGGCCCAAGGCCGTCTGCGTTTCTGGGCTGCAGCCTCTGTGGCGGAGGCACAGCAGAGGGGCCGCCAAGCATGTTTTCCACCAAATTCCGCCAGTCTTGCAGCTGCCTGCAAGTCCTGCCAGAGTCTCACGGTGGACGTGGGGCTCGGACTCCACAGGTGTTATGGGTTTGTGCTTTTCCAGTCTCCAGGGGCACCTCAGTGGGAAGTTTAAAGAGGAAGTCTGCAACAGGGGCAGCCAGCCTGATCTTTAAAACAGAAACCTTTCTCTAACAGATTTTGAAGTTAATGAAAAACAACATAATGCTTTCATTCTAGAAAATATGAATCGCTTTTTATAGATCTTTTTATTTTCCTTTGTTTCATTAAAGCCAGACTTAGGAGTCAAAAAGAAAAAAAAAAAGATGTGGGATCTACAAGGTACAATTTCCTATTATCATCCATCTTCCCCGGGAAGCAATTTTCTTGTCTACATATAAAAGTACCCCAACGCTTGAAGCAGAGAAAACCAACCAGGGACGGCTCCCATGCTGGGAGTCCAGGGCTTGCATAGCAACGCCACCTTCCCGAATGACCTCGTTCTGGGAAATAAACGGGAATATGTTCCACAGCTGGACGGCACCCAGGAGCTATGGGCAGTCAGGACAATGTGTCCCACAGCTGGAAGGCACCTGGGAGCTCTGGCAGAGCTGGGAGGCTGGGGAGGCCAGGGACCCTGGCTGCCACCCCTTGCCTGCATGGTTCTCCTGCTTGCAAAGGGGACAGTGCCCAAAGCCACTTGGAGCCACTGGGAAAGTGGTGAGGGAGAACTGGGGTGTTGGGTGTCTCATTTCACTCTGCTGCACCCCCAGCTCCAGCCAGGGTGGTCGGCTCTCTCTCCATCTACTACAAAGCCTCCTTGACTCTGGAGGGTCCCCCCAGTGCCCATGCCTCTGCAGAAACAAGTGTCCCAGCTCCAGCAGAGCCACCGCCTTCTGCCTTCCACCCTCTGTCCTCTGTCCTCTGCCCTCTGCCCTCTGTCCTCTGCCCTCTGCCCTATGGCTGGCCCTGGCTGTGAAGTGGTCTCCCTCTTCCCCTTTCTACCCGGGGCATGAGGACCGCCAGTCTCACAGGAGGCATTGTGGACCTGGGCTGGAGAGCCTGTGCAGGGCTCCGGCTGTGGTGGGAAGGTGCCTGGCCATGAGACGCATCACTCAGTGCTTCCTCGTGACCAGAAGACGTTGAGGAAGCAACGGTTTGCTCCCAAGGGACTGGCTCCCCCACATATGCACGTGTATATATACATGCACAGTTCATGTTCACAATGCACACGTGTGCTGTGCACAAACGTACGCATATAAGATACAGTGCACACACATGTGCACATCCACAGAATATGTGCTCATACATGCATGTACACACGTGCACACCATGTACGTCAGCATGCATCTGCAAGTACACAGTGCACAATGCACGCGTGCGCACACACACACACACAGCTCTCTCCTGATCCTGCTACCCTCCCCTCACCTCAAAGGCAGGATCAGGGGCCTCCCTACCCATGTGATTCAATGACACATGGCTGGGGCAGGGACCCGCCCCCTTGGCTCCCAGGTACACAGGCACCCAAGTCACCTGCTCCAGAAACCGTCCCAGAGACAAGTTCCCCCGGACCGCTGCACCCGACAAATGGCTGCTGGGGCGAGACCAGCCTGGGGACTTGCCGCGTGGCACCTTGGGGCGCTCAGTAGCAGGGCAAGACGCAGGCACTAGTCTGGCCAGGGCTGCAGTGGGGCGGGGGGTGCAGGTGGCCCCAAGCTGGTTGGAAAGAGGGCTCTCAGGTGCCAGGGCACGCCTAGGGGTGAGATCCAAGCCAGCCCCTCAGGCCTCAACAAGGCGGCTCCGGGAGGTGAAGGTCGGGCCACATTCCTGCGGAAGCTGGAATTCTGACATCAGATTTTCCATGCTAGCTTTGGGGGAGGAGCCGGCAGGGAGCCAGGAGGGAGCCGAGGCCAGCGGGGGGTGGGGCGGGGTGGCTGAGGCTGTTCCAGGTTCCACAGGCCTGAGGTCCTGCTGGCCTCCCCCTGGGCATGGGCTGCCCACTGGCCGCCTGGAGCATCCCACGCAGAGGGTGACTTTCTCATCCCAACACTGGCCTGGCTGAGTCACATGGGGGCTGGGCCAGGGGACTCTAAAAATAGCCTGCGCTGGCGCTCGCTGGACCAGCCGGGAAGTTATTATTAGGCTGCGGCAGGGCCTCCTCCTGGGGTGGCCTCTCCTCTCAGAGCCCGGAAGAGGGAGGGGCTCGGTCAAGGCTGTAGAGCTGCCAGATCTCCAGGCCCTGGACACTTAAGCCGGGTCCCTCCAGTGGGGGCAGGGCAGGGGCTGCGCCCTCAGCCTGCCTCCCACCCACACGCCCCTTCTTCCTGCGCTTCCCAGGGATGACCAGGCACTGTACGGGGGCAGCTCCTGGTTTTTCTGCCCTGCGAGGACCTGCTGTTCCAACAGGAGGGTGACTTTCTTCCCCTGCCCACCCTGGGGAGTCTCCCACGTCTGTGGGGCCTTTTCTGGATTCACTCTCTGCACCCACTGCTCATGCAGGGCCCAGTGCAAAACAAAACTGGGAGGCCACCCTTCAACAATGACTAAGTATTCGGGGCAAGTATGGGGCCTTGGGGGCAGCCACTCTGGGCCCTAGCTGCACCCCCATAAAGCCAGCCTTGCACCCTGTCCCCAGAAACCACTGACGTGGGGCCTGCAGGGGTGTGAGATACATCAGGGTGCAGCCGTCCCCAAGACACCTGAGCCGAGACCCTGTTTCCATGGAAACAATAGCAACCAGGCCAGCAGCTCCCAGCTCACCGCTGCCGCTCATGTCCAGGCCGTGGCCCTTGGAGTGGTCACTGCTGTGAGGGAAGGAGCCCCCAACAGCTCCCGTGAACCTGACCCTGGAGAGGGAGGCTGTGCTCTAAACCCCTCTCCTGAGTCTTCAATGAACCCTTGTGCCCCTGGACAGGCACTGTTCTGGGGACGTGCTGGCCCCGCCCTACCCTGGGCCGGCCCTGCTCAGCCAGGAGGACCACCCTAGTGAAGGCCACTCCCCATCCCCATCTGAGGAGGGTGCACTTTTGCAACAGAGAAAGCCCCAGGCTAAACCCAGTCAGCGCTGCCTCCAGCCGGTGGGACCCAGAACACAGCTCCAGTCCTTCCACTGCAGAGACCCTGGGGGCAGGGCCTGGCCCCAAACGCAGAGACTCAGAGTTCATGTGGATGGTTTACCCTGAAAGTAGCTTCATGTATTGTCTGATTATAAAAATGATACCCCTTGTAAAAAATACAAACTACAAAAAAGTAAAAGCAGGTTGTGTCCCCCCAAGACCTTTCCCTATCGGTTCCTACAGCCGCTATTGAGGCCAGCGCAGGAAAAGGTGGGGGCGCGGGCGTGAGGCCAAGTGCATCTGTGTCTTTGGTCCCAGCACAGCTTGGCGTGTCTCTGTGCTCCTCCCTCTGGAGAAGCCCCGCCTACATTGAAGGGCACGTGGGCCGGCGGTGCCGGTGCCGTAACTTGCTCCACCCAGACCTGCCGATGGAGATTTATATCACGTCTGGTTTTTTGGCCACTGAAACAAGCAGCCGAGGTGCCTTTGGGACTGTATCTTTGCCCACCTTCTGATTGTTTTCTGGACAAATCCCCGAGGAAAACACCAGGTCACAGATCACACCTGTTTAACATTGTGAAACCTACAAGGGTCGGTGGAGATTTTATCCCTAAGGGACTCACGGCCTCTGTGGGGTGAAGGTCGGAGGCATGAGCCACACTTCCCAGACCGCTGGCCAGCTCACTCCCCAGCAGCCGCTAACCCTGTCTAACCCCTGCTGGGCTCCTCTTTCCTTTCCTGTAATCCCAGCTGCTCCTCCAGGTGGTGAGAGCACCTGAGCTGTGGGGCTGGCACCAGGAGGCTGTTGCTGTTGTCAGGCACGGGGCTGTTTCCCCATGGAGGAGACACAGCCTCTCTGGACAGCCGCCTCCCCCTCTGGTGTCCGGACACAGTGTTGTCACGCCCAGACTTTGCCTCCTGGTCTGTCTGCTCCGGGGAGGGTGCTGGGAAGAGCACTGCCATGTTCATTACCAACTGTTCAGCGGGGACCCCAGATGCTGCCTGGTCCCCGTGTCCATGAGCAAAGCTCCCCCCGGGGAAGCCCCAGAGACAACACTGGGGCCTCATGCTAACTCCCAGGAGGGAGGTCAGGTCAGATAGCAGGAGGCCCCGTGGATGCTTCTGTTTTGACCTCAAACCCCCTCCCACGGCCTCGAAGGTGAGCCTGCCCTGAGGGCTGGACTCTGGGATCGCTCCAAACAGCAGGATCAGCTCTCCGTGCTGAGGAGGTGTTCACGCCTCGTGCAAGAGAACACGGCCTCTGGGTCCAGACAGCACGTGAGCACTCTCTTTCCTGGGAACCTTCTGGAAAGAGAGTGAGGTCTGTGGTAACCTGGGGTCTGGCCCATGCTCAGCCTGGGGTGGCTCCGGTTCCAGTTCCTCAGGAAGCCTGGAGGGAAAGAGCAACTCCCTCTGCAGCTCTGTCCCCAGATTTCCCTGTGCTGGGCGGGGTACAGCTGCGATTGCTTCGACTTCCCAAACACTAACAAGGATATCCCCTGGAACGGGTCTGCCAGGGACACCATCATGGATGGCGAACACCCAGGGGACGCCAGCCCTGAGGCCAGGAGGCAGTGTTGTCCATGGGCGCCCCCAGGAAACGCAGCCCCAAGCCCAAGTGCTGCTGCCTCTGGGCCCCCAGGCGGGCGCCGCTGAGGTGATCGCTGGGCCCCTCTCCAGCCCAGGGTGGGGGTGAAGGCCCCGGAGCTGGCTCAGCTCACAGGCAACAGCAGGGCAGCCATGTATGCCTGGATCCCGTGGAGTCATCGCCCCCCACTGCAGCCCCTGGGTGCCTCCTGGGCAGGCACCTCGGGAACCTTGGGAGTAGGGGGCCAAGGAAGGCCAGAGGGGTCCCCATGAGTCTCCTGGGGCCCCATCAAGGACTTTGGCCTCAGCTAGAGGGAGGGATGGGGACAGCAGGCAGGAAGAATGGGCACACAGGCCAGACACACACAGGCTCTGAGAGGGTCAAGGCAGGGCCCATGTTAAAACCATCCTCTCCCCTCAGAGCCCAGCGTATGATGGGGCCCAGGGGGTGAACCCGGGCTGGACACACCGACCTCAGCCTCGGCCCATCTCCCCAACCATGATGAATTACTGACACTCGGCCCTTACATACAGCCGGGGCCTCGCAGTGCCAGGCTGGGCTGCAGAGGCCTGGATGCCCCACTCATCCGAGCAGCTGATTCCGGCTGCTCAGGGCCTGCTGGCAATGCTCTCTGTTCCATCGCTCCAGGAAATGGAAATGTTCCTAAAACTTTCATGTCACAGCTGCTTTTACTTTGTAAGTTCATGCTTAAAATAGCGCCAGCGGCCTCTGTTTCACCTTTTCCGAGGTTGGAAGCAGTTTGCTCTCAGCTCCATGAGAAGACAGCGGGGGAAACGCGGCAAGGAGCAAAGCTTGGCCAGAAAGCATCTCTTCTTTTTATGTAACGCTGGTCTGTGAAGCTTATATTTTAAAAGTTAAGTAAATACTGGGTTTGTTCCATAAACTTATCTTCTCTTACATGGACTAGGAGGGTCGTGTGCGAGTAAAATGCAGCAAAAAGACACATGAAGCCCCGGGAGATCGACTCTTCTCACGGCTCTTTCTGCCCCAGCAGCTGAAGTCAGTGGGGCCGTGTTCCACAAACACCACGGTGCCCTGGCCGGAAACGGGCTGCTCTCCTGACCTCCTGGCCCCCGTCCTCACTGCAGGCTCCGGGGTCCAAACTGACACTGTGCATCCCTTCACAGACAGGGAAACTGAGGCTCTCAGGTGCCGCCGTTCACCCACAGTCATGCCGCTAGCGAGGGCTGGGGTGGAGGGGCCAGGGCTGGAGGCTCCTACCCAGCCCCACAGGCCAGAGCTGCATCCATTGCGGAAATGATCAGAAGTCGCCCTGGCCCGCTGAGAGGCAGCCAAGCCCCCAGACCTCCCTGAGAGGGGAGAGTGGAAGGTTTTCCCATGGACCTGCACAGAGCCAGGCTGTCCTGGGCACTCCCAAATCTCCTCAGCCTCCTCTGGAGCTCACTTTCCTGAGCACAGTGTCCTGGGACTCTGCCTTCTCCGTCCACAGAGCACGAGTAGACAGGGCCGCATCTGGCTTTGGAGGTCCTGGAGAGCTCCCTGGTGCCCCACACCCTGGCTGCACCCTGACCCAGCCGGCCCCAGGAGTGGACTCGACTCTGCAGATACCAGTGGCGGTGGTGACGACAGCCCCTAACTGTGCTGGTCATAAGCAGCTGGACACCAAGGAGTCTCACCAGGCCATCTGGAGATCAGTGCCTTCTGGGGACCCAGTTTAGAGCAGGACAGACCACACTCTGCCAGCTGGGGCGGCCACAGAGGCCACTTCCCCTCCATCCAACATGTGTGGTTTGATGGAGGCCATAGCAGAGAAGGGTCATAACCTCTAGGAGTTGATTTGACCAACCATGTGGCCAAGGGCTCACTCTTCTCCCTCCTGAGTCCGTGCTGCCAAAGGAGGCCTTGGACCAGGAGCTCGTGAGCCCCCGATGAGTCTGTTGAGGGTGCATTGCTGGGAGCTCGTGAGCCCCCGATGAGTCTGTTGAGGGTGCGTTGCTGGGAGCTCGTGAGCCTCCGTGGGTCTGTTGAGGGTGCGTTGCTAGAGCCTGAGGATATGAAGAGGTGGCCCATGGACCAGGATGGGAGCTCTGCTGAGAGGCAGAGGCACGCAGATTGACATTACAGCAACCAGGCTTGGCCCTGTTGGCTGGAAGGACCCTCATTCCTGGAGAAGTCTGTCCTTGGAAAGGGAGGACCCTTGAGCCCCTGCCCAGTCTGGAACAAGTACAGGGGGCTGGCTGGGGGCTGCCAGGAGTTGGTCTGGTGGGGCTGGCCAGCCCATACCCAGGCCTCAGCACGAGGGTCACCCACCTTGCACCCCTGGGCCAGCTCCGAGGCAGCACCCTGGCTCTGCTGGACTTCCTAGGAGGAGGGGCTGCAGGAACTGAATGTTCCTGAGCTGGTTCTCAGAGGCACCCATTAGCCCATCTCATGCAGGGCTAATGGGATTCTGCCCCACGAGAAGAAGTCACCTCCTGGCTGACCACTAGC
This sequence comes from Gorilla gorilla gorilla, assembly GCF_029281585.2. Lineage (NCBI taxonomy): Eukaryota > Metazoa > Chordata > Mammalia > Primates > Hominidae > Gorilla > Gorilla gorilla. The sequence goes on from NC_073232.2 coordinate 144,895,977, forward strand.
CTCTGCTGAGCCTGGCTGGCCGAGGGCCACCCCAGGGGACTGCAGACCCCATGACTCCGGGGGAGAAGGGAGGCCTTCCCAGCCACAGTGCAGCCCTCCCACTGCCCAGCACCTTCAGAGCAGCCTGCAGAGCCCAGGCGCCCAGGGGCCACCCTCATCCACTCAGATGTGGGGTGCTGAGCACACAGAATGTGGGGACCCTCCCTGCCCCTAAGAGGCTGCTGAGGGGACCCCAGGTCTGGGAGGGGATGGGTGATGCCCACAGAGCTGCTCTCCTGCTGGTCCCGCCACCCTGTCCCCTCTGCTGTGGTCCTGGAGGCTGAGCCCAGGCACACCAGCCTGCTGACTTCTAGCTGGGGTCAGCCCACCGGAGGGCCCGGATCATGGCTGGGTACTTCTTCCTGGCTGTCCTGGGCTGTCCTGACCCTCTCAGGCAGGTGGCCCTCCTCCACACCAGGCCATCCCTGGGCTCTGCTCGGCCACCTCACCCCTGGCCGTGCTCCTGCCCCTTGCGGGCCCCTGGTGCTTTCGCCTGCACCGAGGGTGATGTCCCTTCAGCAAAGGCTCTTGAAGGACCTAGTGAAGCTCTTCTGGGCTGACAGACACACCCACTATGCCCCTAAATCGGCACAAGCATGGTGCATCCACCAAGCAGGTTTTCTCCCTCAACTCAGATTCCACTCTTAGGAAACTTTTGCCCCCAGCCCCATTTCATGGGCCTAATTAACATCATAAGCAATTAACATTGCCTGTGGCCAAAAACCATCACATCCTTTCTCACTAGGTGGCTGCTGCCCACACCCCAGCTCCCACCTTCACTGATTTGGGTCAGAAAAGTAGTTGCCAGGTCACACCGTCACATGAACGAGTGGTTGAAGTCTTTGTCTCTGCTCCCAGCTTGTTAGGGTGTGGAGGATCTGAGGCTGAGATGAGGAAACAGGCCCTCCAGTGTACCAGCCTGGCGGCTGGGACCTCCCTGACAGAGCACCTCAGGATGGGTGCCGGCTTGAAGGAGCTGCAAGGGAGCCGGAGACCTGCGGCTGCACCCACAGCAGACTGGCCCCGGGGGCCCAGGCCATACGGGCAGGGCTGGGCCAGGCCTCCATGATGAAGTCAGACCCTCTCGGTTCTCTCTGTCTTCTCTCCATGTGGGTCTTCAGTCCCTCTCTGTCCCTGTTCTGAGACTCCAGCTTTCTGGAGCACCGCTCACCTGTTCCCGTCTCTTTCTCTTGCTTCTCTGCTTACAGTCATCTTTCCTTCTGTAGACAGCTGCCTCCATGCCACAAGGGCCTCCAGCATGGAGAACTGTCGCCACAGGTCGCTGTCCCAGACGACTGAAGTCTGTCCTTCACTGCAGCTGGGGCAGTGGAGCCCAGGGGACCCCACGGGCACCCTGGATCACACACAGCCTAGGGACCAGTGCAGCCCCAGAGGAGCCAGCAAAGGTGGGGACAAGGTGCCGAGGAGAGGGATCCAGCAGACAGGCTGATTCTGGCTGGGCTCGAGGGGAAGCCAAGAGAAGAGGGGAGCCTGGTGTGCCTGGCATGAAGCTGAGCTGCCCGCTTCTGCGGGCAGCCCCTCCAGAAGGCAGTGGAAGGGGTGCTGTTCAGGACAGCAGCCCGTACAAAGCTGGGGGCATCACAAACACTGCTGGGCACTCACGGCCGAGACTGTGGGAGGCACCCGGTGGACTCCTGGAATGGAGGACAGAAGAGATGAAGGCTGGGTCTGGTCTCTCCCCAGGGCCAGCAGGAGGACTGAGCCCTTGTCTGCACCAAGGAATCACATTCTCTCCTCTGGCCCAGGAGGACAGAGGCTCAGAAGCTTCCCTGGAGACCGTGCTCTGTGGGCGAGATGAGGAAACAGGTCCCAGCAGTCCGGCTGAGGAAACACTGAGGGTCGGCTGAGACCAGGACCTTCGACTTTGTCTACAGTGGGGGTGCGTGTTTAGAAGTGGAGCAAACGGTATATTCCTACAAGTTTAGACTCTGAGCTCCAGGAAGACCACAGTCTACCCAAAGCCACCCCTGCTATTTGTTCCCCAAATCTGCCCAGGCCGAGATCGGAGCCTGCCTGGAGCTCTCTGGATGTGTCCCTCCCTTGCCCTTGTCAAGGTGCTGCTGGCCTTGGGTGTTCAGTGGAGAAAGGACACTGGAAGCCCCAGAGTCACCTGCAGACCAAGGCTGGGAACAAGCTGGAAGAAGAAAGCCTTCCTGGGGTGGGCAAGAACCTCAGAGCCTGGAGGGGCCGCACAGACAGAAGTTCACCCAAAGTGAGCTGGGCAGGTGCCCAGCAATGGGGTCAGAAGGCCGGTTCTTCGTTTTCCCTGAAATACCAAGGACTCATTCCCGGTTTGTTTCCCGGGCTTCGGCTGGAAAAGGCAGAATCTGCAGCTTTTAAGCAGGCTTTGAGTTCTGAATGAATCTTTTAATTAACACAACTGTTCTACTAATTGATCCTAGACTCATTTTAAAGTTGAAAGGTGGGGATACCAGCTGCTGAGTGGGTAATTGTACCATCTGCAACTTTGCTGTTAAATTTTGGGCAGATTAATCCTGCCAGCCCAAGTTAGCGTTGGCAGAAGGAAACTGGATGAGTAGGGCAAAGCAAAAAGCAAAAGCAGCCGTGCGGGGAGGTGCTGAGAGGGGAGGGCTGAGCCTTACAGAGTAAGGTGGGCTTTTCATTTTTAAAGAATTGCTCGAAATCTCTTATCCTCAAGTTACATCATTATCACGTACATGATGACAGTCCACATTGCAAAGCAAACATTGTGATGGATTCACGTTTCAAAAAATAAAACAGTTTAACTAAATGTACTTGTGGTTTGAAAAAAAAGTCACCGTGTCTTTTTCATTCTTGGGCATACCTTGATTTATCTTTAAATAGCGTGGAAACCTTCATTTCAAATGTGTTAATGTGATTGCCCGCCTGAAAACTGTAAGAGAATGTCTATAAATCATGAAAGAGAGAAAACCGGAAGTGATAGTTTTCAAATATTAAATATATGTTTAGATTAGTAGCATTTCTATTTATAAACCTCAACCAGTTTGAATACATGGTAGACAACAATCCCATTCCCAATGAAACACAAAAGGTTAACATACCCAGAAATAAATTTAAGAAGTGTAGATGACTTATTTAAAAAAATAAAATAAGGCTGGGCGCAGTGGCTCACGCCTGTAATCCTAGCACTTTGGGAGGCCGAGGCAGGCCGATCACGAGGTCAGGAGATCTAGACCATCCTGGCGAACACGGTGAAACCCCGTCTCTACTAAAAAATACAAAAAATTAGTTGGGCGTGGTGGCATGCGCCTGTAATCCCAGCTACTCGGGAGGCTAAGGCAGGAGAATCGCTTGAACCCAGGAGGCGGAGGTTGCAGTGAGCCGAGATCGCATCACTATACTCCAGCCTGGGTGACAGAGTGAGACTCCGTCTCAAAATAAAAAAAAACGGTAAAGGAAATAACATGGCTGATGGTGAGTTATTTACCCACATCCACCAAAGCAAAAATGTAGCTGGTTGACAAAATCAAGTCATTGAGAAATAAACTTTAATAGACAAAAATATGTGGTATATATACAGTGAGAGTCACTTGATATTTTTCTTTTTGAGATGGATTCTTGCTTTGTCACCCAAGCTGTAGTGCAGTGGTACCTCCCGAGTAGCTGAGATTACAGGCATGCACCACCATGCCTAACTAATTTTTGTATTTTTAGTAGAGACAGAGTTTCACCATGTTGGCCAGGCTGGTCTCAAACTCCTGACCTCAGGTGATCCACCTGCCTCAGCCTCCCAAAGTGCTGGGATTACAGGTGTGAGCCACCGCACCTGGCCGACATTCACTTTTGAGCAGACCACTCACTATTCAAAATAATATAAACGTGTACTCGAGTAGTATCTTCTCATGAAAACATTTCTGTGGAGTGGAGTTATTTATTCACGTTTGCTTGCTTACTCATCTTCCCTTTGCTGCCAGTTAGGACTGCAGCCTTCGTGAGTCCCAGAGCCCAGAGGAAAGGAGGCGAAGCTCCCGAAGGCACTGGTGAAAGGCTGACATTCCTGTGGGTGTCTTCCTTTTAAAACTACGTAAGGATGCTTTCAAAGTCTTCTGAAGATTTGAGTAATGGACAACAGAGATGAATCTTTATGAAGCTTAATTATTAAATACAGAGTTGCAAAATAGAAGTGACAGCTGAGTAGAGAACCTCTGAAAAGTGATCCCCTGCACTAGCAATGTTGATCATGGGAGCTGGATGGCCTTCCCTTAAAACTTTTTGTTTGTTTGTTTGTTTGAGACAGAGTCTCGCTCTGTTGCCCAGGCTGGAGTGCAGAGGCACGATATCGGCTCACTGCAAGCTCCGCCTCCTGGGTTGAAGTGATTCTCCTGCCTCAGCCTCCCGAGTAGCTGGGATCACAGACGTGTGTCACCATGCCTGGCTAATTTTTGTAGTTTTAGTAGAGACAGGGTTTCTCCATGTTGGTCAGGCTGGTCTTGAACTCCTGACCTCAGGTGATCCACCGCCTCAGTCTCCCAAAGTGCTGGGATTACAGGCGTGAGCCCCTGCGCCCGGCCCTTTCCTAAGACTTGGTCATCAGAAGAAAATCTTGCCCGACCCTTGAAACAGGCTGAAAGAACGCCAGAAGCTCTGACAACTTCAAAGAGCATTGCCAAGACAGACACAGATTTTCCTTGTCTATTTTTGCTGATGTTGTTTTGCTCATGGTTTGGGCTATTTGTCCTTTTGGCCACAAGGTTTAGCCCCTCACCGGGGCGTGTCCTGGCAGGGGCTGCATTGCCCGAGCGGGGAGTCTACCACAGAGAGCGCACTGGCATCCCTCTGGCTTACCCTCCTGACTCACGGTACACACGTACATTTCGTGTCAATAATCTGGTCCTGTCAACCACCTGTCCCAGCCAAAAGAGAGGGACTCACTGCTTTACCGACCGTAAAGAACAGGCGCCCTGTTCCCTCACCTGTATCTGACTGGAGACGCGAACCTATGGCTTTTGCCATGAGGAATCCGAAGTCACAATTTCTTTTCCTTCAAAGTCAGGTGGAATGACAACAGTGACCCCCCGCCCCCCGGGGGCCATGGGAAGTGTCAGGGTCACATGGGTTGAGTGTGTCTGGCTGGGGACACCCAGGTTCAAAGCAGGGCTGGGCAGGGTTGACCTCAAACCTGTCGGGGGCAAAGATGGCCATTGATTTTATGGTGCTGATCAAGAACCAACCAAAAGGAAGAGCTGTGGGTGTCCTATGAGGGCAGAGGGGGAACCCTGCAGAAACTGAGGGTCCAGCTGCTGGTGCTTCCCAGGGGCTTCCCTTTCTCACTGTCGGGACTTTTGAAACGTGCGTAGATGTGCACAGAGCCCCTGACTAGTGATTTGCTTCCAGAGAAGATCATATTTCATTTGGCGGAGCAGGGAGGCAGGTCGCGAGCTGCCTTTGCTCTTGCCCTGTGTGCAGGGCTGCTCCTCGGCCGGGAACCTGGGGGTCCCTCCGTCCACGTGGGAGGCTGCTGTGTGCCAGGTCCTGCTCCAGGCTCCTCCCCCAAGACGCTCTGTTTCTGCAGGTTCTAGGATGACGATGAAACGAAGTGTCCAATCTGCACAGGAACCAGAGAAGCAGCTGCAGACCTTGCTATTGTGTTTCCAGATGTTTGACCCTTGGAGTGATTTCTCTAAAGAATGAGATGTGCGGGTCTGAATGCAGCTGTTTTCTGAGATATTGCTCAACAATTCCTTATGCGAAATCTTGGGGCCAGATGTAATTCAGAATTCAGTTTTTCTTCCCTTCGGATTTTAGAAAGAGGGTAGCTTGCATATCCCACCTGTTAACGCAGCCTCAGCAGCACATATGTCCGCACGTTTCGATGTTTCCAAAGCAGCACACGTGGACAACCACACTCAGTGCAGGCGCAAAGACACGATTTTTCCTTACTTCAGGTTATGTCAACAAATAAAACAATTTTTGTGTTTAGAGGATTTCGATTTACATTATTATATGTAAGAATTGTAGATGTAATCATTTCTTTTTTCCAGTTTATTTTATTTTATTTTATTTTTGAGACAGAGTCTTGCTCTGTCGCCTAGGCTGGAGTGCAATGGTGCCATCTTGGCTCACCGCAACCTCCGTGCCACCCCGCCCACCCCTCGCCCCGGGTTCAAGCAATTCTCCTGCCTCAGCCTCCCAAGTAGCTGGGATTACAGGAATGCACCACCATGCCCAGCTAATTTTGTATTTTTAGTAGAGATGGGGTTTCTCCATGTTGGTCAGGCTGGTCTCAAACTCCCAACCTCAGGTGATCCACCTGCCTCGGCCTCCCAAAGTGCTGGGATTGCAGGCGTGAGCCACCATGCCCAGCCCTCAGATGTTTAAGATAAACTTTTCAGAAGTATGGTTTTCATATGATCAAATGCACCTGTGTTAAGTGGACATTCCATGAATTCTGACAAAAGTATACAACCATGTCTCAGTCACTGCAATCAAAAAACAGGATATTTTCTTCCCTCATGCTCTTTGCTCCTTCCCTGACCTGGCCCGCCAATGGCTGATCCACCTTGTGTCTCTAGAGCAGCCAGCCTGTTTGGCACCAGGGACTGGTTTTGTTCAAAACAATTTTTCCCCAGGGGAAAGTGGGGTTGGCTGCAGGATGATCCAAGTGTATTACATTTATTATACCCTTTATTTCCATTATTATTGCATTGTAATATATAATGAAATAATTCTACAACTCATCATCATGTAGAATCAGTTGGAGCCCTGAGCTTGTTTTCCTGCAACTAGACCGTCTCATCTGGGGTGATGGGAGACAATGACAGATCATCAGGCCTTAGATTCTCATAAGGAGCACGCAGCCTAGATCCCTCACAAGCGCAGTTCACAATAGTCTTCGAACTCCTATGAGAATCTAATGCTGCCGCTGATAGGACAAGAGGAGGAGCTCTTGTTCACTTGTTGAGTGGTTGTCTCTGTCAACCACAATTCTTTTCTTCTCTCCATTCTTTTGATGAACATTGGAGAAAAAAATGTAGCTCTTGGTGTACCTTTTTATTTTATTAATGGTGTTTATCTTTTTTTTGAGATGGAGTCTTGCTCTTGTCACCCAGGCTGGAGTGCAATGGCGCAATCTTGGCTCACTGCAACCTCTGCCTCACGGGTTCAAGAGATTCTCCTGCCTCAGCTTCCTGAGTAGCTGGGATTACAGGCATCTGCCACCACGCCCAGCTAATTTTGTATTTTTAGTAGGGACGAGGTTTCTCCATGTTGGCCAGGCTGGTCTCAAAATCCTGACCTCAGGTGATCCACCTGCCTCGGCCTCCCAAAGTGCTGGGATTACAGGCGTGAGCCACCATGCCTGGCCTATTCATGGTGTTTTTCAAAGAGTATAGTTTTAAAATTTTGATGAAGTGCACTTTATTCACTTTTTTCTTTCATGTTAGTGTTTTCTGATGTCTTTTCTAACAAATCTTTGCCTGCCCAAAAGTCTCAAAAATATTCTCACGTTTCTAGATTTTTAGCTTTAGCTTTTGTGTTTGGGACTATGATCCATATTTAGTTAATTTTATTTTTGGGGGGGCAAAGTCCATGTTGCCCAAACTGGTCTGGAACCACCACACCCAGCTAATTTTTGTGAATTGCGGGTACATCAAGGTTTACTTTATTCCACATGGATTTACAGTGACCCCAGCACCATTTGTTAAGACTGCTCTTTTCCCACTGAATTGAAACCTTTGTTGAAATCAGTTTGGTCTGCTTTTGGCTTCTCTATTCTGTTCCATTGATCTGCGTGTGTGCCTACCATTATGCCAGCACAAACCATCTCAACTGCAGCTGTGTAAGTCCTGAAATCAGGTAGTTTATCTCATCTTTGTTCTTTTTTAAAACTTTTTTAGCTATTCTAGGACCTTCCCATTTCCATCTACATTTTAGAATTAACCTGTCATTTCTAAAGAAAAAGAAGGAGGAGGAGGAGGAGGAGGAGGAAGCTGAGATTATGTTAAACCTATAGATCAACTGAGGAAAACTGACATCTTAACATTACTGAGTCTTCCAATCTGTGAACATGGTTTATCTCCATTTACTTAGATACTTAAGTTTTAACCTGCCATGTTCTGTAGATTTTGTAAAAGTCTCGTATATCTTATATTACACTTATTCCTATTTTAAATTTTATGCTACTATAAATGAAAATTATTTAAAACTTTGTTTTCAAATGTTGATTTCTAATATACAACAATACATTTTTTAAAATATTGATTTGTACTCCATGACCTTGTTAAATTCACTTATCCAGTAGTATGTATGTTTTGCAGGTCTCTTAGGATAGTCTATGCATATCATCCTGTTGCTGAAAACAAAGGCAGTTTTATTTTTTTCCTTTCCAATCTGTATGACTTTTATTTCTTTCTCTCATTTTATTGTACAGACTGGGACCTTAGTACAATGTCAAGTAGAATACAAGAGGTGACAGCAGACATCCTTGCCTTGTTCGTAACCTTGGGGGCAAGTGTTCAATCTTTCAGCACTAACCGTGTTATCTGTAATTTTTCAATAGATGCATTTCATCAGATTTAAGAAGTCCCCTTTATTTTTAGTTAATGAAGAGTGTTTATAGTAAGAGGATATTGAATTTTGTCAAGTGCCCTTCTATATCTATCGACCTGAACATATTTTTTCTTAATCTATTAATATGATGTATTAAATTGATTTTCAGATCTCAATCCAATCTTATCTTCCTTGGATAACATATTTGGGCATGAGGTATTATTCTTTTTGCATATTGACAAGATTTACCAATATTTTCCTGAGGATTTTGGCGATAGTGTTCATCAGGAATATTGGTGTTTACATTTCTTGTATTGTCTTTGTCTAATTTTGGGATTAGAGAAATCTAACTTCACTGACTGAATGGGAAATAGTCCACCCCTCCCTCAAATCTCTGGAAGGGTTTGTCTAGAACTGTTACTATTTATTCCTCAAATGTTTGACAGAATTCACCAGTGGAGCCATCTGGGCCTAAAATTTTCCCTGTGAGAAGATTTTAAATCATAGATTCAAAAATTTTAATAGATAGAGTGCTATTCAGAGCAGCTATTTCTTCTTGAATGAGTTTCTGTAGTTTGTGTCTTTCAGGAAATTGGTCCATCTAATCTGAATTGTTGGTATGTCAACACAAAGTTGTTTATTCTCTTACTACCTTTTAAAGTGTGTAGGGTCTGTAGTAATGTCTCCTTTCTCATTCCTTACACATATTGGTAACTTATGTCTCTGTTTTGGCCTTTCTGCATCACCCTCATCATTCTAGATATTGGTTTCATTCATCAATTAAATTTTTTTTTTTTTTTTTTGGAGACAGGGTCTCACTTTGCAGCCCAGGCTGGAGTGCAGTGGCACAATCATGGCTCACTGCAGCCTCTACCTCCCAGACTCAGGTGATCCTCCCACCTCAGCCTCCTGAGTAGCTGGGTTTAGAAGTGCATGCTACCATGCCTAATTTTTGTATTTTTTGTAGAGACAGACTTTCGTCATGTTGCTCAGGCTAGTCTCAAACTCCTGGGCTTCAGTGATCTGCCTGCCTGACCTCCCAAAGTGCTAGGATTCCAGGCTTAAGCCACTGCACCTGGCCTGGTTTTTTAATTTTATTGATTATTTTAAATAACCAGCTTTTAGGTTTTATTTATTTCCTGTCTCGTTTGCTTCCTACTTCATCGATTACACTCTTGACTTTATTATTTCCTCTTTTGTACTGAGTTTGGGTTTAATTTGTTTTATTTTTATAGCTTATTAATTTGGAACTGTAGGACATTTATTTTACACTTTTTCTTCTTCTCTAAATAAGCCTTTAAAGCTATATATCTTCCTCTAAGCACTGCTTTACCTGCATCTTATACATTTTGTATTTTCATGCTCTTTATTTGTACCCTTTAAAACATTTTAATTCTTGGAAACTATACTGAGAAAAGAATCCTAAGAACTAAAAATGCTTAAGTACAAAGATGTTCATCCTGCCATTTTTCTAATCATGCAGCATTGAAAACAACCTTAACTTACAACAATACGGTGTTATCAGTTAGGTAAACCACCGTGTCTATCAGCTGACTACTACATAGGCATTAAAAACATTTAGAGTTTTCAGTTGAATGAGAAAGGATGTATGTTCTAATGTTGGCTTTTTAAAAAAGGCATCACAGTTGTGTATACGGAATGATCTGAGTGCTCACTATAGAGCTAAGCATAAATAAAACTTGAAAGAAATATTATCAAAATAGTGACTATGGAATGATCAGAGTGCTCACTATAGAGCTAAGCATAAATGAAACTCGACAGAAATATTATCAAAATAGTGACAGTGCTTGGTATATTTGGAGTGAAATTGTGAGTGAACATTCTTCCCTGAATACCCTGTATCCTGCTCTGTAGTTGTAAAATGTTGAGCAGATGACTTCTACACGGAAAAGTTTAAAGACGCATCATGCTACGATGAGCATGTGACTTTTACAAGGAAACGTGCAGGAGGCTGGCATGATGTCATGTGATCTGAATGACCCTGCACCTGCTTCGAGCCTGCTCCTGCTGCTGGAATGCCAGCTTCTTGAGGACAATGTCTTTTTCTGTTTTGTTTTTCACCATCTCATCCCTGGTGTCTAGAATAGTGCATAGCACAGAGAATGCATTAAATAAATTGAATGAATGCATGCGTGCATGGAGGTTAAGCCGCACAGCGCTGCCTGGGCCAGCTGGCTTGGGGTCCTGATTGGGCTCTGTTCTTGGCTAGGTATCCTAGAGGCTGTGTGAGGTTGGTAAACTTCTTAATTCTACAGCGTTGGTTTCCTTATATGTAAAACAGACATACATACCTTATAAGACCTTTGTGAGGATTAGAAATAGGAAATGTAAACCCCTCACACACAATTGGTTCCTGAAAAATGATAACTGTTACTAAGCTGATTAATGAGGAAAGTATCCCCATAATTCAACAGCTCCCTTTCTAGATGAATTCTGGGTGACGTCAGAGCTTACTAATGGCAAAATACCTCTGCCTAAAGTGACCAGGTCTAGCCACTCCCAAAGAGGACAGGGACCTGGATTCCTTTCACTGTGCACCTAGCCAGGATCTGTCTGCAGACAATTATCTTGAGTGAGTCACTTACCCTCAGTGTTTTTATATGCAATGGAGTAAGTTTGACCCACCCGGCAGGAGTACTGAAGAGCGATGATTATTAGACGCTAGAAATGCACTTTACGGCTGCGCAGTGCTAGACGCAGACATGCCGCAGGGCTCCTTCTGAATCTGCTGTGGACATGCATGAGGGATGCTGGCTGGAAGCCTCTGATAACTATGAATCCATAAGCAAATTGGTTACTGTCTTAAATGAAGTAACAAATGTGATATTTAGTGCTGTCCTTTTTAAAAAGCTCTCAATATATTGTTGTCTAATAAAAATCTTGGGCCGAATTTCCCTCCTGGGAGACCAAGAGCATTGGGCCAAGTGGCTGACCAGGTTGAAGAGGGTTGGCAGCTGCTGAGGAATTCATCCATGGTAGGAGGAGGAAAATCGGGCAGGCTCTGCTCCCCACCTCCCTCTCTGCTCCTTGCAGACTAGGTGGGCCCAGGATCTCCTTAAGCCAGGTAAGTAGGTCTTTAGGAAACTTGTTATTATTATTATTTTGGCAAAGGAGCAAATACACGGGGCAATATTTCAAGGGTGAAGAAGGGCACACAAGGGAGAGGCATCCTCCCTCTCACCTGGTTTCATGAGTGTGGCTTTTAACACAGGTGACACAAGTGGCCAATGTCTTTCTGAACATAGGAGAGCCAGGCCCCGGGCACAGTGACAGGTCTGCCATGCCCATGCAGCAGTCGGCATGCTGATATGATCTAAGGTGAGGGCCCAGCCAGGTCAGCCGGGAGAAAGTGAACACAGGAAGGGCACACCCAGGACCCCAGGGCCCCAGAACTCAGGTGAGCATGAAGGGAGCCAGCAGAGGAGACCAGGGGTGGTCAGCGCAGTTGGGAGGGAAGAGCAGGAATGCCACAGATGCCAGGGCCAGGCTCACTTCCAAGAGGCAGCCAGTGGTTAACCGTATTGGAAGGTCAGCTGCAATCAGGCCTGGAGGGCTGGCCCTTGAATTAGGATGCCCCATGGGGTGTGGGCATGAGAAGCACAATTCGAGGGTCTGGACAAGAGTGGTCCATTGGCATGTGGGGCAGAGATGGGCAGACTTTTAGGACAAGGTTTGCAGCAAGGAGAGCAGAGAGGGGGGAGGAAAATGGAGGGGCATAGGCTGGAGGCTTCCAGAGATCTGAGAGACCGCAGCATGCTTGTGAACTGCCGACGTGACCCAGGAGGGGGTGGCCTTGGGCGGGGACAGGCACCTCATTCCATGTAGCAGCATGGAGGATGTGCAGGACAGACACCAGATGCTGGACGTGTTGACTTAGTGGCGTGATCACAGTCAGAATCCAAATGGAGTCACTGGTATTAAAAACCCTGACATATAGACTGTGGAAGGGCATGAAGGGAGGGTTCTTATGCAGAGATGCTTGATAGCAAGAACAATCACAAAAGACTGCAAAAATCACAGCCGTGCACAAAGACCATCACAACTTACACACGCAAACACTTCTGGGAAGACATCTGCCCAGTAGCTAGCTGCCTGTCCAGCCTCAGACTGGCACCATCCTTCCTGGCGATCCTTGTAGCCAAGGATCATTGATTCAAAACAATGATGTAATCCTCCTGTTTCCTTTGAAAATCTTTGTCTTCCTTTACCTTCCTTGACCCACACCCAATTTACGATGGCACACATATTCTATTGCAATGAATGTTCCCGAGTAAATCTCATTTTCTTTTAGAGAGCCTGTCTCTGTTATTTAGGTTGACAGTGGGAAAATCCCAGACTGCAAATCCTTCCTCTACAAAGGGCAAACGTTTCCTCCAGGGAGCGTAGTTGGTGGTTAGAGAAGGGGAAGGCTGCAGTGGCCTCTTGGAGTGGTGGAGTGCACATGCGCAGAGCCAGGAGGCCTAGTGCTCAGCGTGGGTGTGCCTGAGACCTGGGAGATGCCAGGGGCATGGGAATAAGGTGTTGTCTAGTTTTTCCCCCAATTTAGTTTTCTCTAATTTAGGCGCAGGTTCACTGTAAGCAAGTAAATCAGTCCTGGGGGCCAGCTGGGTGAGTGCTGGGGGGCAGGGAGAGGGGAGGGAGTGGGTGCACAAAGTGATTCTACCCTCAGAGAGAAGCAGAGTAAGGCAGGAAGAAGAGGTGTGCACATGCGTGGTCATGTGTGCACGTGTGCATGTTCGTGCATGCGCATGTGCAGATGTGTGTGCGTGCAAGTGCATGCGCGTGCACGTGTTTCTGTGTGGGTGTGCACGTGTGGCGGTGGCGGTGGCTAACGAAGGCATGGGAGCAGCATGGGCTGTAGGTTTCCATGAGGCCCCACGGAAGTGAAACCGAAGGAGAGGAGGTGGTGGGGAGGGCAAGGTGCCTGGATTCGGGCTTGGTGTGGTCATTGGTGATGAGAACATCCAGGCTATGCCCAGGGCAGTGGATGCAGAAGTGGGAGGTCCAGGCCGCACCCCCTTGGGTTCTGGAGGTTCTGGTAATGAGCACAGAATATAGGAGGCAGGAGAACTGTGAAGGGCTGAACTTGTGGTGGGTGAGGGGTGCATGGGAAAGAGGAGGTGGCTGCCTGGAGGAAGGGCAGAGGCCAACGTCCAGGCATGGCAGGAGCTGGCTGGCGAGGAGAGGAGGAGGGGGGGAGCAGGGAGGGCACAAGGGGTGGGGGACGCTGCCTCAGCGGGGTGTGAGAGCACAGCCTGCGGGGCGAAGTGAGGAGGCAATGTCCCTTCTCAGAAAGCACGTTCCAGGGATCAGTGACACCCCCACATTTGGTTTCTACTAAGGGTACCCTTGGCATGTGCTGATTTTGTTAAAAATAAAAATAAGAGACTACATCAGTCAGCTTCGGCTGCTGTAGCGAAATATCACAGGCTAGGAGGCTGAAACAAGACTTTTACTTTTCACAGTTCTGGGGGCTGGAAATCCAAGAGCAAGTTCCAGCAGCGTTGGATTTCTGGTGCAGGGTTTGTGGCTGGCTGGGGTGAAGCTTCCCACTGTGCACTCACACTGCCACTTCTTTTGCACATGTAAGGGTGGGGACAGCACTGAGCCCTTTCTATTAAACACTAGCCCTACTGCACGACTTAACATTAAACACCAGCCCTACTGCACGACTTAACATTAATTACCCCCCTAGCCCACCTCCGAATACAGTCACATTGGAGGTTAGGGCTTCAACCCATGAATTTGCGGGGCGGGGTGGGGGGGGGGGCGGAATTCAGTCTGTAGCAGGCACCTACTGACTAAAGTAGACGTTGGTTTATACATCAAACGGATTTTGCTGGAGTCCTGCTCAGCGGTGGCTGTAAGGAGGAACCCTGCGGGTGTTAACACAAGCCAGTGATGCCGCCTCAGCACAGGCCTGGGGCCCGAGCCTGCAGCACCGTTTCTGCCGCCCCGCCCTGGCAGCAGGTGTCTTCCTAGAACAGAACAAGCCCCTTTTGATGTCATTGGGCATTGCCTTGGCGGTTTACTCAGAAGCTGGAGGCTAGCCTCGCTAGAGCCCATTGCCAGGCCCTGGCCGCCCCTAAATCTGTGTCCACAAAATCCTCCGGAGTGCCTGCTCCGCATGGTGGCCACTGGCCACACAGGGCTGCTGAGCACTGGAAGCGGCCTTGTGAGCTGATGCCAAGAGGCAGGTGCCCGTGCAAAGCCTTCCTGTGAAGGAATCTCACTGAGGTTGTTAAATACTGGTTACATGTTGAATGATGTATCTATCTATTGGGTTAAGTAAAACGTATTGTTAATTTTGGCTATTACTTGTTACCTTTAAAAAATGTAGCTACTACAAGCTTTAAGATGACAAAAGTGGTTCTCCTCCTCCATCTACAGGCATGTCCCGTTCACGGCGGCTGTGTCCCCGCGGCCTCAGACCCAGGGTCCAGCCCATGCTCTGGCCCCTCCGGCGGCCAGGATCAGCATCGCTGCCCCGGGGCCCGCGCCGAGCCGGCTGCCTCTCCGTGCTCTGCGCTCCTGGGCCCGCACCAGCCCCCTCCCCTGGAGCCCCCTTCGTCCCTGCGAGGGTTCCCTGCACGCCCCGCGCTGAGACCCAGCCTGGCCCGGGCCGGAGCCCTCCGCGACGTCAGGATGCGCCTGGCCTGACGCCGCCTCCCCTCCGTCTTCTCTAGGCCGCAGCCGCTCCTCGTGAGTGAGGTCGCGGCCAGGGAGCCGGGTGGGCGCGCCGGGAAGCTGCACAATCCACGCTCCGTCTGCGCGGAGAGCCGGGCGCGCGTGGCCCGGCCCCTGCAGGCGCGACTGCCGCCGCCTCGGTGGGCTCCCCTCCCCGGCACGCCCGGCACGCGGCTGGACGACTGCGGCCGCGCGGGGGCTGGAGCGTCCCCTCAGAGCCGCAAGTGAGCGCACCAGCCGCCGCCGCCCGGAACACAGGGCCCCTTTAAGAGGTGCCGCCGGAGCAGGGCCGTGACGTCATAGAAGTGCGAAGGGCGGAGTCTGTGCGCAGCCGCGGCACGGGGGGCGGGGCGGGGGCGCGGCGTTCTTGCGAGCCTGACTGACAGGAGCGCCCTCCGGGAGCGGCCAGTACTAGGCCGCCGGACGCAAGAGCGCCCCGCGTAGGCCCCGCCCCGAAAGGAGGCCCCGCCCCGGGGCAGGCCCCGCCTCCACGAGGACACCAAGTCCCGCACAGGCCACGCCCCCCACAGGCCCCGCCCCACTCTGTTCACATCTAGGCCCAACTCAGGCTCCGCAGCTCAAGGCTCCGCCCCCGGCAAGGCCCCGCCCCAGGCCCGGCTCCACCCCGCACAGGCCCCACCCCGAGCCACGCTCCGCCCCGCCCAGGCCCCGCCCCGGGCTCGGCTCCGCGGGGCGGGACTTGCCCTCAGCCTGAGTCGGCGGCGGCTGCGGGAACTTTCCCAGCGGATCTAATGGCTGCGCGCGGGCCGCTGTGAGGCGCGGCGGCGAGCGACGGGCGCGGGGCCGCGGAGCAGCGAGCGAGCGAGCGAGCGCGAGGCCGGAGCCCCGGCCAGGCCCGGCCGACCCGCCGAGCCCGCGATGCGCCCCGGGGCCGCCCCCCGGCGCAGCTGACGCCCCGCGGCCCCGCGAAGACCCCGGCCGGCCGGTCCCGGAGGAAGCGGCCGCCGCCGCCGCCCAGCCCAGCGCCCGCGCCGCCCGGGCACCATGGCGGGGAAGGCGGCCGCCCCGGGCACCGCGGTGCTGCTGGTCACGGCCAACGTGGGCTCGCTCTTCGACGACGTAAGTCCCCCGTGCCGGCGGCAGGCCCCAAGCCCGGAACCCCGACCCTGACCCCGGGGTCCCGAACTGCAAGCCCTGGACCCTGGACCTTGAACCTCCAGACCCAGAGGCCCCAGACTCTGATCCCTGTGCCCGGGACCCCAGACTCCTGTCCTGATTCCCAAGTCTGGGAGCCCAGACCCCTGTCTTGATCCCCAAGCCCGAGACCTGAAGACCTGGGCCCTGAATCTCCGAACCCCATCCTCCAGACTCCAGCAGCTGACCGTTGACCCTGGGACCCTGCCTCTGAACTCCTGTCTGCAAATCCTGACCTCGAAACTCCAATATTAAAACCCTGTCAGAACCCCTGTTAACAGTCCCTGGAACCCAAACCCCAGAAACCGGGTCTGTGCGCACCAAACCCAGCCCCAGCCCTGATTTCCGAATCCTCAGAACCCTGGCCCTGGAATGCCCATCCCCATCCCTGGCCCTGAACCCCAGATCCATGGTCACTGGAACCACAAATCCTGACTGCAGAACCCTGGTTACAGAACCTGCTCTCAAACGTCTGTCTCTGATCCCTGAGCCCTGGATCCCAAACCCTGAAACATAACCACAAACCCTAACCCAGGAACTTCTGACACTGGGCTGTGGCCCCAGCCTCCTGTCCCTGTTCCCCAATCACTGAATTCTAGCCCTAGAATCCCAGCCTTCATACTGTGGTCCTTTGCCTCTAAAGCCAATCTAGCCTGACTCTGAACCCTGAGTTTCAACCTCAGGCCCCAGCTTATGGCCCTGAACCCCTGTCCTTGACCCCTGAACCTGGAACCCTGGTTCCAGAATCAGGCCCCAAACCCAATTCTGGACCCTGCCCCTAACTCTGGTTCCTAGATCCCATCCTTGGCCCCTTCCTCCAACAAGCTCCTGCCCCTGAATCCTGAATCCTGAATCCTGGTCTTAAAGCCTGGGCCTTGAGCCTGCAGAATTCCCAAACCCTAACCCTTGACTCCCACCCCTGGCCCCTGTCCTCTGAGCCTAGGCCCTCCACTCTGGCTGTCAGCCCCAGCTCCTGGATGCCTGGGTGCCGGCCTCACTGTCTGTCTGTCCCTGCAGGGCCAGAGGGTAGGGTGCCCTCATTTAACCCTGCCACTTAGTATCTCTTTAGTTCTTAAATAAGGGAAGTCTGTTGAAAGCACTGTAGGACTTTATATTTCTTGTTTATTGAAGAAAAAGATGCTGAGAAGCTCTTCAGGGCCAGAAAGGGGATGCTGACTGCCTATGGCCTTTACCTTCTAGGGCCGCTCCCACCCAAGCCTCAGTCCCACCCAAGCCTCAGTCCCACCCAGGATCCCAGGGCGCCCCCATTTCTGGAGAGACCAGGGAGCTGAGGCCCAGGGCGCACTGGGAGCTCCCCAGAGGCAGGCCGGTCTGACCTAGTTTGGCGTTTCAGCCACGGTGCCACCCTGCTGTTGGTACTCGTGCTGCCAACCCAAATAAAGCAGAGTGAGGCTCCAAGTGGCCCAGGTGGAGGCCGTGGAGCCACGGACGCTCTCTCCCTCCCTCCCTAGGTGAACAGTGGGGCGCCGCACCAGCTTTATGACGGATGTGTGCCACTGATGCACGCGTGGTTTCCATTTCAGGAGGAGGTCTTGTGTCTTTGCTGGCAGCAAGCATGGGTGAAGTGTTTGATGAAGCTCAGTTCATGCACAGGCTAGGTTTGGTTTTTATTAACAAAAGGCGCTGTTTTTCTGTTTTTCTTATTTTAACTTCCAGGTGCCCATGTATTATACTGACCTGCTGGGGAGGAACTGCTTTTCCTCACACTTTATTGTTAACAACTTCATCTAGGTTTATGTTTGATCATTTTCTACAAAAGTGCCTGGCATGGGTGTGTGTCTGTATATTTGGCGTTCTATTCTAGGCTTTCCAGTAACATGTCACTATAGCATGGTTTTGTTCAGATGATTCAGATCCGTTAGCTGCGGCTTCAAAGCCTCAGAAATGTCAGGAGCATTAAGCATGCTGGGGCATTTTAGTCTCAAAGGGAAACGAGTTTTACTGTGCAGACATTCTTTCCAGTAATCTTTGATTCTGAGTTCTAGCATTTTTGTTGTGTTTCAGTTGTATACACGTATTTATCTCTGTTGATATTAAATTGGGTAACTTAATTCACTTTTGTTTAGCAACCTATTCTCTCTGAATTTTCATTTTTCTTAAAGGCTATGTGGAATTTTGCATTATGTTTATGTTTAGAAGGAACATTTGTTTAGGTCAACAGTACATAGGTTAATTCTGAAAGGTGCATTGTGATTTCAGGGCTGAGTGGAAACTTATCTGTCCGTGTCTGAAGATTTCTTAATGTGTGCAGCTCAGTCCCTGGGGGCCAGACCCAGCCTCCTTCAGTGGAAACCATCCAGGCACTCACATTCCCAGGCCCCCTTCCTTGGTTGAGGTTTGGGGTGTGGTACTTGTGGGCCAGAAGCCTGGCCGGTGGAAGGAAATTCATGAGTGAAGGAAGTTTTGGTTTCTTGGTTTGTCCTGGATTTCAGGGGACCTGCTTTGAGATTCTGTTTGCCTTTGTGCAGCCCGTCCCGTGCTGACGAACGCACCCTGCAGGCAGTGCTCAGGCTGTGAAGGAATCTTTCTCGCCCAGTCTCATCGTGTTGGAAGCCAAGCTCGTCTGTGACCAGTGCTGGAGCTGGTCACAGTTCCGAGGAGGAAGGTGTTTGAATCTGAAGCAGATATCCCGGACTATGGCGGACTCTGTTTTCCTTTTGTGCACAAGTGATAGGTGGTTTGCTTTTGCTTTTGCAGTTTTGAAAGTCTCCCCTCATAAGGGGACTCTTCCCCCTCTTGTTTTTGTTTTAGACAGGGTCTCATTCTGTCGCCGAGGCTAGAGTGCTGTAGTGGTGCGGTCACAACTCACTGCAGCCTCGACCGCCCTGACTCAGGTGAACCTCAGCATCCTAAGTAGCTGGGACCACAGGCACACGCCACCATGCCTAGCTAATTTTTGTAGAGACCAGGTTTCGCTGTGTTGTCCAGGCTGGTCTGGAACTCCTGGGCCCAAGCAATCCGCCTGCCTTGGCTTCCCAAAGTGCTGGGATTACAGGTGTGAGCCATTGTCCCTGGTCCAGAGGTCACCCCTCTCAAAACGCTGCGTGCGTCAACTTCAGCTGTGGTTTGTAGCGTCCTGGGATCCACACGGAATCTCACTCAGCAGCCCCTGTTTGCTCATCACTACTCCATCTTTGTGACCCCAGATTGGCCGTGCTGCGGGCTGCGGGGCTGTCCCCACTGGGGTTGCGTCTGACCCTGTGCAGACAGTGTTGCGGTAAATGCCTTACAGTGTACCGGTCCCCAAGCCCTTATCCCTCACTTTCCTAGAAATTATGGAGGACCCGAAAGAGTTCTTGTTTATGTTAGTTATAACTACCAATATTTCTCATATTGGGAGCTGAGACTGCATGAGAATACATAGCTCACTGCACTAGCTGGCAGAGCGATTACATCATCCCACATCACAGACACCCCCTCAGGTGTTGGCCGTTCTTCCCTAGGAGACAATGAGAATGGAAAGAGGAGTCATTTTGTAGTATTATGGAAATAGTTTTGACCTAGTCAACCTGTGAAAAGGCCTCCTCAGCCCAGTCCTCCCTCCCCAAACTGTCATGGGCACCCCTGTCTCTGGCCAGGTGGCTGGGGTGCCTGGGACTTTCCCAGGCTTATGCAGACTGCCAGACTGCCCTTGGTGAGCCCTGCAGCTGGTCTTTAATTCCTGGATTGGACTCCTGCTGTCACTACTGGTTTGCTTGGAAAGAGGTGACCAGGGGTCCATATTTAATTGTTTTGCTTTGATGTGGCTGGTTTTTTGACAAGTGAGGTTTCTGGCTTTTGGTTCCTTCCATTTTTATGAGAAGGGAATTGAGGAGGTGAATTCTTGCCAGCTGTGGCATCATAACTGCGTCCCACCCTTGCATGGTCAGGCTGCTGTTTGGTCGTGAGAACACAGCCCGCTGGCGGGTATCTGCCTGGCGGCCCTTCCTGCTGCTTGTTCGCAGCTAAGTCAGTTCTGAGCCAGTTTGCCTTTTTGCTTAGTCAGCTCCCGGGCAGCCCTGTCCCTCTGCCCAGACCTGGGGTTGCAGAACGGCTGTGAGAATGGGCTCGGCAAGTGCTCGCTGGCAGGGAGCTGAGCACCTTGCAGTCGGCAGGTGTTGAAGAGCCCTGGAAGAGCGTGGAGGTGGCGGAGCTGCTGTGGGTATGGAGTCAGTGATGGTCAGCGGTGCGGGCTGGCATCTCTCTCTGGTAGCATCAGCATTGCCTTCTTTGCCATGTGGTTCCTGGCAACACCAAAGGTACTGCCCTCTCTCCCACCTTGAAAACTCTGAACTCCGTGTTTCCTCCAGCCACTGCGGGGCATCCTGACTCTCTACCGTGGCAGCCCTTGAGTGGGGTGGGGGGGTCTCCCCTCCATGTCCTTCTCCAGGCCTCTGCCCCAGCACTCCTGCACAGCAGGGCCCAGGGCTGGGTGCGGGTTGTACCCAGCTGGCGGTGACTGGCCAGAACTTCTGCTCCCTCTGTGGATCCTCCTTCTTCTTCAGGGACGTTTCACTTGGTAATGGCTGTGCTGGGACAGAATTCACACACCATGCCCCTCACCCATTTCTTTTTCCTTTTCTTTTTTGTTTTCAGACAGGGTCTCATTCTGTGACCCAGGCTGGAGTGCGGTGGCTCACTGTAGCCTTGAACTCCTGGGCTGAAGTGATCTGAAGCCATCCTCCCGCCTCAGCCTTCTAAGTAGCTGGGACCACAGGTGCACGCTACCACACCCAGCTG
This sequence comes from Gorilla gorilla gorilla, assembly GCF_029281585.2. Lineage (NCBI taxonomy): Eukaryota > Metazoa > Chordata > Mammalia > Primates > Hominidae > Gorilla > Gorilla gorilla. Next base: position 144,917,130 of record NC_073232.2, read on the forward strand.
ATTTTTTTATTTTTATTTTTTGTAGAGATGGGGTCTTGCTGTGTTGCCCAGACTGGGCTCAAACTCCTGGGCTCAAGCAATGCTCTCATCTCTGTCTCCGGGAGTGTTGGAATCACAGGTGTGGGCCCTCACACCCAGCCCTTTCACCCATATGAGGTGTACAATTCACTGGTTTTCAGTATATTCACAGGGTGTGCAACTGTCACCACAGGCAATGGTAGAACATTTTTATCACCTCAAAAAGAAGCTGCATTAGCACCCAAGCCCCATGTCCCCCAGCCTCCCCACCCCCTGCAGTCAGTTTTCCTCTCTGTGGATTTGCCTGTCCCGGGCGTTTCACATACATGGAATCAGACAGTTTGCCCTTTGACCTGACTGCTTTCACTGAGCATATGTTAAAAGTGTCCATGTTGCAGCGTGCATCAGTCCTTCATTTCTTTCCTTCTTTGTTTTTTCTTTTAAATTATAGAGACAGGGTCTTGCTGTTCACCCAGACTGGAATACAATGGTGTGATCACAGCTCACTGTAGCCTTGACCTCCTGGCTTCAAGTGATCCTCCTGCCTTAGCCTCCTGAATAATGGGGACTACAGGCATGCACCACTATGCCCAGCTAATTCTTTTTACTTTTTGAGAAGATGAGGTCTCACTATGCTGCCTAGGCTAGTCTCAAAGTCCTGGCCTCAAGTGATCCCATGGCCTTGGCCTCCCAAAGTGGTGGGCTTACAGGCATGAGCCACAGTGCCAAGTCTCTTTATTCCTGTTTATGGCTGAATAATATTCCATTGTGTGGATACACCAAGTTTTGTTTCTGTGTTCATCAGCTGGTGGATGTTTGGCCTGTTCCCTCCTTCCGGTTCTGGTGAACAGTGGATGTTTGGCCTATTCCCACCTTTAAGTTCGGGTGAACAGTGGATGTTTGGGCTGTTCCCTCCTTCCGGTTCTGGTGAACAGTGGATGTTTGGGCTGTTCCCGCCTTCCGGTTCTGGTGAACAGTGGATGTTTGGGCTGTTCCCTCCTTCCGGTTCTGGTGAACAGTGCTGCTGTGTGCATCTTTGCAGGCGTCCCTAGGCGGACATGAGTTCTCAGTGCTGTTGGGTGTGCATAGTCTTGGCATTGCTGGGTGATGTGGTGAGTTCGTATTTAACCCTCGAGGGCCTGTCAGGCAGTCCACGGTGGCTGCCCCATGTCACATCCCTACCAGCGGGGTCCCAGGGTTCTGGTTTCTGCACCTCTCAGTGTTGGCGCCCCCGGGCTCAGGCTGGCCACCCTTCTCCCTTCCTGGGACCTCATCTAGACGCACAGCCGTAAGTGCCATCTCTGTGTGGGTGCCCACTCCCAGGGAGAAGCGCACAACCAGGATGCTAGCCTGCAGTAGGTGGGGCCCTGCTCTGCCACTCCGGCCAGAGCAGAGTGCCAGCTCTCAAGGAGGTTGGGGCGTCCTCATTTCGGAGGCAGCTGTCTTCCTCCCTGTGTGCCGGGCACAGAGGATGGGGGCGGCCTGTGGTCTGCAGGTGCCCTCCCTGCCCCTGTGCGGCAATGGGCGTGGCTGGAGGTGTCTCAGCAGTCTTTTTTTTTGCGTTGCTGTCTCTGACCCAAGATCTCGGTGCACTTTCCCTGGGAGAATTATGACCTGTTTGCCAGGGTGCATACGCGGCAGGATCGTCTGTCTGCCGGGCAGGGAGGGTTAAATATGACTGTGGTCCCGGCCCTGGCTGCAGGGTACGGGAGCTGCTTCTGCCACCTCAGGAAACCACGTCTAAATCTTGAACACCTCCTTACCTTAGACAGCATCATTTCGGGTCTGTCCTTGATTTTTAGACTTTTGGAATAAGCCTGGCAGTTCTCCGTTTGCCAGCTCTGCATGCCCCTCTCCCTCCGGCCCTGGCATTTGGGACGCAGCAGGCTGTGCTCTTTGGATTGTTACTGATTCAGCCTTTGAGAACGGCCGGCCGTGTTCTCTCTGCTCACAAACTTTCATCCCCCGTTTACTTCCTGTTTTTTTATCAGTCTCTAGAGTTGCTGAGGAGAGTTTAGATCACCCGGGTTAGGGGTGGGGGTGGGACTTCTTTGGTTTGAAATATTAACGATTCCTCATGTTTTGAAGTAAGCACCCAGATCGACCTGTCGGGCAGCGTTGGGAGAATGTCTGCACGTAGGCGTGGTCATGTCCATCCCTGTCGCCTGCGCTGCTCCGAGAAGCCCCACTCTGACCAGCACCACTGAGGAGTGTCTGTCCGTGTGGAGTTGTGGGGCAGGTGGAGCAGGGCAGAGGGCCCCGCACGGCTCTGGGATGGCTGTGCTCGGTGGGGGTCTGATTTTGGGGGAAGAGGCTGGTACTGGGGTGTTTCCGTGGACTTCTTGGGTCTGATTCAGAAGTTACAGAAATCCAGACCCGGGCCTGCCCCACCGTGAAGCATCAAATTTAGAGCCCCTCTGTCCAGGGGCTGGAGGGGCATTCGGAAGGCTTTGACCAGATCGGGGCGGCTGAGGGGGCTGCCTACGGCAGGAGACGGCAGGTCTCTCTGAGCTGTGGGGCTCACGGAGGGACAGCCTCCAGGAAGGTGGCCTCCATCCGGGAATGGGGTCCAGGTGGAGGAGGGTGGGCATCTCTCCACATGCCACTCTGTGCCCCACTGCCCCTGCCGGGGTGTTCCCGCTGTTTCCTGGGCGGGTCCTTCCGATGTGAGTGCACTCCAGTGAAATACCTGTGGGGGCCTTAGGGGAAGAGGGTGCGGAACAGGCAGGCTGTTCCCATGCGGACCTGAAAGTGCTGTCAAGTTCCCCCTTCCTTTGCTCGGTTTCATTAATTGGGATACTTGGGAATCTCAGAGCCTGGTGGGAACCAGGAACTGGGCTCAGAGGCTCTGGAGCCCCAAGTCCTACCCCACCAGGTCTGGTTGGTGCTGCCATGGGCTCAGATCTGGCGTTTTCCAAGCTCCCCCTGCTTTGTGGAGCTCTGAGCGCTGGCTCCAGGCCGGCTTTCAGGAAGGCCGACTGCCTCAATCGTGGTTGCTGCCTCCGCTCGACCTGAGATGATGAGAGTGTGGATGGCGCCTGCCCTGTGTCCACTCTTTAGGCTCTAATGTTCAAGGTGTGTTTGGAGACGTGGAAATGGCTCTGGAGGAGCGTCCACCAGGTCCTGCTTGGGTACGGGGGCCGGCAGCACCGTTGTGTTGGGATGAGTGGCCGAGGCGTCTGGGGACGTCCTGGAGCCTGCGGCCCTTGGCCGTGTCACGCCATGTGCTCATGTGACCGAGGACGCTTCCGAGGATGTGGAAGCCACCAGTCGTCCTGGGTGGGTTGGGGCTGGACACCACTTCTGGGGCAGGTCTAGGGTGATGGCGCTCCCAGCCCGCGGGGGTCTTGGTGTTGGCGCAGAAGTGGTTTCCCAGCGGCGTGCCCTGAGTGTCGGGAAAAGGCCCTCTGCTGCCACTCCAGGTTCAGAAGATGCCGCTTCTGGTTTTTCCCCGTTGTGAGTGAGAACAGCCCCACCTCCAGGAGCATGGCCTCTGGATCAGCCTGTTACTTGAACCCTGAGCCCCTGGTGGGTCTCGGTGACCTTGAGCCAGTTGTCTTCTTGATCCTTCTCTCCGACAGGAGTGTGAGACTCCTCTTTAGGGGTTGCTGGGGACCAGCTGGTTGCTGCGTCGGGGGGCCGTGCTCCCCCTTCTCTGTCTTGGAAGGTGGGTGAGGGCTTAGTAGGGCTGCCTCGGCTGCTGGGGCAGCTTTCCCTGGCCCCTTCCCCGCCTCCTTCCCACTCTGAATTGTCCTGGGCGTCTCTGCGTGGGGTCTCCTGGCTCCTGCAGATCTGTGTAGCCTGCACTGAACTGCCCCTCTTCGTGGGTGCACTGCATACCCCGGGCCCCCTGGGCTCTGGCCTGTCCCCTTGTCCCCACGTGACTGCCCAGACACTCTTCTGCCTGGCCCTTCCCTCTCGTTTCTGCCTGGGCCTGCCTGGCTGGTCTTGCCTGGCCCTGCCTTTGGTCCTGTAGGCACCAGGACTGCACTCTGGCAGGGGCAGACTCTGTTTCCTGCTCAGCAGAGCCCAGGCCTGGCCCTGGTTAGCAGGCTGTGTCATCTGCCGCAGACAGCCTTCCTTTCTGCATCCTCCCCTCTCGGGGTCCTGCATGACTGGTCCTCATTCCAGGAACCAGAGGAGATTGAAGAACCCGAGACTTGGCTTTGGCCCAAGTCCCCGTGGAGAAGAAATCCCGCCTTCAGTGCCAGGTGCCAAGCCACAGTCCAGGTTCACATGGATGCGGGGCGGGCCCCACCTCTCCTCGCATGTGCGGCCTTGGGCTGTGTTTCACCTGTCAGCCTGTCTGTGCCCAGGGAGTAGGAATCCCACCTTGCATGGTGGCTCAGGGTGGTCAGGGAGGGCGTGGCTGTCACATGGTTTCTGGACTGTCAGCCTTTGGGCTGAGTGAGGCGTTACTGCCATCAGGTGTCCTTGGAGGGGCTCTCTCCATCCTCTTCCTGGCGTCAGGTGTTCTCGGCAGCCTCTCGGTAACAGCCTGGCCTTTGCTTCTGTCTGGGGCGCGTGGCCCAGGCTGAGTAGTGCACTCGGCTGCCTGGGTGGTGTGAGGTTCTGTGAGCCCGGGCCCAGATGCCTGTGGTGAATATAACCGGGAGGGAGTGCCTGCCTCTGCCCACCTGCCTGGCATCTGGGGTTCCCGGGAGGCCGGGCACCTGCACCCTCGCCGTCGCCCTGGGCTGACCTCCCATCTCCTCATTCTCTACCCAAGCGCCCGTGGCCTGAACAGGACTTGGTTTTTCACGCCTTCATGCCTCAGCTTGAGGGGCTCTTTTTTCAAAGGGTTCCTCCTGGACGCCTCGCCTAGGCAAGCAGGGTTTTCCTCCTTCATGGGACAGCCCGCGTGCCCCCAGCCCTGTGACACGTTCTTGGTGACTCACCAACTTAGTCCCAAGCTCCCTTCCTGTCATACTGTGTTTTACCGTGACTGTGGCGTCACACTCAGGTGTGCTGGCCTTTGGCAGCAGCGTCTGGTGTGGGGACCATGGTGTCTTTTTTAATTTTTTTTTTTTTTTGAGACGGACACTCCATCGCCCAGGCTGGAGTACAATGGCGTGATCTCACCTCACTGCGACCTCCGCCTCCCAGGTTCAAGCAATTCTCCTGCCTCAGCCCCCTTAGTAGCTGGGATTACAGGCGTGCACCACCACACCCGGCTAATTTTTTTTTTGTATTTTTAGTAGAGACAGGGTTTCACCGTATTGGCCAGGCTGGTCTCGAACTCCTGACCTTGTGATCTGCCCGCATTACAGGTGTGAGCCATCGTGCCCAGCCATGGTGTCTTTATTCGGGTTCTGCTCAAATGGGTGGAGGGGTGGGGTGGGGCCAGTGCAGCTGGAAGGGAGTTGGAGGAGCTGTGGATCCGGTAGTCCCTGGACCGTGGTGGTGTTTGCGGCCACAGATGCCACGCTCAGGAGGTCAGTGGGGCCAGGGGAAGGGGTGTTGAAGTCACCGAAGGCCAGGCCAGGCCTCTGCTGCCCGTTGCCGGTGGCCCTGGAGTCGGCTCTGCTTCTGCCTCGCACCCGGCCTGGGGGTGTTCCGAGATCTGGTTGGCTTTTGTGTTTGCGCGTTTAACAGTGTTATTTACCCGGGATTTGAATAGCATGCAGTTCACCCAATGTGAGTGTATGGTTCACTGACTTTGAGAAAATATTTATGGTGTGTAACCATCACCGCACCTCAGTTTTGAGACACTTCCCTCCTCAGTCCCTGCTCCCGGCCCTGGGCCACAACTGCTTTCTGTCCCACCAGTTTCGCCTGCGCCGAGGGCACTGTATCGTGAACCACAGGCAGTGTTGTTTTCATGCGTCTGGTTTCTTTGACTTAGCATAACGCAGCGTTTTAAGGTTTGTATTGATATGCTTTGCATATCAGCAGTTTATCTGGATTTTTTTTTTTTTTTTGAGGTAGGGTCTCACTTTCACCTAGGCTGGAGTGCAGTGGCGCAGTCACCACTCACCGAAGCCTCAAACTCCTGGACTCAAGCATTCTTCCTGCTTCAGCCTCCTGAGTAGCTGGGGCCACAGGCGCAGCCACCACGCCAGGCTTTTACAATTTTTTGTAGGTATGGGGTCTCGCTATGTTGCCCAGGCTGGTCTCGAATTCCTGGCCTCAAGTGATCCTCCCACCTTGGCCTCCCAAAGTGCTGGGATGACATGTGAGCCACTGCTCCTGGGCTTGTCTGCCCTGTTTCATGGCTGAGCAGTGTCCCCTGAGTGGAGGCATACCTCGTTTCTCCAGTCGCCCACAGATGGACGTCGGGGCTATCGTGGCTAGTGTACTGTTTGTGAATATGCACGTGCCTGTGTGGACGAGGGTGTCACTGCTCTAGGGCTGGCCGAGTGGTCACTCTGTGGCTGTCTTTCCGGGAGCTGCTCAATTCTTCCCATAGTTGCTGCCCCATTCGTGCCCCGTCGAGTGGTGTGGAAGGACTCTAGCTCTTCTGCATCATGCCAGCACTTGGTGGCATTTGTCTTTTTAATTATGGCTGTGTGGTGGCATCTTGTGGTTTAACTTGCATTTCTGGTCCTACTTCCAAATAATAATTCCCCACAAGGATGGTTATCTTGCCGTGTTGGTAATGGCTTTGACAGCTGGATGACGGACGGTGTTGGCGGGCTGCCATCTGCCCACCCCTCCAGGAGGGCCTGTGGGATGCGAGGCCTCTGCTAAGAGGCTCCCGTTTGCCTGGCAGGTGGCAGGTGTGATGAGCATGGTGAGTGCAGGTGAAGCAGGAGCAGACAGGTGCGTGTCCTGGAGCTCTGCAGCTGCAGGGCGGGAGCCAGGGCTTCCGTGAGGCTCTGTGACACAGGTCGGGGCCACCCAGCCCAGCCTGGGTTCCTGCAGCCCCACTGTCTGCCCCTGGTCTGAATGGTGGGGTTGGTGTGTCTCTGTTACAGGATTGGTGTGATGACTGAGTCACTGTGCCTTAGAGTACGGAGTCAGCCTCGAGTTATTAACCAGGCATTAGAGGATGGGGTCAGCCTCCAGTTACTAACCGGGCATTATGGGATGGGGTCAGCCTCGAGTTACTAACCGGGCATTAGGGGATGGGGTCAGCCTCGAGTTACTAACCAGGCATTAGGGGATGGGGTCAGCCTCGAGTTACTAACCAGGCATTAGGGGATGGGGTCAGCCTCGAGTTACTAACCGGGCATTAGGGGATGGGGTCAGGCTCGAGTTACTAACCGGGCATTAGGGGATGGCATCAGGCTCGAGTTACTAACCTGGCATTAGGGGATGGGGTCAGCCTCGAGTTACTAACCAGGCATTAGGGGATGGGGTCAGCCTCGAGTTACTAACCGGGCATTAGGGGATGGGGTCAGCCTCGAGTTACTAACCGGGCATTAGGGGATGGGGTCAGCCTCGAGTTACTAACCGGGCATTAGAGGATGGGGTCAGGCTCGAGTTACTAACCGGGCATTAGGGGATGGGGTCAGGCTCGAGTTACTAACCGGGCATTAGGGGATGGCATCAGGCTCGAGTTACTAACCTGGCATTAGGGGATGGGGTCAGCCTCGAGTTACTAACCAGGCAGTAGAAGATGGGGTCAGTCTTGAGTTATTAGTATTTATGGGGGAGAGCAGAGAGAGCTTAGGAGACCACATTGCCACTGGTTAGGGTGAGTGGTCCCGCAGGTTAATTCACTTCACCCAGCCTCTCAGGGATGTGGTGAGGCTGCTCGGGGGGCTGTCTCAGGCCTCTGGCCGGTAGTCCCTGTCCTCTCCAGCGACCGCTCTCTCCTGGGTGTCAGTGGTTTTTGGGAGTCCAGGTGCAGGTCTCAGCAGCAACTCTGAGGTTCTGCATAGCTAGTGCCACCTGTGACACTGCTGTCACTCCAAGGTGCACCTCACCACACCTGGAGCAGCGCCCGTGAGAGGAGGGAAGCGACACCCTTGGGCTGAGCATTTCCGTGAACCGGCCGCTGTGTCCCTTGACGTGCTGAGAGGGCCTGGCTGTGAGCCTCATGGTACGAACCTTCTGAATGCAAGTGGCCAAGCCGGCATTCTGGCTGGGCTCGCTGACCACAGGACGTCCACTGTAGGACAGCTGGGAGTGGGGGTGTCTGGCTATTTCACTATTAAAACAAGTGGAAACACTATTTGGTCCCACTTGACCTCATGGAAGACGGTGGAGGTGGCAGCCGCCAGAGTCTGAGGGGCCATGGTCGCTGACCTCGCCTCCTGTTGTCTTAGATCCTTGGCACTGCAGGGGCGGTTCTGCCAGACGTAGCTGTTGTCTCTTTGGCCACCAACTGGCCCCTATGGCGTTGGCCTTCAGGGTGGTCATTGGGTGCGTGGCTCTCTAGGGTGGACCTGGCCATCCTTGGGTGACAGTGGGCCATGTGGTGGGGACTCTGCAGGCCACCTGGAAAGGGGTCCACCTGAAAGGGGCTGCACTGTGGTCCATTTGGGCCAGTGGCTTCAGTAGCCACACGCTGCTTGGTCCAGGTTCCTGCCTGAGCCCACTGAGCAGATGAGGGGGATGAGGCCCAGAGTGCGAGCCTGGTGGGCAGCTGCGGAGCCTTCGCCCTGAGCACCCTCCCTTGCCTACCTTTCAGGCTTCTGAGCGGCTGTCAGTTGCCACCTGCTGGCACTGTGACATGTTAGACTGCAGAACTGAGTGGGGAGCCCCTTCCTGTGGTCCCTGGCACTCTGACCACATGGATGAGCCTGCAAGTGTGAAGCTGAGAACTGGGTTGACTGCCTGCTGCTTTGTTTCTTGCAAAGAGTGCCTTAGTTAGGGGACAGGCCAGCCCACCGTCATCTGCCTGCAGTGTCCCTCCAGGTGGTCGGGGGACACCAGGCTTCTAGGTCAGCAAGTGTTTGCCATACCCCTGGGTGCAAAGTGGACCAGCCACTGTGTGTCATGTGGGGGGATTTGGGTGGGACTCTCAGAGGAGCTGGTTCTCTTGAGAAAGACATCTGTCCAAGTAGCACACAGACTTGTGGGGACATATGGCTTGCTTTAATTTTCTCCATCACCGTTACGGTTTTTCAGAGCTGTTGCAACTTCCTGTTTGCTGTAACGGCTGTGCCTCCCTTGCTGCTGCAGTGGGCAGTGTGTGCGTCGTACACAGGTGGAAGGTGGAGGCCTGGGCCCAGGCTGGAGGGACGTGGGGCGGGAATGGACCTGACCAGCTAGGGAACAGAGGCAGGACCCAGGGGGACAGAGGCAGGACTGACCAAGACTGTCAGAAGAGCCAGCCGGGGTCTTCTCTGAATAGTCGGCTGCACGATTAAACTGGGTTCTGCTCGGGGAGTCCCTGGGGTTCGGAGCTCTGCCTGCCTTGCGGCCCAGCCTGGCAGTACCCCCCACACAGGGGTCCAGGTGTCCTCTGATTCTGCTGTGCTGAGTCTGTCAGTGGAGGAGGAGGCCCAAGGACCAGGAGAGCTTCTGTGTGAGGCTGTGTCCTCCTGCATCCTTGTCTCCCATTCACTCGGGAGCATTTATGGGCGCCTTCTCAGAGCCTTGGTGAAGTTGGAGTGGGATACGGAGGGAGGATTGGTGGCGCCTTCTCAGAGCCTTGGTGCAATATTGAGTGGGACAGGGAGGGGATATTGGTGAATGCCTCCTCAGAGCCTTGGTGGAATATTGAGTAGGATAGGGAGGGAATATTGGTGAACACCTTCTCAGAGCCTTGGTGGCATATTGAGTAGGATAGGGAGGGAATATTGGTGAACACCTTCTCAGAGCCTTGGTGGAATATTGAGTAGGATAGGGAGGGAGGATTGGTGAACACCTTCTCAGAGCCTTGGTGGCATATTGAGTGGGATGGGGAGGGAGGATTGGTGGGCGCCTCCTCAGAGCCTTGGTGGAATATTGAGTGGGATAGGGAGGGAGGACTGGTGAACACCTCCTCAGAGCCTTGGTGGCATATTGAGTGGGATAGGGAGGGAGGATTGGTGAACACCTCCTCAGAGCCTTGGTGGCATATTGAGTGGGATAGGGAGGGAGGACTGGTGAACACCTCCTCAGAGCCTTGGTGGCATATTGAGTGGGATAGGGAGGGAGGATTGGTGAACACCTCCTCAGAGCCTTGGTGGCATATTGAGTGGGATAGGGAGGGAGGACTGGTGAACACCTCCTCAGAGCCTTGGTGGCATATTGAGTGGGATAGGGAGGGAGGATTGGTGAACACCTTCTCAGAGCCTTGGTGTGGAATATTGAGTAGGATAGGGAGGGAATATTGGTGAACGCCTTCTCAGAGCCTTGGTGGCATATGGAGTGGGATAGGGAGGGAATATTGGTGAATGCCTTCTCAGAGCCTTGGTGGAATATTGAGTGGGATAGGGAGGGAGGATTGGTGAACGCCTTCTCAGAGCCTTGGTGGAATATTGAGTGGGATAGGGAGGGAGGATTCGTGGGCGCCTCCTCAGAGCCTTGGTTAAATATTTATTCAGATGGAAGTATTTGGAATATCTGTTGTCACTTTCAGGGCCTCACTAGCCTGTTGTGCTCACAGGGCAAAGGGGTAGTGTACTGTGCTGCCTGGCTCCACGGCTGTGGTCACCGGCTTCCCTGGCCTCTGAGCTCCAGCAGGAGATGAGGGATTTGTCCAGTGGCTGGAGGGTGGCTTAGGGCACGCAGAGTCCACAGCGCAGATGGACACCGCAGAGTGGCTCCTGGGCAAGTGGCGGGGCTGGGTTCTGAGGGCTTCAGAGGATCAGAGCCAACTGGAGAATAAGGAAGGGGCAGCTGTTCAGGCTACTGAGAGGCGGGAAATGGGTACTGAGCCTGCCTGGGAAGCTGCGTGGTTGGTGCAGTTGATGTGGGTGGCATGGGTGTTGTGGGTTGTGGTTGGCATGGTTGGTGTGGGTGGCATGGGTAGCATGGTCCATGTGGGTGGCATGATTGGTACTGATGTGGGTAGCGTGGTTGGTCCATGTGGGTAGTATGGGTGGCGTGGTATTGTGTGTGGCATGATTGCTGTGGTTGGTGTGATCAATGTGGGTGGCGTGGTATTGTGTGTGGCATGATTGGTGTGGTTGGCGTTGTTGGCACTGATGTGGGTAGCGTGGTTGGTCCCTGTGGGTAGTATGGGTGGCGTGGTATTGTGTGTGGCATGATCGGTGTGGGTGGTGTGATCAATGTGGGTGGTGTGGTTGGCATTGATGTGGGTAGCATGGGTGGTATGGGTGGCATGGTGTGGGTGGCATGGGTAGCATGGTCCATGTGGGTGGCATGATTGGCATGGATGTGGGTAGTGTGGTTGGTCCCTGTGGGTAGTATGGGTGGCATGGTATTGTGTGTGGCATGATCGGTATGGGTGGCGTGGTTGGCATTGATGTGGGTAGCACGGGCAGTGTGGGTGGTGTGGCCGCTGTGGGTGACATAGGTGGTGTGGCTGGTGTGGTTAGTGGGTGGCATAGATGGCATGGTGGGTTGGGGGGTGTGGATGGCAAGCGGCAGGACCAGGTGCTGCAGGCTGGGTGGTGATATGTGATGGTGTTCAGGCCCCTGTTCCTTCACCGTGCTGGGGAAGAGCGCTCCTGATCCCTCTGTGAGACCAGTGAGAAGATGTCATAGGAGAGGCTGTTGTCCCCTGGGTACATTCACCCCATTTTACAGGCGCTGGCCCAGTGGAGCTGTGGGGCCTATCTGTTTTTTTGAACTTCTGATAAGTTGCCTGGCCGGAAGGGGAAGAAGGGGGGCTTGGGCTGGGGCGTGGCCACGCTGGGAGGATGAGGAGCTTGAAGTGACTCAGGGGACCTGGCGCCGTTGGTGTGTGCTCACAAAGTGCACGGGGTGACCAGGAGCCTCTGGACAGTGGGGCCGTCCTGACTCGCCTCCTGAGAGCCGTGGGTCACAAACTCAAATGCACACACTTGGGGCTTCTATCCTGTCAGGGAGAGAGTTCAAGTGTATCCTAGCATCTTGGAGAAAATTGGTCTATGAACTTTGATAACCTTGACAATTTTAGTTTAGTTTTTGTGCAGAGTGACCCAGACAGGCACAACACTGACACACCTTGTCACACTCTGCAGGGTGTTTTGTTGCCCTCAGCACGTGTGGCCTGCACAGACAGACCAGGGGGTGACTTCAGCGTTTTATGGCAGCTGCTGCATTAGGAATCTGCGTCACAGATGAAAAACACGTGTTTCACCTTTTTGTAAGAGGATGAACAGCCTCTCACCTGCTGGAATTCACCTTGGCTCAGCGCTTGGTGCTTTTGATGGAGAAAATTCAGTTCCGGACTTGGGTGGAACCTGAGTTGGGGTCTGCTGTGCCCTGGTGTCTCGGGGGGCTGCCCGGCCCCTGAAGTGGAGGAGCTGCCTTCGCCCAGGCATCTGTCCCAGCCTGCGGGCTACCTTCCTTGTGCAGATGCCCGGCCCGGCCTGGCCCCCGTGCTGAAGTTGCCAGATGTATAGGTCCTCCTTGATGGCACGCTCCGGGGGCTGTCACTGTGCCACCTGTGTCCTCCTGTGGCTTTGTCCTGCAGGCGTTGTGAGGTCATGCAGCATTTTAACTGCTGTGAAATTTGCTCCACCGAGTGAACACACCAGAATGCATCCACAGACCCACAGTGGACACTGAGGCTGTTTCCTGTTCGGCTGTCACATGGGCTGATGCGGCGAGCCCTCTCCGTGCACCTCCACGGGGACCAGGGCCAGAATATCTGGCACCTGTTGGGGCTGGTGGAAGCTGCTCTCCAGTGTGCCAAGTTTCTGTACACACATGCACATCACACACTTGCACACCACAGGCACACACATGCATGTACAAGCATGCACTACACAGGTGCATATGTACACACCATACACACGCACAACATACATACACATACATGCATACCGCATAGGCACACACATATGCATCACACACATGCTCTTCACACACTCCCACCAGGCCATCGGAGAGTCCCTGATATTCCACATCCTTGACAACTTTTGTTGTGGTCAGGCTTTAAAATGTGACCTATTAGATGTGTAAGATGGCATCTGTTATAATTTAATTTGCATTGCCTTGGTTACTTGTATTATCATTTTTGGGATTTTTTTTTGGTTTTCTATGATTTTGATTTTAGAACTTTGGAGCCCTTGCAGATCTTGTATTTAGGTTGCTGATAAGTTATTTGATGAGGCAGTGACTGTAGGGTTTGTGGAATAGACACTTCTGTCATTGTGCTTCCTGATGCTGAGTGACAGGCTTGTGACTTCTCAGGATGGTGTTTACTGATGGGTGTAGAGAGGTCACTTTCTGTGGCACTCTTGGCTGAAAGTTTTCTTCCTGAGTCTCATTGCACGCCCATGTTGTGGCCTTTGTGTTTGTGTTTCTTTTGTATGCTGTGACACCGGTTTGGTAAGTCTGAGTGGAGATTTGGTCAGTTCTGCCTAAAGGCCGACGGGCCCGGCTTTCTGGGGAGAAGGTTTTCCCTTGGAGAGGGGTATCCTTTGGTGTCTGTTGCCGCTGTGACCGACTGTCTCACATGAGGGATGGAGTCCAGGCTGGGGCACCCTCGCCCGGGGCCACTGTGACTCCCGTGGAGCCTGGGATTTGTTCCAGCTAGGCCACGGGTCACAGTGCTCAGTGCCGGGCAGATGTGGGCTCCTGGAGCAGTGCCCTCCTGCAGCACGCGGGCACCTGGCCTGTGCCACACCTGTGCAGTGTCACCGTGCTGCCGAGGAGCCCCCATGCAGAGTCACGAGGGGGGTTTCCCCAATTGCTTAATGCCAACAAGAGACCTGCGCAGAAATCGGAAGAAAATGGCCTCTCTCAGTTGCTGGTTCAGCTGCTCATTTTTGTGTAGGGCCGTGTCAATTTTTTCTTCTTGCCTCTTTTCTGAGTTGATGTTGATGCCGGCAAGTGCAGAGGGTCATTGAGTGCTGGTTTGAACCTGGTGCCTATGGAATTGATGTCTGTCAGACTTAGGGTGTAACCACAGGTTGTGAGGTCATTTTGAGGGGTCAGACCATATTTGGGTTAAAAGGGGCCCGAGTGTCTCGGGCTGCAGGGAGGTGAGGCCTCCTGGAGGTACTTACCTTAGTTTTCTGTTGAATGCCTCTGGGCCTGGGCGGGGAGGGCCATAGCCTGAAGTGTGCATCTTACCCTGGGTCTCTGTTCAGAGTGTGGCAGCCACGGCTTATGGCAGGAGTGACGCCAGGCTGGACAGAGCCAGGTGAGGCGCTGTGCTCCCTCAGTCCGTCCCGCGTGCCCGCCTCCTGCTGCGAGAATTCTAGTCCCTGTCTTCCCAGTGGACCCGGGGGCTGGACTGTGGTCATTTTCACTGTTGAAAGTGAGAAGATTCTCACCCATGAAAAATTAAATTGATGTAGAACCTAAACATGGCCACCGTGTCTTCTTAACTGGTAGTAAAAGCCACCTGGCTGTCCAGGTGGAGGCTCCGCAGGGCAGGCCAGAGTATCTGGAGGTGTCAGCAGGGGAGGGGCGCTCTGTGTCCTGATAGCCTTCCCGCCAGCTGCGCACGTGATGGGGTGTGCCAAGGGCCATGCAGAGCCGCGACTTCCCCAAGCCGCTCCGGGTGTCCCCGGCCCACGCGCTGAGCACGCGTGCACATGCTCGCTGGTGCCCGTGGCTCTCCTGAGAGGCCCCTCGCTCCGGGGCTAATCATGGTTAATCCCACATGGTCCTCGCCTGACATCCAGTCCCCCCTCCTCAGGCCCTGACAGCTGCATGGTGTGTTGGTATTTCTGCCTCCTGAAGCCACGTCCATGTCGGCTCCTGTGCAGTAGAGACCGGAGTCTCCATCAAGCTCCCTCTGGGGGCGGGTGGTGCATATGCATGGGGTCCACTTGTCCCTCACGTCCAGTCTCCTGTGGCTGGAAGAGCTCCAGGTGTGGGGAGAGGCCAGCTGCAGCTGCCGATGAGGAGCGCTGTGGGAGGAGCCCTTCCTCCTTCTCCCTGGAGCTGGGGGACGCTCCAGGTAGGGAGGCGGTGGCCTTGGCAGCATTGGGCTCAGTGCTAGCCTAGCCTCACTGCCATCGCATGCAGTTGACCAGCTTCTTGACATCCTTTGCCTAAACTCCTCAGGGTCAGCGTGGGACCAGGATATTCCATGTGGCTTTTGGAGCTGGCAGTCGCCTTGCAGTGGTGATTCCCAGGTGGAACCCTCAGGCAGCTGTGCGCTGCAGCCTCCGGGGCCATGGGTGTGTGGCTCTGGGAGCTGCCGTTCCCTCCACACCCCTTAGGGAAGTCCTCTGCTCACGGTGCCCACCCTGGCCGAGCCCAGCCAGCTGGAGTCTTCCTCCCAGACCCATCGGCCTCCTCGGGACAGTCCAGCCCCGTCCTCTGGCCCATGCCATCTCTGTTCCCGCCTCCTGCCCAGCCAGTTTCCTGAGGTTCCCTGAGCTTGCCCAGCTGGCCACTCACTGCCTCATGGTCCTTGATCACACACAGACGTGGTGGTGTGCTCGCCTCTGGAGGAAGGCTGCCCGCCGCTCGGGGCCGTCGGTGTCTTCGGAGCTGTGGCAGCTCTCTTAGGGCCAGCTCCATCTCCCCTCCCCCGGCCCTGCTGAGTGAAGCGCACATGTGGTAAAGCTGCCCCATCAGTGGGGGGTTAGTCCTGTCATTTGGGGAAGCCTGTGTTGGCTGCATTTATTGTTGTCGATATTACTTTTAATTAGGACAAAATTCAGGCACCATAAAACCTACACAGTTCAGTGTTTTAGCGTGTTCACAAGGTCGTGTGAGCTTCGTCCCTGATTTCAGAATGTTTTTATCACCTCTGAAAGAAACCCAGTACCCATTTGATGACACCCTCCTTTCCCCCCTTCCCTCAACCACGAAGCCACTTCTGTCTCTGTGGATTGACCTGGATGTTTCATGCAAATGGAATCAAACAGCGTGTGGCCTTCGCATCGTACTTCACGTACTCAGCACGTGTGTTCCAGGGACCTCACTCACTCAGCACGTGTGTTCCAGGGACCTCACTCACTCAGCACGTGTGTTCCAGGGACTCCATTTACTCAGCACGTGTGTTCCAGGGACCTCACTTACTCAGCACGTGTGTTCCAGGGACCTCAGTTACTCAGCACGTGTGTTCCAGGGACGTCAGTTACTCAGCACGTGTGTTCCAGGGACTCCATTTACTCAGCACGTGTGTTCCAGGGACCTCAGTTACTCAGCACGTGTGTTCCAGGGACTCCATTTACTCAGCACATGTGTTCCAGGAACCTCAGTTACTTAGCACGTGTGTTCCAGGGACTCCATTTACTCAGCATGTGTGTTCTGGGCTCGCCTGTGCTTCTTCCTCATGACTGAATGCTGTTTATTGTGCGGAGATCACATTTCATGTATCTGCTCATCAGTTGATGGACATGAGTGTCCATGTGCAAGTTGCTGTGTGAACATGTGTCTCCAGCTCTCTCGGGTGTAGACCTGCTTGTGGGGTTGCTGTGTGAACATGTGTCTTCAGCTCTCTCGGGTGTAGACCTGCTTGTGGAGTTGCTGGGTCACGATGTGTCTCCAGCTCTCTCGGGTGTAGACCTGCTTGTGGAATTGCTGTGTGAACCTGTGTCTCCAGCTCTCTTGGGTGTAGACCTGCTTGTGGAATTGCTGTGTGAACCTGTGTCTCCAGCTCTCTTGGGTGTAGACCTGCTTGTGGAGTTGCTGTGTGAACCTGTGTCTGCAGCTGTCTCGGGTGTAGACCTGCTTGTGGAATTGCTGGGTCACGATGTGTCTGCAGCTCTCTTGGGTGTAGACCTGCTTGTGGAGTTGCTGTGTGAACATGTGTCTCCAGCTCTCTTGGGTGTAGACCTGCTTGTGGAGTTGCTGTGTGAACCTGTGTCTGCAGCTGTCTCGGGTGTAGACCTGCTTGTGGAATTGCTGGGTCGCGATGTGTCTTCAGCTCTCTTGGGTGTAGACCTGCTTGTGGAGTTGCTGTGTGAACATGTGTCTCTAGCTCTCTTGGGTGTAGACCTGCTTGTGGAGTTGCTGTGTGAACCTGTGTCTGCAGCTGTCTCGGGTGTAGACCTGCTTGTGGAATTGCTGGGTCACGATGTGTCTGCAGCTCTCTTGGGTGTAGACCTGCTTGTGGAGTTGCTGTGTGAACATGTGTCTCCAGCTCTCTTGGGTGTAGACCTGCTTGTGGAGTTGCTGTGTGAACCTGTGTCTGCAGCTGTCTCGGGTGTAGACCTGCTTGTGGAATTGCTGGGTCACGATGTGTCTTCAGCTCTCTTGGGTGTAGACCTGCTTGTGGAGTTGCTGTGTGAACATGTGTCTCCAGCTCTCTCGGGTGTAGACCTGCTTGTGGAGTTGCTGTGTGAACCTGTGTCTCCAGCTCTCTTGGGTGTAGACCTGCTTGTGGAGTTGCTGTGTGAACATGTGTCTCCAGCTCTCTTGGGTGTAGACCTGCTTGTGGAGTTGCTGTGTGAACCTGTGTCTGCAGCTGTCTCGGGTGTAGACCTGCTTGTGGAATTGCTGGGTCACGATGTGTCTTCAGCTCTCTTGGGTGTAGACCTGCTTGTGGAGTTGCTGTGTGAACGTGTGTCTCCAGCTCTCTCGGGTGTAGACCTGCTTGTGGAGTTGCTGTGTGAACCTGTGTCTCCAGCTCTCTTGGGTGTAGACCTGCTTGTGGAGTTGCTGTGTGAACATGTGTCTCCAGCTCTCTTGGGTGTAGACCTGCTTGTGGAGTTGCTGTGTGAACCTGTGTCTGCAGCTGTCTCGGGTGTAGACCTGCTTGTGGAATTGCTGGGTCACGATGTGTCTTCAGCTCTCTTGGGTGTAGACCTGCTTGTGGAGTTGCTGGGTCACGTGATAATTCTGACTTTTTAAGGAACTGCCAGACTCTTTCCACAGCAGCTGCAGCATTTTTCGTTCTTGTGAGCAGTGTCTGAGGGCTGCAGACTTTCAACACCACAGAACAGTACTCATGATTGTCCATCTTTTTTACTGTAACCGTCCTGGTGGGTGTGCAGTGGTGTCTCCTGGTGGCTTTGAATTGCATTTCCCTATGAGTAATCATGTCGAGTGTCTTTCATGTGCTTACGGGGTATTTGTAGATCTGCTTTGAAGCAATGCTTATTCAAATCCATGGCACATTTTAATTTTTTTTTTTAAGAGACAGATTCTCGCTCTGTTGCCCAGGCCGGAGGGCAGTGGTGCGATGATAGCTCACTGCAGCCTCCTCTTGGGCTCAAGGTATCCTCCCACCTCCCAAGCAGCAGTGTCTCACGTAGCTGGGACTACAGGTGTGTGTCAGCATGCTTGGCTAATTTTAAAAATTTTTAGTTTGTAAAGACAGGGTCTTGCTATGCTGTAGTCTGGTATCAAACTGTAGGCCTCAAGCAGTCCTCCTGCCTTGGCCTCCCAAAATGCTGGGATTATAGGTGTGAACCACCATGCCCAGGCTTTTTTTTTTTTTTTTAAATTGTTGAGTTTTAAGAGATCTTTACATATTCTGGATGCTAGACCCTTATTAGATAGATACGTAATTTACAAATGTTTTCTCTTGTTCTGTGTGTTGTCTTCACTTTTTTGACAGTGTCATTTGAAGCACTTTTTTTTTTTTTTTTGAGACAGGGTCTTCCCCTGTTGCCCAGGCTGGAGTTCATGGAGTTCAGTGGTGTGATCGTGGTTCATTGCAACCTCGACCTCCTGGGCTCCAGTGATCCTCCCACCCCAGCCTCTGGAATAGCAGGGACTACAGACTTGTATCACCATACCTGGCTAGTTTTTTTAAGTTTTGTGCTTCAGCTATCATAACCAGAAGCCATTTCCTAATCAAGGTCACAAAAATTTACCCTTATTTTTTCTTTTTAGATTTTTATAGTTTTAGCTCTTACATGTAGGTCTTTGAAATATTTTGAGTTAATTTTTGTATCTGGTGTGAGGTAGGGGTCTTCATTCTTTTGCATGTCCGTATCTGGTTGTCTCGGTACCATTTTTGAAAAGACTATTCTTCCTCATTGAATTGTCTTGGCATCCTTGTTGGAAGTTAATTGACCATGAATATATAGATTTATTTTTGGACTCTTGGTTCTGTTTCATTATCTATGTGTCTGTCCTTATGCCAGTACCACAGACCTGATCATTGTAGCATTGAGGTAGGTTTTGAAATCAGAAAGTGAGAGTTCCAACTTTGTTGTCTTTTATTCAAGATTGTTTTGACTATTCTGGTTTCCTTCCATTTCTGTTTTGATTTTAGGATTAGTTTGTCAATTTCCACACACACACACACACACACACACACAACCCTGCTGGAATTTACACACACACCACCCTGCTGGAATTTACACACACACAACCCTGGTGGAATTTTGGGGGTTGCGTTGGATCTGTAGATGCAGTTCTTGCTTAATAGGGGTAGGTCCTGGGGAGAGGAGCAGATGGCTTGGCCCTGTCCTCAGGGGCATGTGATGTGGCTGGGAGATCCCGGCAAGATGATTTTAAAGCCTCCCTTGCGGGTTTGTCAGCTTCAGGGTTCTAGTTATGATGGGCAAACTCATGTCTGCAGTTTAAGTAGGAAAGGAAGTTTAAAAACACAAAACATTAGGTGGTGCCCAGGAAGGGCCGAAGAGCCAGGCTTGGCGGCCTCCTGTGAAGAGGGGTGCATTCACCTGCACTGTGCACCGTGAGGCTCACCTGCGGCTTCTGGGGCCTGGCGTCCTCCTCCTGCTGCACCGCCCTCGCCCAGTTGGTGCCAGGCATGACCTCTGCACATCACAGGTGTCCAGGGCTTGATACAGCTGGGCCAGGCCTGGCACCCAGGGAACCTGGGAGGCACCTTCTGCGTGGCCTGCTCGCCACCTCTGGCCTGTCTGCTGCCTGTGTGTGGCCCTTCTGGAAGTGGGCACAGACCTGGCAGTGTTGTCAGGAGGTGGGAGGACACGTAGGTGAACCTGGGCCTGGGGGTGGCTCCCCCCATGAGGTGTGTAGAGTTCCTGTGAGGAGTGTGCACCCAGCAGCTCGTTGGGTCACAGCGAGGCACAGACTCGGCTCCCTGCACACCCATCACACCTCTGCATGACAGGCAGAGACTGCGTTCTGGATGTGGCTGCCGCCTGCAGCTCCCAGCACGTGAAACATGGTGCGTGTTGCACACACGGCACGAGTGTGGCCAGAATGAACTGGAGCTGGTTTTCTTGAGGTGGAGAAAGCCCTGCTGGCTTCTCTTTCCCTCAGAGCCCATGGCACTGTGAGGAGCAGCATGCTTCCATGGCTCATCTCGAGGGTGATTTAAAGTCACCCCACGCCCAGGACGAGACCTTGGCTCTGCAGGCCTGTGGGGATGGATGGCAGCTGCAGAGGGTCCTCGAGAGGGACAGAGCCTTGAGCTTGGAGCTCTGTGAAGTCGCAGGCTCGGGGCGGTGGTGCCCTCCTTCCCCTGCTCTGGTGTCTCAGGTCCTGTCTGCTCCCTGGTGCCCCCTTCCCTGTATGCTCTTCCCTGGCCATGCCGGCTGCTCTGCAGAGGGCTTCAGGGAGGGTTGTGGGGAGGGCGCAGGGAGGAGGTGCCCTCATGGGCCAGAACTGGCGGGAGGTGAGGAGGTGCCATGCCCCCGCCCAGGCAGAGGGACTGCGAGGTGCTGGAGGAGACCAGATGGGGAGGGGCTGGGAGAGACTGACGTTCTGTTCAGATTGCAGGCTGTGGAGCTGGGCCCTGGAGCAGCCACACTTGGCGGCTGTGAGTTGGCCTCAGGGTCCTGCTGAGTGCCAGGTCCCTGCACACCCTCACAGTCCCTGGGGGCTGGCTGTGGCATTGGCGTTGCTGAGGGTCTTGGCCAATCTGTTAGGGAAGTGGGATCTCCGGGGCCGAGCTGTGCTCTGGGGTGTGGATAGCGCGGCGTCTGCCGGGTGCTGCGGGAGCCTTTTCTGTGGGGATGTGGGTCCTGCAAATGTGAGCACCAGCTGTGATTAAATCAAGCACAGTGAACAGCAGCGCCGTCATCTTCATGAGTTCACAAAAACCTATTGCTTTATGTCTTATTAGGTGAACGTAGAATGTATACAGGGTAGGAAAAGCAGCAGAAAATAGCAGGTGTGTTTGGGAAGATCATCATTACTGCCTGTTACACTGAATAACTTCAAAATCAAAAGGGTTCTTCTCTCAGGACTGCTGTTGAAAAACGAAGTGTGAGTGGGTGTCTTACAGAAAAATTAAAGGAAAGAGAGAAAGGAAAGGAAAGGAAAGAAAGGAAAGCACACCATAAGTTCACCCCGACAAGCAGATTGGTTGTTGGTTTTCCTTGCGCTTGCTGGTGAGACAGCCCCTGGGGGATTTGTAACTCGCCTTCTCACTGCTTTGGTGGTTTGCCGCCTGTAGCCAGGGAGGCATATTCACTTCCATGGTGGCTCCTGTCCACTCTACTCTGAGCCCCGAGCCCTGGCGGCTGAGTCAGGGCAGAGCGGGAGCAAAGTCGTCCTGGTTCATACCTGAACCGAGAGGCCCGGCCGCGGCTGTGGTCTGCAAACTCACCAAGCCATTTCGGCATCTTTTAACCACAAGGGATGGGCGTGAGGATGCCTTTTCAGTTAGGACAGTTTCAGCAGCTGGTTCAGGAGCCTGCTGCTGCTCCCCTGGGCTTCTCACGTCACGACTTTTTGTCCTGCTCGTTGCTGTCGTTGTCTCGGCTTGTTTGGGGAAACATGGCGTGCGCGTTGTGGGTGTGGCCACTGCCGTCAGTGGGGAGACCATGATTGGTCCCTGCGGTGACACATGATTCCGGGGAGGGAAGGCAAGGGTCCCAGGGAACCTCTTACGGATCTTATGGAGGAGTTGGACTTCTCCCTCCACCCCGATTCAGGGACTGCGCTTCTTGAAGAGGGTTGTGAGCACGTCTCTGGTGGGCTTGGAGGCCCTGACCTGCTCAATGGGTGAGTGACAAATGGTTTTTCATGGTAGCCAGGGTCTCCCAGAGCCCCTGGCTGCCTCCCTGGGCTGTGCGGCCCCTCCTCCTCCTCAGAGTCACCGGCCCAGGGCTCAGCTCACTGTGAGTCGGTGGCCGTGAAAATAGCACTGGCAATGGAGGGTCGTTTCCAACAGTTCAGTGTTATTGGAGTAGAAGTTTCTATAACAAGAGTGTATTTTAACTGGATGAAAATTTACTATTAAAAATAAACAGACCGTGCCAAATGGCAGTGAGTGCAGGGCAGACGGGAGTGTGCAGTGTGACTTTTGGGTGCCCAGGCCCTGCCAGAGGCCGCTGGGCCCAGCTCTTGTTTGGAGCTCCTGGTGGCGGACGGGCTCTTCTATGAGGTCTGGGAGTTCTGGTCAGTGGGATGGTGTCACCTGGGGCTCCTTCTTCATGCAGCACATGTCTGTTGCGTGCCCCCGTATGCCTGGGCCTGTGCTGGCCATGAGAATTCCACCGATGGGCTCTGGGCTATGCTTGGGTCACCTGGTATGAGCCTCTGCCACCCCGCTCCCCACAGCAGCAATACCAACACCAGCAAGCCATTCACAGCGCTGCTTTACGACGTTTGTGCTGAATAGAGAGTTTGGAATGTCCCTGCGTATTTTATAGAGTGAGATGGTACATATCTAAAGATTTATTTTAATTCTTAAAAAAATTTTGTTTTGTTTTGTTTTCGAGTCAAGGTCTCAGCTCTGTTGTCCAGGCTGGTGTGCATGGCATGGTCACGGCTTACTGCAGCCTTGACCTTCTGGGCACAAGGGATCCTCCTGCCTCAGTCTCCCTGAGTGCTGGGATTACAGGCATGCACCACCACACCTGACCAGTTTTAAGTCTGACCCTAAACAACTCAAGGAATAAGCCAAAGGCTTCTCTGAAGCACTTTCATCCAGTCACTTTTAACCCCATAGTTTGTGGCAACACACTCCCTGATGTGCACGGTTTGTAAGGTATTTGGAGTTTATGGGCCCACCTGAACACAACCTTCCCAGATAGCTTTGGATTTGTGTGTTTAGACAGTGGAACAGATCCAGGCCGAGGCATTACCTTTTGGCCCAGATGTCTAAAACAGGCAAGACAAAAGCCTTCCTGTGTGTGTGTATATATGTATGTGTGTATGTCTGTATGCATGTGCATTTGTGCATGTATGTCACTGTGTGTGCATGTGTGTATGTGTGTGTATGTATGTATATGTGTATGTGTGCATGTGGGTCTATGTGTGGGTGTGTTTGTGTGAGTGCATGTGTATGTGAATGTGTGCCTGAGTTTGTGTGTGTGTGTGTGCCATTGTCTGTGGGTCTCCATGCATGTGTGTATGTGAATGCATGTGAGTATGTGTGTGTGGGTCTCTGTGTATGCATGTATGTGTGCATGTGTGTATGTGAATGTGTGTGTGTGTTTGTGTGTGCCATTTCCTCCTAGTTTTGAGTCTCTTTGAATTGGAGACTTGTGTGTGGAGGTACCTTCAGTGGAGTCTTGCAGGAGTGAAGACCGCTTTGCTCAATTTCGTAGCCTGGAGCAGTCGTAGACAAGAGAGCCCTGTGGTCGGTCTCGGGGAGGCATTGTGGCCTCAGGAGTGTTCTCTCTCACACCTGGCCACATGTGTGGTTGTCCTTGGTTCTCCAAGGAAACCTGTCAAACTTAAAACAGTTTTAAGACATTAATTTGCTCAACGATGTTCAAATACTTTTGAAAAAATTGGTATGTATGCAAGGTATGCATGATGAAACTGACTCCAGAAGAGAGGGAGACACTAAATTGACTAGTTATTAGGAAAAAAATTAAAAAGATTGATCGACTTGTCAAAGTTGCTGTCCCAAAAAAGCTCCAGATGTAGGTATTTCCAGAGTGGATTCTACCAAACTGTTGAGGAACATCCGGCCCCAGTTCCCTTTCAACCAGCAAGCTTATCAGACAGAAGGAAAATGCAGGGATACGGAGGCCCGACAGAAGGTGGCACCGTGAAAACAGCTGTGCAGTTGTCTTGCTGTTGCTTGTGAGTGAAACCATCTCGGCTTAGGACCCAATAGCAAATAAACTCGATCCAATGTGTTCATACTAGAAACGTAAGGATAAGTTCATGTTCTGAAAGGTTGAGGAATGTAATTCCCTGTTTTCATAAGTTAATAGTTCATCAATAGAAAAAACCTTGTTAGGTTATCTCTGTAGATGCTGAAAATGTATTTGTTAATATTAAATGCCTACTTTTGATTGAAAAATGATTATTCTTAATAAAATTAAAACATGTATTTCCATAATATAATTTTAAAACACAGAATCAGGCATTTCCACTAGTTTCAGGGACAAGACACCCCATGTAACCACAGTTGTGTAATACAGTTTCAGAAGCTCTAGCTAGTGAAATTAACAATTTAACAAGAGAAAGAATAATGTAAATATTGAATACTAGAATGGAGAGACATTACTTGCAAATATGATTGTGCATCTGGAAAACACAAGAGAATCTATTGAAAACCTGTAATAGTGGTTTATGGAGAAATAGTAACTGTTGCTAATCTTGAGCTCTGATCTCTCAGGAGGCACAGGGTATTAGTCCGGCTCCTGTCGGCTACAGTAACAGAACCCCTCATGGACGGTGGTGTCATTTGCCCTGGAATGTCTGGAGGAGGGAGGCTCCCGGGTGGGCAAGCAGCTCAGTGATGTCACCAGGAACCAGTTCTTCCCTGTCTCCGTCCGGCCACCCTCCTGTGCAGGTGACACTGTCCTTCTCAGATGCCACTGTCAGATTCTCATCCCACATTCTGCAGAAGCAGGAAGGAAGCACGCAAAAATACCCAAACAACCAAAACAAAATAACTCTCTTTTACTTGGGCAACTTTTATTTTATTTATTAATTTTTTGAGATGGGGGCTCACTATGTTCCCCAAGATGGTCTTGAACTCCTAGGCTCAAGCACTTCTCCCTTCTCAGCCTCCCAGAATGCTGGGATTACAGGTGTGAGCTGCTGGGCACAGCCCCTTGGGCAACTTTTAAAAACCTTTGTATGGTGAATAATTTTAGGTTTGGTTCCTGTGTTTCCCCTGATAGGAACATCGTAAATAACCATGCTTCGTTTGTCAGAGCCAGGATGGTAACACGGGACGCTACTGTTGACCAAACTACAGGCTTTATTTGGGTTTTACCAGTTTTTCCACCCACCTCCCGTTTCCGCTCCATGTAAACGTGTCTGTGGTGAAGATACGGGGCTCGGTGTGACTTCCAAAGCTGCTTTTGCCCCTGTGGCCTGAAGTCCAACTGATTCCAGCTTTTTATTCCAATATCTGGTTATTTAAAACATATTTAATGTTCTCTACCTATAAAGCTTATTCAGAAAACATTTAATGTGAATTATACTGAATTATATGCTCTCCTTTTTGAATGATCATATAACTTAGTGCTTAATTACCACATCTGGCAAAATATTAAAAAAAAATATTGGCTGAGGCCGGGCGCAGTGGCTCATGCCTGTAACCCCAGCACTTTGGGAGGCCGAGGCAAGCGGATCATGAGGTCAAGAGATCGAGACCATCCTGGCCAACATAGTGAAACCCCGTCTCTACTGAAAATACAAAAGTTAGCTGGGCGTGGTGGTGCACGCCTGTAGTCCCAGCTACTCAGGAGGCTGAGGCAGGAGAATTGCTTGAACCTAGGAGGTGGAGGTTACAGTGAGCTGAGATCGCGCCACTGCTCTCCAGCCTGGTGACAGAGCAAGACGCCGTCTCAAAAAAAAAAAAAAAAAAAAAAATTGGCTGAAACACCAGACATTCTTCCTGGTGTTCACCTGGTACCACCTGTGGAGGACCCGGCTAAGGGTTCCTGTGTGTTTCTCTGGAAGCCATTTCCATGTGTATCGATAGCGAAGTTTGTTTTA
The DNA here is from genome assembly GCF_029281585.2 of Gorilla gorilla gorilla. NCBI lineage: Eukaryota > Metazoa > Chordata > Mammalia > Primates > Hominidae > Gorilla > Gorilla gorilla. The sequence goes on from NC_073232.2 coordinate 144,942,846, forward strand.
ATATTTCAAAAGTTGCCCTTAATGGCTCCATGAGATAACAGAATTATTAAGCTGCCTTCAATTAAAGCCTCAAGTTTTCCATTTGTAAATTAAGAATTTTTGTGGCCTGGGCGCAGTGGCTCACGCCTGTAATCCCAGCTACTGGGATTACTGGGAGGCTGGTAATTGGGAGGCCGAGGTGGGTGGATCACCTGAGGTCAGGAGCTTGAGACCAGCCTGGCCAATGTGGTAAAACCCCATCTCTACTAAAAATACACACACACACACAAATTAGCCAACCGTGGTGTTGGGCACCCGTAATATCAGCCACTCGGGAGACTGAGGGAGGAGAATGGCTTGAACCCAGGAGGTGGAGGTTCCAGTGAGCCAAGATTGCACTATTGCATTCCAGCCTGGGCGACAAGAGTGAAACTCTGTCTCAAACAAAACAAAACAAAACAAAACACAAAAAAGAATTTTTTTGAGACAATTGAAGCTTAGTGAATAAGTACAGAAATTGTATTGTCAAAACTATGTAAGTTTACTACATATATTTGCAAAGAGCAAGGCAACGTAGATCACAATATGTTCTTACTGGCATTTTTTTTTTTTTTTTTTTTTTGAGATGGAGTCTCGTTCGGTCACCCAGGCTGGAGTGCGATGGCGCGATCTCGGCTTACCACAACCCCCGCCTCTTGGATTTGAGTGATTCTCCTGCCTCAGCCTCTCGAGAAGCTGGGATTACAGGCATGTTCCACCATGCCTGGCTAATTTTTGTATTTTTAGTAGAGACAGGGTTTCTCCATGTTGGTCTTACTGGTATTCTTTTTTTGAAATTATTTTAAACATTGAGCATCTGATTAATTCTAACCATACAGCAGAGAGTGTTAAATTCTTATACTTTCTACATGTTTTTCTTTTGGATTGTCAATTCTTTTTGGTTAAAAATAATAAAAATTTTATCTCACATGGTTTCTTCTGTTAATATGAAGCTGACATGGTCTTGTAAATGTTTCTGCATTTTGCTTGTTTTTTTGTTAGTTTGTTTTTGGTTTTTTTGAGACAGGGTCTCGCCCTGTTGCATAGGCTGGAGTGCAGTGGTGCGATCAATGCTCACTGCAGCCTCCGCTTCCCTCCCAGGCTCAAGGGATCCTCCCAACTCAGCCCCCTGAGTAGCTGGGTTTACAGGAATGTGCCACCATGACCGCCTAATTTTGTTTATTTTTTGTAGAGACGGGGTCTCAGTATGTTGCCCAGGCTGGTCTCGAACTCCTGAGTGCAAGCGATTCTCTGCCTCAGCCTCCCAAAGTGGTGGGATTACAGGCGTGAGCCACCTTGCTGGGTCCCCACTGTTTTTTTTAATTAAATTTTTAGTAGAGATGGGGTTTCGCCATATTGGCCAGGCTGGTCTCGAACTCCTGACCTCAGGTGATCCACTCGCCTCGGCCTACCAAAGTGCTGGGATTACAGGTGTGAGCCACCGCACTGGGCCCCCACTGTTTTTTTTTTAATTGAATTTTTAGTAGAGATGGGGTTTCACCATATTGGCCAGGCTGGTCTCGAACTCCTGACCTCAGGTGATCTACTCGCCTCAGCCTCCCAAAGTGCTGGGATTACAGGTGTGAGCCACCGCACTGGGCCCCCACTGTTTTTTTTAATTGAATTTTTAGTAGAGATGGGGTTTCACCATATTGGCCAGGCTGGTCTCGAACTCCTGACCTCAGGTGATCTACTCGCCTCAGCCTCCCAAAGTGCTGGGATTACAGGTGTGAGCCTGCGCTCTGCTGATGTTTTCTTGTTGGTGACTGCACGTTTGCCTTGAGCTGTGAGCTCTCATAGAACCAGATGACCATTTGGGCTCACTGTTAACTGTAGCCCTTCTGTGGATGTCCCGTGGGCACCTTCGTATCCATCAGTTTCATCTCTGGCCCTGGGAAGCGGGAGGAGTTCGGGTGGAGCTGGAGGGTTTTCCTTCTGACGAGGTATGTGGAGTCCCTCTGCGATCCTGTCTGGGGAGGGGAGAAAGGGGTGGCAAGGCTTCTCTAGCTGTCACTGGGTCCTCGAACCCCCGCTGGCCTGGTGCTGACCACACACAGACTCATGGGAGAACTGGGCAACTTGGCCACTGAATCTTCATTGTGCGTGTTTGCTTTGAATATTTCGTTTTCAACTCTTGTGTTTCTAAGTACCAAAACACTTTTTTTTTTTTGTAAGAATTCCAGTGCACCAACAATAAAACCAAGGGACCAACTGAGCCATTTGGAAGTGGTGGCTGGGGACACCCATACGGTGGTGACACTTGTGGGTGACTGGCTGGTGCTGGGTGTTTCTGGGCTGCCGGGACAGCAGGAGGTGGGTGTTCTGTGCCAGTGAGCTTCGTGCTGCAATGTGGATAGAGGGCTGTCCTTCCGGCCGCTGCTGCTCTCAGGTCGCCTCTCATCTGCACAGCGGCGCATCACAGGGCAGCAGCCTGCCTGGCTCTCCTGGTGGGTGGGGGCTGAGGGATGAAAACGAGGCACTCCCTCCCCACCACAGCCTACTCCCGTGGGTTCGGGGGCGTTGGAACATTCTCCAAACCCCTCCTGCTGCCTGGCCAGGTCCAGCTGGGCACAGTGCACGCCCACCTGCTGGGCCCTCCTCACCGTGGGCTCCGCCCTGGGCCCTTTGGACACCTTCCCTGGCCCTGACAGCAGCTACCTGGGAATGCAGCATGAGGCAGGTGCCTTTTGCTGAATGAGGTGAACGGCAAGAGGGAGAAAAGGAGAGATCGCCTAGCAAAGCAGTGAGGCCAGAGGCTCCTGCCGAGCAGAGGAGGAGGGGCATTGGCGCAAGGACACACCCATCCCTCATCACACTGCTGGGACCTGCCTACCCTCTCTGCTGGCACGCCGGGCTCTGCCACATGGGCCTGTCTGGGCCTTGTCCTCCCCAGCTGCGGGGAAGGGCTTCTTTCAGTTCCCTTTGGGTGAACACAGAGGCCCAGCTCCTGCCGCCCACCTGGCCCTGCTGCTGTGTGTGGTTCTGGGTCACTCAGGACCACTGATAATCAAAACCACCAACTTTGGACTACACAGAGCTATTAAGGAGCTTAGCTAAATTTAAAAAAAGTGCAGCTGATATTTATGTCCTTTATGTGCCAGATAGTGCTGTAAGGATGTGGTGTGTCTCTAGGTATGTCAGCCCTGACGTTTGTGCCGTAAGGACCCAGAGTGTCTGCAGGCAGACCTGTCATCCCCACAGCCCTGACGTGCGTGCTGTAAGGACCTCGAGTGTCTGCAGGGAGACCTATCATCTCCACAGCCCTGATGCCTGTGCTGTGTTGCTCCATTGCACAGATGGAAACACAGGGGCTAGCGAGTGAGCAGCCAGTGTGAGGCCCTGAGGTAGCAGGTGGAGGGGGCAGGGTGTGAACTGAGCTGGGGCTGGCTCTGGCATCTGAGCTTGTTAACGACCGACTGGGCTAGAGGCAGAGTGGGCCGCACCCTGACCACCACCTCTGTCCCCCACTGCTGTGCCCCTCTGTCTCACTGTTTCCTGTGGTCCCTCCTGACTAGAAGAGACTCAGGCCTGCTGAGTAGCATGCAGCACAGGACGAGCCTGCAGAGCCCTCTTGGGACTTACACACTGGGGATTTGACAGCTCATGTCTGGCACTGCAGATAGTCTAGGAAAAGGTGACTCATCCAAGAGCCTGGCCGGAAACCCACAGGGTGTTGGCCCAGGTGTGCCGAGAGGCTGGCCGGAGGGACCATTGTGATACTCAGAGGAAAACGCCTGTGGCCCATGGGGGGGCCTTCAGAAGAATGTTGGAGTTTCTCAGCTGGCAAGATGCCCCTGGTGGCAAGATGCCCCTGGTGGCAAGATGCCCCTGGTGTGGGGCCCCTCACCTTCTGGACCAGATGCCTTCCTTGAGCTTCTGTTTTGCAGGGAGGTGCCTGAGCTGCGCAGCTTGCCTGGGAGGAGTCGTGGTTTCTGGGGGTGGGGCCTTTCATAGGGCTGTGCTGGTGCTGTCCTGGGGGAGGGGGATGCTGAGCACGCCCGCCCGGGGCTGCTTTCCCTGTAAGGGATGCTGAGGCTGCCCAGGGCTGCTTTCCCTGTGAAGCAGCGTGACCCAGGGCTCTTGGTGGGGCTGTGCCGTTTGCTCTTTTTCATGTGTCTAGCCCCTGGGAAGTGTTTTTGGTACTGCTGGTTCTCATGCTCTAGTCCTGGTAATGGGCTAGTGGGCTCGTTCTGGCTTTACTCGGTAGCGTTTATAACAGGACAGGATTCAGAGGACACTGTTGCTGAGGGAAAGTTTGTGCCACTTAACCTGGTGTTGCTTCTGGCCCTGCCTCTGCTGGGCATCTGTCTGCAGCGTGCCTTGGAGTGTTTCCCTTGCTCTGCTGATTGCCGAAATGCAAGACCTGGGTCTCCGGAATCCCAGTGAAAGAACTTGGTTAAAGAAACATCAGCTCAGTTTATTTCATACACAGCTACTTTTTGCAGATACTGAGGTTTTGTTGAGATGTTGGGGTGTACATGCTGTGTGAGGTTTTGTTGAGATGTTGGGGTGTGTGTCCTGTGTGAGGTTTTGTTGAGATGTTGGGCTGTGCCTGCTGTGTGAGGGCCCGCCTTGTTTCTGTTTACTGATGCCTCCTGGGCCTCACACAGGGAGGGGTGAACAGAGGTCTTAGGGAGGGTGTTTTTCTGTTTTTTTTCTTTTATTTTTTAATTTTGTATTTTATTGTATTTTATTTTATTTTTTGTAGAGATGGGGGTCTCAGTATATATATATTTTTTTTTTTTGAGACAGAGTCTCGCTCTGTTGCCCAGGCTGGAGTGCAGTGGTGGGATCTTGGCTCACTGCAACCTCTGCCTCCTGGGTTCAAGCCATTTTCCTGCCTCAGCCTCTGGAGTAGCTGGGGGGTGTTTTTCGTTTTAAAAGGCCTGGAATGTGGTTTCTGTGAGAGCCTTCTGGAAGCTCTGGGGAGGGGCTTGTCCTTGTTGCTGGGCCTTGGGGCGTGAGGCAGCTGATAGGCCCGGACTTCTGGTGGTAAGGAGCTGTCTAGCCTGGAAGCCTGCAGCCCAACTGACGATAGAAACACAAAGCACACCTCAGCATATGGTCTGCGGAGTCCTCCTGGGGGCTCCGGATTCGGGGTGTCCATGGAAAACACATGATGCCAGGTCCACAGGGTGACAGGTGACAGGTGACCCAGCCTTCAGGCTCCCTGTCCAGCTGCTGGGACTCTGTGTTGAATGCTGCATTCTTCCTCCGCAGGCCGGCGTTTGCACCGGCCTGGACACATCGCAACCCTGACCTGTGTGCTGAAGGGCGGCCGCCTGATGCCTGCCTGCTTTTGGCATTTGGACGACACCTGGTTTCTGCCTGAGGGAGGGATTGGTCCTCTTACCTGATGTGTAGCTCCCAGAAAGGCTTGTGCAGAACTGACATGTGGCTAGCCTGCTCCCAGCCCCCCGCAGCTCACAGGGTCAGGATAGGAGGGGAGTACAGGCTGAGGCACCAGGCACCACCGGGGCCTGCACGTCACTGTCAGTCTGGTTAAACATCATAAAATTAGTAACCAAACCGATCTAACCACATTCACAATCATTTGGAAACTGGTAGAAAGGGGAAAGCAATGAGCACTATCCTACTTCCCTAACCCAACCACAAGCAGCGGAGCCAGTTATTTCTCGGCTTCTCTGTGGAAGTGCGTTTATTTGAAATCCGTAAGCAGTGTTTATCTTGGCGAGGAGGAATCCTGCACCAGCTTAGACAAGGAACTCCTGACGCCTCAGCGCCTGGCCCTCAGGACAGCCTTTCCCCGGTTCCCTGTGTCCCTCTGGCCGTGGGCTCCCGTGTGGTGTGTGCGGCCCAGGGCCCTGGCAGTGGGGAGTGTGTGGTCCCCTAGTGACACCGCCTGCTCTGTGGTTGTTTTCTTTCTTTATGATTGTTTGCTTCTCACACTCCCTGCCGAAGGACCTGCTTGATGCCACTGACATCGCGGCTCTTGTGGACTGTGGAGCTGGTGGCTCCCCTCTCCTCCTGAACCACGAGTACTTTCTGGGGAAATGATTTCACCCACTGCCCCCTGCCCACATCCCTCCACCACAGATGCCACCTGACCTGCAGCTACCCGCTGGGCTGCTGTGGCTCCTTGGTGACCAGACTCTGCCCTTCCCTGCCAGTGTGTGTGCTGAGCCTCTGAGATCACTGCCCAGCCCTGGGCCCTCCCTGTGCAGGTCAGTCTCCAGGTTGAGGCCAGGTGAGGGAGCCGTGGTCCGGAGCTGTGGCTCTGCTCCTCTCCAGCCCTCTTGCCAGAGGTGGGAGGTGCTGGTGTGCCCCTCCCGCCCCCAGGACAGCACTTCTCTGTCTGCTTCCTGAGGCTCACAGCACAGCTCCTATCTGCAGGGAGAGGAGAGTATGGAGAGGTTCAGAATGTGGCCTTGGACAGGTGCTGGGCGGCACCCCTGAGCGGGTTTTCCTTTCAGGTGTGGGCTGCAGGTTCTAGTGGGTTCTCGACACAGCCCTGGCCCTGGATGGAAAGAGGGAGAGAATCTAGCCTTGGGCTCTGGGCTGTGGTGGCTCCCTGAGGCCTTGCAGCTGGGAGGGGTCCTCTGCTCCTGTCCCCAGTGTGCGTCCCCCACTGCATCCACCCTCTCTGGGGCCTAAACTGCACATGATATCATTCATTACCTTTTTTCCCAACCAGCTAACAGGATGCAAACAAGAGTGTTCTAAATGATCTTGGAATACAAACTTGCGTATGTTACTTTCAAGCATTAAATGTTTACCTTCTTAAATAAATGGTTGTCACCTCATTTTACCTTCTGAATTAAGCAGATCTCTGATGCACCCAGCGTCTTGCCTGTGCTGACCGGCCACAGACCCTGGGAGAGTCCCCAGCTGGGGTCGCACCCAGACTCACACCCCAGAACCCGGGTTTTAGAGTGAGACTGACGAGGGCCACCAGGACGTGCTCTGCCGGTGTCTGCCCTGTTCCCAGAATGCTGGTCACACCCGCTGAATTGCTGTGAGCCCAGTGGTGGGCTGAGTGCCACGGTCTGAACGCACTTGTGGTGCCTCTGACCCATGGGGAGAGGGCTTGTGCTGGGCTCCAGAAAACTCTGAGGGACCTCTGAAAGGTGGCAGGACTGTGGGGAAGGGGTTTTGGCTGAGGCTTAGCAGAATGAAGGGGCCAGGAGTGGAGGGGGCAGAGGGACCCCCAGGCAGGGCCGCTGCACCTGGAGAGAAGCTGGAAGGCAAAGACTGGGCCGTGGTGCCCCGAGTGCAGGTGGGTTGCCCCCCACCGCTGCCTGTGGTGAATCACGTTCTGTTGCCGTGTCTGCTTCTAAGCATTTCAGGACGGGACTCTGATCATCCTCCAAGCCGGCCTGCATATCCTAGTTGGTATCTGAGTTAAGTTTACACAGGAGATATGGGGTCAAAAGGTGGTGGGGTACCTGGCATCCTACAGGTGGCATTCCTGTATCTGTGATTTTTGTTCACACGTTTATCTCGGGCTGCGCATGCCCGGCCCCGGGCCAGGGAACGGGACATGGCCATGAAAACAGTGGGCCCCTGCTGTCTTGAGGCCCATCTTTTGGTGGCCCCTGTTTTGGTGGCCATCAGGGAGGGGCCTGAGCCCCCCATGGGGTCAGGTGGAAAGTGGCAGCTCTTAGAGGTGACATAGAGACCCCTGGAGGTGACACTGAGACCCAAAGGAAGGACAGGAGGGCCCCTGAGGAGATGGATGAGGTGGGAAAGTGCAGCCAGCATGCCTGGCTCAGAGAAGCATTGGGTGTTGTGGGCAGCGGTGGTTCGTGGCCTCCTAGTGACCTCTCCTGGTCACTGGACAGCAGCCTCTCTCGCCCATGGGCGCTGCTCTCGGTTCCAGCCTCGTTGGTTACTCGGCAGCGATCAGACTCCTGGTTTGAGAAGGGAGTGTGGGCTCCCTGTCCTCGAGGGGTTCAGCTGTGCCATTTGGGGGCGCTCCATGAAGCTGGCAGCTGGACAGACGTGACACTGGTATTTCTTGGGTTATTTTAGTTGTAGGCGTGTTTGCTAAATGTCAGCAATTTGGCCTCACTCAAAATTTGTTCTGAGATTAGGCTCAATATTGAACTGCATTGAATGAAGTAAACCAGGATTCTAAAATTAACATGTGAGGGGAAGTTATTTCACCATTGGGAGATTATTATGCTCTCTACAGAAAGTGTTGCAGAACTTTGATTTGACAGCAATAAAAATGAACCCTCTCCTTTTTTGTGTCTGGTTTTAGTTCAGTGCCGTATAAATCTGGGCATTGAAGGTTCAAGGGTCCAGGCGCTCCACCTCTGCCCCTGTGGCTGTGTGGTGCTCTGTCTATGGTGATCTTTGTAGCACAAGCCAGAGCCTTATCAAAGACCCTGGTTCTCTCCACTGGGTGTGTGTGGAGCACCTCGGCCGGCATTCAGTGCCCACTCTGTGTGCTGCCCCCGTGCCAGTCCCCGGCAGGTGAAGGTGAGCAAGACCTTGCACTGGAGCAACTCTGTTAGGAGAGTGTGCGGGGGCTGGAGGGGCTCTGTCAGGAGAGTGTGCGGGGCGTCTCACCCGGGGGAGTGTGTGGGGGCTGGGTCCGAGCTCCAGGACACCCAGAAGAGTATGTGGGGGCTGGGTCCGAGCTCCAGGACACCAGGAGAGTGTGCAGGGGCTGGGTCTGGGCTCCAGGAGAGGAGAGGAGACTCTCAATGGTGGGCAGCCCCAGGGAATGGCATGGTGGCTGGAGGGGGTGCCAGCAGAGGGGCTGCGGCCGTAGTCTTAGGGAGGGTGGCAAGCACTGCAGAGGTGCTCAGTCCGCCTGCCTTCTGTGGTGCAGGGTAGAGGTCGGGCCTCACAGGCTCTGGGTTTAAGTGCTGGAGCTGCCTCTCATTGGCCCTAGGGAAGCTGCTCATCCTCTTGTGCCTCGGTTTCCACACCTGTATGGTTTGAACTTGTTGCAGTGATGTAGGAAGGGGCCTGATGCCCGTTTGTGTGGCTCAAGGCTGGTGCGTGCCGGGCAGCTGTGAAGTGAGCTGGGGCTTCTGAGTGGCAGGGAGGCAGAGCCGCGCCGGTTGCGGGCTCCAAGCTGGGCCAGCTGGAGGCGGGGGAAGGAGAGTGTGGGGGGAGGTGGAGCCTGTGGGCCGGTGACGGAGGGGACCGCGGGGCGGGGTGGCGAGTGGGGCTCCTGGTGTCTGGGGCTGCAGCTGTGGGTGGCTGTCGTGCCCCTGAGTGAGGCGTACCTGTTGGGAAGTGAGGGCATGAACTCCGTTTTCCTCCTTTTGAGTCCCCCCGCCCCAGTACTGTGGTGAAAGCAGCTGCACCGGTGGCTCTGGTGGGAGCAGTAGGGGTGTGGGATTGTGCAGGGCAGGGAAGGGGCGGAGAGGGGGCCGGAGCCAAGGAGTGGACTCTGGGCATCCCAATGGCCTGTGTGAGGATGAACTGGGCTGATGCTTGCTGTGGGCCAGGGACACTGGAAGGGTGAGCTCCATTCTCCAGAAGCTCTGTGCTTCTGGGGCTGCCTTCAGCCTTGCCCTGCAGTGGTGGGGCCCGCTTCCCCAGCCATCCTGCCCTGTCCCTTTGCTGTAGGTGGGGCCTCAGTGAGGCTGGGAGGTGATACTCTGGTGCTGCCCAGGGCTGGCCTCCCATAGCGATTGATGGGGTGAAGGAGAGGAGAAGCCCGGAAGATTGAGCAGGTTTTTAATTCACAGGACCCTATTTTCGTCTGACCCCTGCTTTGTCATCCACCTGCCTCTCCGTGGCGCCTGGTTCTTGGTGCTCCCCTTTTGCAAACCTGAAGCTCAGCCACCATGCCTTGCCAGTTTAAAAGTTTTTTTTTTTTGTAGAGATGGAGTCTTGCTATCTTGCCCAGGCTGGTCCACTCCCGATACTAGAGTGGAGTCTGCCCCCGGGTTGTGGCCCACCTTCCTCCCACTGCTGGCAGGGGCTTTGCTGGCAGCTCCCAGGGCTGAGTTTTCATTGAATAATCTGCCCAGAAGGTTCCAGGGGCTGCATCTGGGTGGCTTGAGAGTAGAATTATTTGGCAACTTGCAGTGGGTTTTGTTTAAGAAGGAAAAGAAAGCCTGCTGGGTCCCTGATATGGTTTGGCTCTGTGTCCCCACCCAAATCTCATGTCAAATTGTAACCCCAGTGTTGGGGGAGGGACCTGGTGGGAGGTGATTGGATCCTGGGGGCCGATTTCTTGTGATAGTGAGTTCTTGTGAGATCTGGTTGTTTAAAAGTGTGTGGCACTTCCCCTTTCACACTCTATCTCCTGCTCCACCATGGTAAGGTGTGCTTGCTTCCTCTTCGCCTTCCGCCATGATTGTAAGTTTTCTGAGGCCTCCCAGCCATGTTTCCTGTACAGACTGTGGAACTGTGAGTCAGTGCAACCTCTATTCTCCATGAATTACCAGTCTCAGGTAAGTCTTCATGGCAGTGTGAGAACGGACTAATACTGTCCTGGAATTGGCCATGCCTAGGGGAAAAAGTCACAGGAAGGGCCCTAGAGATCATCAACTTCAGCCCTTTTATTTTTGATTCTTAAAGACACATGTGAGATTGTTTTATAAAAATTTTGACTTACAAGGCTGAAAGAATTGTATAGCTAACACTTGTTTATCTGCCACTTAGATTCTATCATTAATGTTTTACTATACTTGTTTTAGCACATTTTCCTCTGTTTGTCCATCAGTCATTGTTGATTTTGATGCATTTCCAGGTAAATTGCTGACATCAGCATACTTCCCCCAAATGCTTCTGTGTGAATATCACTAGCTAGAGCTCAGTATTTAATGTTTTTCTTTTGACATAAAAATTATACACAGCAAAATATACAAATCCTAAGTACACATTTGCTGAGTTTTGACGTGTCTGTTTAACCAAAATTGTTATCAAAACAAACACAAAGCTTGACCATCACTCAAGACCCCTCCCCCATACCTTTCCCTGGCCCTCCCAGGGAGGTGGCTCTTGTGGGTTTTCCCTCACGTAGCTTCACCTGTCGGAGGACGCCACATTCACAGATGCCCTCTCTCCATATGGCTTCAGTCTCTTGCCAGACATTTTTGAGATGGGTCCATATTCTTCTCCGAACCAGAGGTTTGTTCCTTTTCATGGCTGAATAGTAGTCCTTTGTAGGAGTGTGTGACTATGCCATAGCACATTTAGCTGTTCTCCTGTCGACAGGAGTTTCCTGTCCGGCCTCAGGAAACTTACAATGATAGCATGTTTTAATTATGATGAGCAAAGACTCTATGAACATTCTTGTACACATTTTTTGTGAACATCTATTTTTATTTTCTTAGGCAATTCTACCTAGGAGTGAAGTGGCAATGTCCTGGAGTAGATGTGCATTTAGTTTTATCAGAGGCTCTGGAACTTTTCCAGGCCAATTCTGCTGGTCTCTTCCTCTGACAGTGCGTGGAGGCCTTGACTGCTCCTCATCCTTCCCCCATTTGGTGTTCTTGTTTTTTCAGTTTTAGCTCTTCTGGTGGGTGTGCAGTGGGACCTCACTGTAGGTTTTATTGGCATCTCTTTGAGGATTAAGGAGGTGAGCATCTTTTCAGCTGCTTATTGACCATTCATGTATTTCTTTTGCAAAGTGTCTGTTCATATCTTTTGCCCATTTTTTTTGAGTTGTTTGTTTTCGTTAGGGAGTTGCAGGGGGCCTTTATGTACTCTGGATACCAGTCCTTTGTCAGATGTATATTTTGTGATACTTTCCCCTAGTCTGTGGCTTGCCTGTTCATTTTTTTTTTTTTTTTTTTTGAGACAGAGTCTTGCTCAGTTGCCCAGGCTGGAGTGCAGTGGCGCGATCTCGGCTCACTGCAAGCTCTGCCTCCTGGGTTCACGCCATTCTCTTGCCTCAGCTTCCCAAGTAGCTGGGACTACAGGTGCCTGTCACCATGCCCGGCTAATTTTTTTGTATTTTTAGTAGAGATGGGGGTTTCACCATGTTGGCCAGGATGGTTTCGATCTCCTGACCTCATGATCTGCCCGTCTTGGCCTCCCAAAGTGATGGGATTACAGGTATGAGCCACTGCGCCCGGCCTCATTTTCTTAATGGCAGTTTCCATGATCAGCAGTTTTTAGTTATGATTCTTCTATGATTCTCGCTTTCTGAGGCGGAATATATCTGTGTTCACTGCCAGGCCATGAAGACCTTCTTCCTTTTTGCCTTCTTTAGAAGCTATATGCTTTTACTGTCTACATTTGGGTTTTTGACTTATCACAAGTTAATTTTTGTGTATGATGTGAGATAGTGGTTGAAGTTTATTATTATTTTTTCCATATGGAATTCAGCTGTTCCACCACTGTTTGTTGATAACTTTTTTTTTTTTTTTTAAAGAGACAGGGTCTTGCTCTGTCACCCAGGCTGAAGTACAGTGGCAACACGGCTCACTGCACCCTTGACCTCCCGGGCTCAAGCGATCCTCCCACCTTAGGCTCCTGAGTAGCTGGGACTACTGGGCCATGTGCCACCATGCCCAGCTACTTTTAAAAATATTTTTTGTAGAGATGGGGTCTCACTATCTTGCCCAGGCTGGTCTCAAACTCTTGGACTCAAGCAGTCCTCCTGCATCGAATTCCCAAAGTGCTGGGTTTACAGGCACGATAATTTGTTTTTCTCCATTGGATTGCTTTGGTATTTTTGTTGAAAATCAAAGTATAAGTGTGCTTTATTTCTGGATTTGCTATTCTGCTCCATCAGTCCATTGAATTTTATTCCAGGGCCACCTGCCTCAGTTGTGTTGGCATTAGAGTAAGTCTTAGAGTCAGTGTACATCCCTAACTTGATTCTTGTAGAGGCTGCTTTGGATATTCCAGGCCTGTTGCATTCCGACATAGATGTTAGAGCATCTTGTCAATTTCTGCAGAGCGCCTGCTGAGCTTCTGGCTGGTATTGCTTGGAATCGTAGATCAGTGTGGGGGGGAGTGATGTCTTCACAATGCTGAGTCTTCTGATTATGAAGATGGTTGTCACCTCATTTACTGAGGGTGTCTTTAATTTCTCTCAGCAGCATTTTGTGATTTTCAGTGTAGTGGTTTTGTGTCTTTTGTAAATGAATTGTTACGTAGTTTGTGTTTTTTAATGTCATTATAAATGGTATTTTTAAACATGTAATTTTCTAGTTGTTTACTATTAGTGAATGGAGATGCAGATGCATGGTTATGTACTAATCTCGTGTCCTATGGCCCCTCTGAACCGTAGCTTCTGTGGAGCCGTGGGTGACGGTTGTAAACAGTTGGCATTTGCAGATAGAGCCATGTGAGCACCTTTTTCTCCAGGCTTGAGGCCGTTCCTTTCTTTTCCTGCCTCGTTGGGCTGGTCAGGACCTTTGGCATTGGGTGAGTCGGTGTGGGGAGCTGGGCCTTTCTGCCATGCTCTTCCTTTCGGGGAAAGTATTGAGTGGTTCACCAGTAAGGATGTGAGTATCTGGAGTGTTTTTGTCATTGTTCCTTTAAAAAAAAATGTCCTTTATCAAAGGGAGGAGGTTTCCTTGTATTTCATACTCTGCTGAGCGTTTTCGCCATCGAGGAATGTCGAATGTGCTCAGATGGTTTTTCTGTATGTGCTAACGTGACCCCATACTTTCTCCTTTATTTGGCTAACTCGGTAAATTACATCGATGTTTAGTTAAACGAAACTAGCGTTTCTGGGCTAACCCCTACTTAGTCACATTATATTCCTTTAAAAAATGTATTTTGGGCCAGTCACAGTGGTTTATTGCTGTAATCCCAGCACTTTTGGAGGCCAAGCGGGGCGGATAGCTTGAGCCCAGGAGTTCAAGACTAGCCTGGGCAACGTGGTAAAACCCCATTTCTACAAAAAAATTAAAAAAATTAGCCAGTTGCAGTGGTGTGTGCCTGTAGTCTCAGCTACTCCGGAGGCTGAGGTGGGAGGATTGCTTGGGCACAGGAGGTAGAGGCTGCAGTGAACTGTGACTGCGCCACGACACTCCAGCCTGGGCTATAGAGCAAGACTGTGTCTCCGAAACAAACAAACAAACAAACAAACAAACAAACATTTCTGCCCTTGCTTTGTGTACACGTCAGTGAGAGCTGCTGACCTGTAATGTTGTTTCTTTGCCTTGCCTCTGTGATGCCTTTTCCGGTTTTGGTGTTGGGGTTATGCTGGCTTCAGAGATTAACCACTAACCATTTGGAAAACACTAACCATTTGGAAAGTGTCATCCCTCGTCTGTGTTTGAAAAGAGCCATCTGTGATTGATGCTGTTTCTTCTTTAGGTGTTTAATGGAATTTACCAGTGAAACCATCTGTGCCTTTTTTTGTGGGAAGGTTTTTGATGTGAATCAAATTTCTTTAATAGATAAAAGTTTTCTATTCATTATGTGCCAAGTTTTGTTTTTTAAGGAATAAATATATTTTAATTTTATTTTCTGAGGAAAACATAAACTTAAAAATTATTTAAATGATCAGTCTACTTCATGTAAATTATCAATTTGTTGATACAGTGTTCACATATTCTCATATTATTCTTTTAATGTCTATAGTGATAACCCCTCTTTGATTCCTGATAGTGGTAATTTGTGTCTTTTATTCTTGATCATTCTACCTACTGGCTTATTAGTTTTGCTAATCTATTTAAGAACTAAAAAAAATTGTTAATTTTTAAAATTGTCTGTTTTTGTGTTAATTTACTTATTTTTGAGACAGGGTCTCCCTCTGTCACCCAGGCTAGAGTGCAGTGGCTCACTCACAGTTCCCTGCCTCAACCTCCTAGGCTCAAGCAGTCATCCTGCCTCAGCCTCCCAAGTAGATGGGACTATAGGCACAAGCCTGGTTAAGCTTGTAATTTTTTTGTAGAGATGGGGGTTTCACTGTGTTGTCTAGACTGGTCTTTCCTGGCCTCAGGCCTCCCAAAGTGCTGGGATTTTTCTGTTTTCTGTTTTCTTGGTGACATGGAACAGTTATTTCCAAGGAACTTGTTTAATCAGACCTTCAGGGGCTTCTAGAAAGTCACAGTTTTAATAGGACTGCAGTTGATTCCAGGTTTTGATTAAAAGTGTGCTTTGGGGAAGCAATTTTAAAATTCATTGACTACATATACAATAAAATGAAATTAGAAGTCATGTAACTGAGCCAAAAGTTTTTTTATACAAAGTTATTAACAGGTACCTAAATAAAATATGTTCTTAAAAATGAAATAAAATGAAATCATTTGTATACAAGTACAGTAGTCCTCCCTCCTCCATGGTTTCAGGTACCTTATGTCATTGCGGTCAGAAACTAGGTGAGATATTTTGAGAGAGCGAGAGAAAGCGCGAGTACGAGCACATTCATGTAACTTCTTTTGCCATATATTGTCCTAATTGTTCTATTTTATTATCAGTTATTATTTATCTCTTACTGTACCTAATGTTAAACTTTATCATGGATATGTATGTATGTATAGGAAAAACCATGGTGTATATAGGGTTTGGTACTAGCTGCCGTCACAGGCGTCCACTGGGGGTCCTGGAATGTGTCCCCTCAGCTACGGGGGATGCCTGTGTGCTGGACTGGAAGCTCCACAATGGTGAGAAGCATTACCAGGGCAAAGCCAGGAGCAATGATGACAACCCTGGATTCCCAGGTCTCACGGAGCCTCAGATACCACCATCTCTTTCTTCATCCTTTTCTTGCACTTCATTCTTTTTCCACATCCTCTGCTTCTGGGGTGGCCCCTGTCTTATTTCATTTTCTGTGTGACGCTCCCCACAGATGTGTGTCGTCAGCGGCTGCCCTGCAGGTGGAGTGTCCTTTCGGGTGTCCACTGCTGGTTCCTGCTAGCAGGAGCAGATTGACACTGCAGCCTCTGTCCAAGCGTGGATCCCACCCTGAGGGTGCTGTGTGTGTCTGGGCTTCCCTCTGGGTCACCGTGAAACAGCCTCACCTCCTTGGAACTGGAGGCCTCCCTGGACCTCGCCGCTTGTCCCTGAGACCCGGCTGGCGCTTCTGTCCGGGGGCCAGTGGTCGGGTGGTCTTAGGGACATGTCTGCCCTTTGGGAAATGGGTGTGCCTCTGGAGACCCAGGCAGAGACTGGCCTCGTGCAGCTGGGGCTGGACGCGCCCTGTGCTTCTGGGGTGCTCACCCTCCTGGGCCATCAGAGGTGGCTCTCTGTCAGGAGAAGCAGACTTTGGGCCTTCTCCACGTCTCCCCCGCCTCCGACTCTGTTACCGCAGCTGGGTTTTGTCAGCAGCAGAACAGAAGCCAGCACCCTCCAGGACGGGGACTTGGCACACGTTTGGTTTCTTGTGAGGAGAGCAGGGGGCTCTCTGGACCATGGGCGGGGCTGCCTCCCTAGGGGCTCACAGCTCCGTGGCGACCTCGTCACCCTTCCCCACAGAGTGCCGCATGGCTGGCAGGGTGGGCACGACACGCCGTTCCCCAGAAACCGAGTTGACTTCCTCTGTGGGAAATGGTCAGCCGAGTGTCTGGTGCTGCGGAACATCTGGAGGCGTCACTTGGCATGGGGGACTGGAGGTCACCATGGGTGGCCTGGAAGGGTGGCCGGTGACGACGGGCTCCTGTGAAGTCACTGGAATCTGGAGTGAAATGGCTGGTTACGGATACGTGCGCCAGAGCCTCGTGGTGATGGCGCTGCTGGTGATTTTAACCCTTCTGTGCTTCCCTCCCGCTGAATTTCCCCAAATTTCTGAAACAAGTATGATTGACTTTTGAAAAGCAATTTCCATTTAAGTTGAACAGAGAAAGAAACATGCATGCGTGTCAGAAGGCGGCGCAGTGCGGTGAGGCCACAGTTCTCTCCTGCGTGTCAGAAGGCGGCGCAGCGCGGCGAGGCCACGGTTCTCTGCTTGTGCCCACTTTGTGTTTGTAAATAGCGAGTCGGAGTCGGAGCTGGAGCTAGTTTTTCATCATCTGTCGGCTTCTGCAGACCAGTGTCATCATTCCCCGTCCCCTGGGTGGCCCCTCCCCTGCCATCGTTACGCTGTCATCACCAAGATCATTGTCACCAGGACTGCGCGTATTCCAGTCACAGCTGAGCCATGTAGTGTGCTATGACTTGATTTTTTCAGTTTTAAAAAATAATACAAACACATTTAAAAAACAAGAGAGGCAGTGTGAAAACAGTAGGCAATGAACAGTGTCCACAGAACTCAGAGGGCGGACAGGAGATGGACCCAGGGCAGCTTGGGCCCGTTCCTCACCTGTTACCTGCTGGCAGCAGGAGTGAGGGCCATGTCTGGGCAGGAGTGGCTGGCACATCCTCACAGGGGTGGCAGGGGGTCCGATTGAGGAGCAGTTGGGTGGCCCAGCCTGCTTCTGCTGCTGCCAGCACAGCCCATGGTGTGCTCTGTGGGGCTGGCAGGGATCCTGGCATGGCCTGTGTGATTCGAGGTCAGAAATCATGACGGGGAAAGGATGCGGCCATACCAGACAGAACCTTTGTCCACAGGGTCCCTGTAACCAGAGATGCCGCGACGCAGGGAGTGGCGAAATTTCCGGGCAGATGTTTAAACCTGCCTGAACTCCAGCCTCTTCCTCTGTGTTGTTTGTATGCCGTGCTCAGAAGCTAGCCAGAGGATTCCGTTCAGAAACGGGGCCTGTAGATAATTGCGTTTTGTGTATGCCATGATTTCAAAGTTATACTTGTGTTGTTTCTTAGAATTTGGCCGGGCATGGTGGCTCGTGCCTGTAATCCCCCAGCACTTTGGGAGGCCGAGGCGAGGCGGGCAGATTGTCTGAGGCCAGGAATTCGTGACTAGCCTGACCAACATGGTGAAATCCCGTCTCTACTAAAAAGACAAAAAATTAGCCGGGCATGGTGGTGCACGCCTGTAATCCCAGCTACTTAGGAGGCTGAGACAGGAGAATCGCTTGAATCCGGGAGGCGGAGGTTGCAGTGAGCCAAGATGGCGCCACTGCCCTCCAGCCTGGGCAACAAGAGTAAAACTCCATCTCAAAAAAAAAAAAAAAAAAAAAAAAAAAAGAATTTGATCCTCTCTAATGATAAGTTGTCATTTTAAATATATTCTAGGGTATGCAGCCCTTTTCCCAGTGGATTAAGTTTGCTAGCAGACATCTTTTGGAGAAATTTGCCATCATGGGTAGAGACTTAAGCTGACTTTGTCTCTGTATTTGATGAAAGAGGAGGATATTTCTGAATTATCTCTCATCGGAAGGTATCTGTTCCTCTGTGTCCCCGTTTTCTTTTTTAGTTCTCTTGCTCTGTGAGGTTCAGCTAACAGGAATAATATTCTGAGAGAAAACTGAATTTCGAGACAGCTCTGTCCTACTCGGGAGACGCAGCTTGCAGACTGGGTCCTTTCTCACGGGCCTTCCTCCCGCACCGCCTGGACACAGTTTGTGCTTCTCATTTGGTGGAAGGCCCAGTCGTTACTTCCTTTTACAAAACTATTTTTAGCTGCAATGTATTTATGGCTGCACAGACAAGAGGACTTTTCTCATGAAAGGAAATGCTTTTCCACAGGGATAAGCGAGTCGTGCGGGGCAGGATTTCCTGAGGAATCAGCAGCACGGCCCTGGGTTCCTGCCCCCCAGCACGGAGCCCACCCTGTGTCCCCAGGAGGTCTTAGCCTGTGCTGCGTCTACAGGGTTAAGGCACCCACAGTGCTTTTCTTTTAAATGACTTGTATTTGAAAGTTTTAAGGAAGTCTTTGGAAGGAAATGAGTTGACGTTCTGGTGCGTGTCACCATCGGTGGTTGCCGTTTCTTGGAGTGTGGGTTGTGGTCCCGCTTTCTGGTGTATGTCGCCATCAGTGGTCACTGTTTCTTGGAGTGTGGGTTGTGGTCCCACGTTCTGGTGTGTGTCACCATTGGTGGTCACTGTTTCTTGGTGTGTGGTCCCACGTTCTGGTGTGTGTCGCCATCAGTGGTCACTGTTTCTTGGAGTGTGGGGTGTGGTCCAGGGTGTGGGGGCTGCTGCCCAGGCCTCCCGGCTTTTGTGGATTGGAATCCACATCTGCACCACGTGCAGGGTTCCTGCCCAGTCTCTGAAGCCCACTAGTCCTTCTGACCAGGCGTTCACTGTGCCTGCCTGCTGAGGGAGCGCTGGGGTCTTTTGATAGGCGGCACCCACACCCTGCAGGGCCACGTGTGCACGCGGGCTCGAGGACAGCCGTGGGAGTGCCTTCCCACTAGGCTTGCTGTGAGGGTTCTTGAGGCAAAGGGAAGGTGGAGTTTGCAGAAGGTCCTGGATGGTGGGTCAGAATGTGGGCACCTGGTTCCAAACACTGAGGGTCCCTTTGCCAGGGCCTCCGGTAGGGGCCGCGGTCCAAGCCGAGGCACTTGCCCCTCCTGTCCTTCCTCAGGCCCCACTAGCCACAGCCTCCACTGCTTCCAGCATTTTCTTCCTGTTGGGACAGAGTCCTGCCTTGGGAAGCCTTCTGCCTGTAGAGGTTTCTTGCCGGTGTGCACTGCACAGCTTGTGGGTCTTGTGTGTCCCAGAAACCTGAGTGCTCCCTGCCAGCCAGGGCCCAGTCAGTGCTTGGTGAGTGGGAGAGGGATGGCCCTGCTGCCCTGTCCTCCCAAACGGTGTTGTCTCATGGCCTTCAGAGAGCAGACAGACCAGAGGTGGCCTCGGACTCCAAGAGACGATCCTGGCTTTCCACTCTTGCCCTGTGCAGACCAGCAGTGCGAGGGGTGTTGTAGGGTTAGGGGGTGACGTAGGTTATCCCATGCCAGGGAGCCCACAGCCTCCACCCAGGGCCACGCCTGGCGCCAGCACAGGGAGGTCACAGAGGAGGCTGGAGCAGGGCATGGTGGGAGGGCGCCGATGTGCAATGCCATGCCAGGCCTCGGGGAGCCCCTCGACGGGACCCGTGGCTCCTGCACGGATGGTTTCACATCGTCAACATGGCTGGAAAAGGATAGGGTCTACAAGTGGAGGCTCGAAGGTGGCTGAGAGTTATGGCACCTGGGCTTTCCAGAAGTTGGCTTGAAATAATTGGTCAAGGTATGTGGCTGGCGAGGGACGCCAGGGTTGGGGCCTCCTGCAGTGGTCAGATGCCGTCCTGTGGGATGGGGCCTCCTGCAGTGGTCAGATGCCGTCCTGTGGGGAGGGACAGTGTGGCCTTCATCCGTGGTGACGCCATCCTGTGTGGGGAGTGACAATATCGTCTCCGTCTGTGATGATGCCGTTCTGTGTGGGGAGGGACAGTGCGGCCTCCATGATGTCCCCCACACTGTCCGCGCTAGGAGTGCAGGTGGTTTCCAGCAGCTGTCTGCCGGCAGGGAGGCTGGGAAGTCAGGCTGGCTGTGTCCAACACCTCCTGGGGCACAGAGGAGTGTGGGGGAGACACTGTTGGAACACAGGTGCGGACACTGCGACACGTGTAAAGATGTCAGCGGGGCCTGCGTTCGAGGATGTTCCGACCACCATGCCGGTCGCACCCTCCAGCGATGGGTCCTCGGTGCGGTGATCTCAAGCGTCGCGTCTAGAATCACCGCACCCCGTTGCTTCCAGACAGCCTCGGTAGCGTTGAGTCCCCTCTTCCTCTTCCTGGATGTACACGGGGGCCACGTGCCGTCTTTGGAGGTCGTGAGTGTTTGAGTCTTTTCATCTCGGCCCCCTGCTTTGCTCTTTCTGGCATTGCCATCTGAAAGAGTCTAGCCCACTTGTCTTTAGGGCAGCCTGCCGTGTGGGTCACTGTGGTCATTGCTCACTCCGTGGTTAGCTGTGTCCTGTCCGTGGTTAGTTAGGTAGTTGGTTGCTCCATGGTTTTCACTTAGAGATTTTGGGCAGGAACTTTACCAAGGTGAGCTTGGGCGCTTCTTGTGCCATCAGCTCTGGGGGCCCAGGCTGCTGTCACAGGGAAGGTGGCATCGCCCCACTCCCAGCTTGGCGGGAGGAGGCTCCTCATGTATGACGCCATTTGGGGATCTTCTGTGACTCCTCTATGGGTCCTTTGCCTGTTTTTCCATCAGTTTTGTTTTGTTTTGTATTTTCCCTTGACTTTTAAGAGTTCTTTCAATTGCAAGAAGACTAATTATCTGTGATATATATTGCAAATATTTTCAACCAGTTTGACATTTGTCTTTTGATTTTGCCATGCCAAAGTTTAAAAAAAGTTAGAGTTGACTTACTCTTTTTAAAGATTGTGTTTGGATTTTGAGTCATAGTTTATTTTTCCATATGAACTTTAGAATCACCTTGTCTCGTTTGGGCTGGGCGGGGGCGGGCCGCTGGCAGGCTGTGGGACGGGGCCAGGGCTATTTCTGCGCTTGCTTGGAGAGGACTGACAGCTTTATGGCGCTGAGTCATGGTCCCTGGAAACAAGAGGGGTCTTTTCATGGACTCAAAGCTTTTGTTCAGGAATGTCTTAAAGTTTTTCTCTTACACAATGTTCACATATGCAAAAGGTCATTTGTGAGGTTACCTTTTTCCTTGTTGCATTGGAAGCGGGCCTTCTCTTCCAGCAGGCCTTCCGCCTGGTTGTTGTTGGTGTCTGTGATGGCTGTTGTTTTGTCTGTTAATTTCGGGACCTCCTGCTTTCCTGGATTCTCCTGTTGTCTGTCCTTTTTCTCCCTGCTTCTCTGCTCCTCCAGGTGTGCTGTGACGCCATCTGCAGGTGCAGGGAGCTCAGATCTCCTTTCCCGGAGCTGCGCCTCTGCATGTGTTCCCTTTCGGGTCTCATTCCCTCCCCCAATATGTCAGGTGAAATGGCACTGGGCGTAACGGGCGCCCTTGCTGTGTTTCCGTGTCCGAGGGAATGACTGGGTTTGCCCAGGAGGAAGGAGCCGGCTCTGGGATGAGGCGTCAGTGTGTGTGGGGTGGGGTGTTTCGAATCCACGTCTCATGTGGTATTCAGCGTTGTTGCTATTAAACAAGAAATAATAACAGTGAACAGACAAAGCGTTTCATTCATAAGGCTAGAGTATAGAACTGTGCCATAAATGAGGGAATTACGGAAGGATTATATAAATCCAAAAATTATTGAATAAAATACAGAAAAAACCCCCAGAAAGACAGTAAATTAAGGAAATGGCAACAGTTTGAAAACTTAAATGAAGCACACATTTGGTAAAGCTACCTGAGAGAGGGAGGGACAGGTTGACTACATAGTAGTGTGAGGAACAGGAGGATTCGTACAGTTTAACAATCCATTGTAAGATAGTTTGTTAACTATTCGGGGAAAGCTTTAAATTGGGGTCTTACTATAGACATTATACCAAAACAAAATCTAAGTGGGGCAAAAATGTTTGTTTGTTTGTTGGTTGGTTTGTTTGAAATGGAGTCTTGCTCTGTGGCCCAGGCTGGAGTGCAGTGGCACAACCTCAGCTCACTGCAGCCTCCGCCTCCCGGGTTCAAGTGATTCTCCTGCCTCAGCCTCCCAAGTAGCTGGGACTACAGGCGGGCGCCACCACACCCAGCTATTTTTAGTAGAGATGGGGTTTCATGATGTTGGCCCGGCTGGTCACAAACTCCTGATCTCAGGTGATCCTCCCGCTTTGGCTTCCCAAAGTGCTCGGATCACAGGCGTGAGCCACTGTGTCCGGCCAAAAATGTTTAAAATAATATTAATTTTATTTTCTGATACAGATGTATAGTCCTAATCTGAGGCACACGCAGGACTTTCCGTGCTGTGTAACAGGTGGCCGCGGATGTCGTGGCTTAAAATAACGCCAGTTTGTTGTTTCATGCTTCTGTAGGGTGGAGTCAGGGCTCGGCCTGCTGGGTCCTTTGCGCAGGTCTCACGCGGCTGCAGTCAGGTTGCCTGTTCTCAGTGGGCTGTGTTCTCATCTGGAGGCCCAACTAGGCAGGGCCTGCTCTCAGACTGCCTCAGGTGCTTGGCAGATATCATTTCCCTGTGGTTGTAGGACTCACAGCTTCTTGTGCCAGAGCCTATGGGGGAGAGACTGCCCTCTGCTTACAGCCTCAGACCTTTAGACTCACTCTGAAGTGGCTCTTCCATAAGATGAGACCCACCCAGGATTATCTCCCTTTTGATTAACCTAAGATCAGCTGGAGATGGAGCTTCATTACGTCTGCCTGACCCTTTCACCTTTGCCTCAGCCTATGCATGGGCGCGCCGTCTTCCCCGGTTCATGGGTCCCACCTGCACTGAGGACGGGGATTACACTGGATGTGAATGCCGGGGCGTGGGGAGCCCTGCGGGCCTGCTGGAATCCTGCATTACAATTTTATGACAAATGGTTGTTGACTTTAATTGAAGAACTTTTCAGTAAACTTAAAAAAAATTAACCTTCATTTATTACTCCTCCATCATTCTTCCTTTCCTATGTACATCCGGAATTTTGACTTGTGTCATATTCTCCTCCCTGAAGAACTTTTTCAACATGACTTACAGGGCATGTCTACTTTTTTGTGTGAGAAAGTTTATTTTTCTTTCACTTTCGAAGGATGATTTTGCTGCACACATGACTGGGGTCGGGGGGTAGTCCCTCCACTCTCTTCTTGCTGGTGTGGTTTCTGTTGACAAGTTCACTCTAATTCTTGTCCTTGTTCCTCTATAGCTAAGATGTATTTTTTTCTTGCTTCTTTCAAGATTTTCTTTGTTTGTGATTTTCTACAATTGGGATATGATCTGCCTAGGTATAGATTGTTTGGTATTTATTCTGCTTGATGTTCTCTGGGCTTTGTGGATCTGTGGTTTGGTGTCTGGCACTAATTTTGGAAATTTTCAAAGCTCTTATATGTTGCAGCTATAACTGGAATTCTTTAAGTTTGCCAGGAACTATAAAGATAATCATTAGACTTTTTTAGATCTGTTGGTATGATCAGTTGTATTAGCAGTTTTCCTAACAGTGAATCATCCATGTCTGTATGTATAGAATAGTTACTCGCTTGCTTACTATGTGTGAAGTTTTTAATGTGCTGCTGGATCTTTGGGGTGTGTGTGTCGTGGCACACACATGAGTGCACACATGAGGCTGGTTTGAAGGTTTCCCTTTTGCACATATGCTGTCTTCATCCTGTTTATATGCCAACGTTATGTTTGTCTCATAATAGGAACTTAGAACTTTCCTTCTTCTGCTGTGATCTAGAGCTGTGCTGTGTAGTAATGTAGCCTCTAACCACATGTGATTATTAAAATTTAAGTGAACTAAAATTACATACAATAAAAAAATTGTTCAGTCACCAGTAGCCTCATTTAAAGGACAGACGTGGCTAGTGCAGGTCTAGAACGTGTCCATCACTGCGGAACCTACTGAGACTTCCTGCGTCGGTGGAAACATTCCGTCATCTGCACCGACCAGTCCTGTAGCAACAGCCTAGGTGGTTTTTGAACGTGTGTGTGTAGGTGTGCCCACACGCATAGGCGTGTGGTGAGTGTGTGGGGTGCGTTTGCGTGCCCGTGCACAGGTGGTGTGTGGTGCATGCGTGTGTGTGTGGTGTGTATGTGTGGCGTGGTGGGTGTGTGTGTGCCTGCATGTGTGTGGCATGTGTGTTTGGGTGGTTGTCTTTGCTGGCCCAGTTGTAGCAGCTCTTCCTGAGGTGGGGACCTCTGCCCCACAGCTGCCTGCCTGGAGCTCTCTGGTAGGCGGTCCCCCTGCCAGCCCTGCAGGCTGTATGAGGTTCTCCATGGTTCTCCCCATCTGCCATTTGCCCTTTGTTATTGCTCTTAGTGACAGGCAGTTATTTAAGATGCTGGCCAAAGTGGCTTTCGTTGTTTTCTTCTTCCTAAAGCCTTTAAAATTAAGAGTTAAAAAATAGGAAAGTAATGACTGATGATTATAGGCACGTTAAAAATAAAGAAGAGAAAAAGAAATACCTCTGCCTTAAATACCCACTCCAACCTTTGGGCGTTTTTTTCTGTCTTTTTCCCTTTTCCTATTGAGAATACTGTTGGGAGTGCTGACAGCGCTCGGCATGAGGGGCTCCTGTGACGTGCTGGCACCCTTTCTGGAGTCCCCGCGGACCCTCGGGGGCCAGCTGTGCCTTTGCATTGGCCACAGCGAGGAAGGGGGCCAGGGCATGCAGTTTCTGCAGGGCCACGTCTGCAGGTGGCCATGTGGGCTGCTCGCTGCCGGTGGGGGCTTGTGTGAGGTGTGATTTATTTTGTCTTCAATCCATTTTTTTAGGGTATAAGTGTCTTCCATGTCTATGTGCTCATTGTAAATCTTTACTTTGATAACATATACCTAATACTTGTTATTTTAACCACTGGTAACTGTGTAGTTCACTGCCATCCTCACCTACATTGTGGTGTTTGTTGGTGAGTGTGTAGCTCACTGCCTTTCTTACCTACATTGCGGTGTTTGTTGGTGAGTTTGTAGCTCACTGCCTTTCTTCCCTACATTGCAGTGTTTGTTGGTGAGTTTGTAGCTCACTGCCTTTCTTACTACCCACATTGCAGTGTTTGTTGGTGAGTGTGTAGTTCAGTGCCTTCCTTACCTACATTGGGGTGTTTGTCACTGGCACCCTGTCTATCTCCACGTCATGTTTTATCCAATAAATTTGTTTTTGATTCCTCCCTCTTCTTTCCTTCCGTGGACGCCCTGTGTAACTTTCTTTATTGAGGTGCCTTCTGTAATATTTTTCTGCAGTATTCTAATTGTAATTCTCTTATAAATGATGCTATTATGAACTTCTTTGTTGACAGAGCATTTTTGCTCTTTAGAATTACTTTTTTAAGGACTGACTCCCAGAAATAGAGTTCCACATTTGAAAGGAATGAGTTTTTTTTTTTTTAACATTTCCCATATTTTCATAGTTTTTGTATTATTCTTTGAGACCAAGAGAAGAATTTTTGGGTGTTTAAGAGAAAAAGAAGGCATGTGCTTTCTTTCGTGTGGTGGCTGAACACACGCAGAGCTGCTTGGCCTGTGGGCTGAAATTTGAGCATTTCTTTAAGACCTAGTTTGTTTATTTTTTACTCTCACTTCAGTGGTTTTAAAAATAACTACATTAACCAAACATGGCTGTACCTCCAAGGACTTCTTGCCAGAGCTGCTCCTGGGAAAGGGTTCAGTCTCTCTAGTTTGTGCCCATCACCCAGTGGGACAGCTACATGGACGTGGCATGGCGGCATGGCGGCATGGCCCAGTAAAGACCAGTTTGGGCAGGATGAATGGCCCTCAATTAAAGGGTGTCGTGGTAGGCAGGGTCTAATTTTATAAAAGCTTCTGGCACATGTACATTCAAAATTTCTTTTTTGTCTTTGATCTTGGCAGAAGAGGATGCCCAAGTGTGTGTGCGTGTGTGTGCATGTTTTTTTTTTTTTTTTTTTTTTGAGATGGAGTCTCGCACTGTCACCCGGCTGGAGTGCAGTGGCACCATCTCAGCTCACTGCAACCTCCGCCTCCCAGGTTCAAGCAATTCTCCTGCCTCAGCCTCCCGAGTAGCTGGGATAACAGGCACCCACCACCATGCCCGGCTAATTTTTTTGTATTTTTAGTAGAGACAGGGTTTCACTATGTTGGCCAGGCTGGTCTTGAGAACTCCTGACCTCGTGATCCACCCTCCTCGGCCTGCCAAAGTGCTGGGATTACAGGCGTGAGCCACCATGCCCGGCCCCTGTGTATGTGCATGTTTGTGTACATGTGTATGCATGCACGTGTGTTTGTGTGCAGGCTCCTGTACATGTGCGTGTTTGTGTGTGTCCATATGTTTGCTTGTGTGCATGTGTGTGTGCATGCACGTGTGTTTGCAAGCTCCTGTGCATGTGTGTGCATGTGTGTGCATGCACGTGTGTTTGCAAGCTCCTATGCGTGTGTGCATGTGTGTGTGCATGCACGTGTTTATGTGCAGGCTCCTGTATGTGTGTGCATGTGTGCATGTGTGTGTGCATGTGTGTGCATGCATGTGTGTGTGCAGGCTCCTGTACATGCGTGCGTGCGTGTGTATGCGTGCATGTGTTTGCATGTGTGTGCATGGGTATGTGCACGTGTGCATGTGTGCATGCATGTGTGTGCGTGTGTGTGCATGTGTGTGTGCGTGTGTGTGCGTATGCACATGCACTTGTGTTTTCATGGCCGAGGGTTTATTTTCTAGTAATTTGAAGCCCTAAGTGACAGAACCTTTTCTGTTCTCAGTGTTTGTGCTACTGTCCTCTCCCTCTTCTCTCAGTCTCAGAAGATGTGTCAGGGTGTCTGGTTGTGGTCTGTCAGCTCATCCACAAGGACTCAGGCCATCTCCCCTGTTCCTGCAGGTGGTGGGAAGTTTCTATATCCAGATTTTCTTCATTGAGGATATTGTGGTTTGTTGTGAAAGTCCTTACATTCAGTGGGATAAAATTTGAGTCACATATTAGGATATTATATTGTCATTTCAGTTGTGAATTTTAAGAAATTATATAATTTCTTACACATCTTCAGGAATGCATTAGGCAAGTTAAACAATAGCGTTACATGTTGGGGATATGTTTATATGCAGAGCGTTTGTAAAAACTGTATTAACGTCTGTGTGCATCGCGCGTGTCTGCTTGTTCCTCTGTTTCCAGTGTTTTGTCCTTTAGTGTGTGCTGCAGGGCTGTGCTACGCGTGGTGACCCTGGGCCCGTGGTGCGTCCTGCGGGGCTGTGCTACGCGTGGTGACCCTGGGCCTGTGGTGCGTCCTGCGGGGCTGTGCTACGCGTCGTGACTCTGGGCCTGTGGTGTGTGTTCCGGGGCTGTGCTACGCGTAGTGACCCTGGGCCCGTGGTGCGTCCTGCGGGGCTGTGCTACGCGTCGTGACTCTGGGCCTGTGGTGTGTGTTCCGGGGCTGTGCTACGCGTAGTGACCCTGGGCCCGTGGTGCGTCCTGTGGGGCTGTGCTACGCGTGGTGACCCTGGGCCCGTGGTGCGTCCTGCGGGGCTGTGCTACGCGTGGTGACCCTGGGCCCGTGGTGCGTCCTGCGGGGCTGTGCTATGCGTGGTGACCCTGGGCCCGTGGTGCGTCCTGCGGGGCTGTGCTACGCGTGGTGACCCTGGGCCCGTGGTGCGTCCTGCGGGGCTGTGCTACGCGTCGTGACTCTGGGCCTGTGGTGTGTGTTCCGGGGCTGTGCTACGCATAGTGACCCTGGGCCCGTGGTGCGTCCTGCGGGGCTGTGCTACGCGTGGTGACCCTGGGCCTGTGGTGCGTCCTGCGGGGCTGTGCTACGCGTCGTGACTCTGGGCCTGTGGTGTGTGTTCCGGGGCTGTGCTACGCGTAGTGACCCTGGGCCCGTGGTGCGTCCTGCGGGGCTGTGCTACGCGTGGTGACCCTGGGCCCGTGGTGCGTCCTGCGGGGCTGTGCTACGCGTGGTGACCCTGGGCCCGTGGTGCGTCCTGCGGGGCTGTGCTATGCGTGGTGACCCTGGGCCCGTGGTGCGTCCTGCGGGGCTGTGCTACGCGTGGTGACCCTGGGCCCGTGGTGCGTCCTGCGGGGCTGTGCTACGCGTCGTGACTCTGGGCCTGTGGTGTGTGTTCCGGGGCTGTGCTACGCATAGTGACCCTGGGCCCGTGGTGCGTCCTGCGGGGCTGTGCTACGCATGGTGACCCTGGGCCCGTGGTGCGTCCTGCGGGGCTGTGCTATGCGTGGTGACCCTGGGCCCGTGGTGCGTCCTGCGGGGCTGTGCTACGCGTGGTGACCCTGGGCCCGTGGTGCGTCCTGCGGGGCTGTGCTATGCGTTGTGACTCTGGGCCCGTGGTGCGTCCTGCGGGGCTGTGCTACGCGTTGTGACTCTGGGCCTGTGGTGTGTGTTCCGGGGCTGTGCTACGCGTAGTGACCCTGGGCCCGTGGTGCGTCCTGCGGGGCTGTGCTACACGTGGTGACCCTGGGCCCGTGGTGCGTCCTGCGGGGCTGTGCTACACGTAGTAACTCTGGGCCTGTGGCGCGTGTTCCAGGGCTGTGCTACGCGTGGTGACCCTGGGCCTGTGGTGCGTGTTCCGGGGCTGTGCTATGCGTAGTGACTCTGGGCCTTTTGGGCAGGTCTCAGATTTACTGTCTGTTTTAATTTCAATTGCAGTTTTTGTTTGATTTCGCTTGGGTGTCTGGGACCTACTGCTAGGGTCAGGACTTTCTCTTTTTTTCATTTTATATGAGGTGAGTAAAGTGCAGCTCTCAGACGTGTGGATACTCAGTGTGTGGCTCGGCTGCTTGAGTGGCGCTGTGGCGATGGAGATTACCTCCACCTTTTTAATGCGGTAAAATAGGTATAAAATTTTCCATCTTAACCATGTTTAAGGGTGCAATTCAGTGGCATGAAATGCATTCATAATGTTGCGTAACCATCACTGCCATCCATCTCCAGATCTCTTTTAATCTTGTAAAACTGCAGCTCTGTCCTCATTAAACACTGAGTCCCTGTCTGCCCCCAGTTCCTTTGTCACCAACGTTTTACTTTCTGTCTCCATGAATCTGATGACTCCAGATATCTCACATGAGTACGATCATACATTCTTTGTCTTTTTGTGTTTGGCTTATTTTCCTTAGCATAATGTTCTCAAGGTTGTTGCATAGTCAGAATACCCTTCCTTTTTAAGGCTGAATTATGTGGATAGACCACATTGTATCCATTTGTCCGTGGATGGACGCTTGGGTTTCTTCTAGCTTTTGGCTGATTGTGGGTGTACAGATCTGTTTAAGTTCCTGCTTTCAGTTCTTTTGGGAATTGTATTAGTTCATTTTCATGCTGCTGATAAAGACATACCTGAGACTGGGAAGAAAAAGAGGCTTAATTGGACTTATAGTTCCACATGGCTGGAGAGGCCTCAGAATCATGGCAGGAGGTGAAAGACACTTCTGAAATGGCTGCAGCAAGAGAAAATGAGAGAGAAGCAAAAGCGGAAACCTCTGATAAGCCCATCAGATCTCTTGAGACTTATTCAGTATCATGGGAATAGCACAGCAAAGACCAGCCCCCTTGATTCAATTACCTCCCCCTGGGTTCTTCCCACAACAGGTGGGAATTCTGGGAGATACAATTCAAGTGAGATTTGGGTGGGGACACAGCCAAACCATATCATTCCACCCCTGGCCCCTCCAAACCTCATGTCCTCACATTTCAAAACCAGTTATGCCTTCCCAACAGTCTCCCAAAGTCTTAACTCATTGCAGCATTAACCCAAAAGTCCACAGTCCAGTCTTATCTGAGACAAGGCAAGTCCCTTTCATGTATGAGCCTGTAAAATCAAAAGCAAGCTAGTTACTTCCTGGATACAATGGAGGTACAGGTATTGGGTAAATACAGCTGTTCCAAATGGGAGAAATTGGCCAAAACAAAGGGGTTACAGGGCCCACGCAAGTCCGAAATCCAGCGGGTCAGTCAAATTTTAAAGCTCCAAAATGATCTCCTTTGACTCCCGGTCTCACATCTAGGTCACACTGTTGCAAGAGGTGTGCTCCCACGATCTTGGGCAGCTCCGCCCCTGGGGTTCTGCATGGTATAGCCTCCCTCTCGGCTGCTTTCATGGGCTGGCATTGAGTGTCTGCGGCTTTTCCAGGCACACAGTGCAAGCTGTTGGTGAATCTGCCATTCTGAGGTCTGGAGGATGGTGGCCCTCTTCTCACAGCTACACTAGGCATTGCCCCAGTAGAGACTCTGTGTGGGGGCTCTGACCCCACATTATGCTTCTGCACTGCCCTAGCAGAGATTCTCCATGAGGGCCCCACCCCTGCAGGAAACTTTTGCCTGGACATCCAGGCATTTTCATACATCTTCTGAAATCTGGGTGGAGGTTCCCAAACCTCAGTTCTTGTCTTCTGTGCACCTGAAGGCTCAACACCACTGGCAGCTGCCAAGGCTTGGGGCTTCCACCCTCTGAAGCCACAGCCCGAGCTGTATGTTGGCCCCTTTTAGCCACGGCTGGAGTGGCTAGGATGCAGGTCACCAAGACCCTAGGCTGCACACATCATGGGGACCCTGGGCCTGGCCCATGAAACCAGTTTTTGTTCCTGGGCCTCTGGGCCTGTGATGGGAGGTGTTGCCATGAAGGTCTCTGATGTGGCCTGGAGACATTTTCCCCATGGTCTTGGGGATTAACAACAGGCTCCTTGCTACTTACCCAGATTTCTGCAGCTGACTTGAGTTTCTCCCCAGAAAATAGGTTTTGCTTTTCTATCACATATTCAGGCTTCAAATTTTCCAAGCTTTTATGCTCTGCTTCCCTTATAAAACTGAATGCCTTTAACAGTACTGAAGTCACTTCTTGAATGTTTTGCTGTTTAGAAATTCCTTCCACCAGATACCCTAAATCATCTCTCAAGTTCAAAGTTCCACACATCTCTAGGGCACGGGCAAAATGCTGCCAGTCTCTTTGCTAAAACATAACAAGGGTCACCTTCGCTCCAGTTCCCAACAAGTTCCTCATCTCTATCTGAGACCGCCTCAGCCTGGATTTTACTGTCCGTATTGCTGTCGGCATTTTGGGCAAAGCCATTCAGCATGTCTCTAGGAAGTTCCAAACTTTCCCACATTTTCCTGTCTTCTTCTCATCCCTTCAAACTGTTCCAACCTCTGCCTGTTACGCAGTTCCAAAGTCTCTTCCACATATTCGGGTATCTTTTCAGCAATACCCCACTCCTGGTACCAATTTACCGTATTAGTTCGTTTTCACACTGCCAGTAAAGACATACCTGAGACTGGGAAGAAAAAGAGGTTTAATTGGACTTACAGTTCCACATCGCTGGGGAGGCCCCAGAATCATGACAGGAGACAAAAGGCACTTCTTACATGGCAGTGGCAAGAGAAAATGAGAAGGAAGCAAAAGCAGAAACCTCAGATCTCATGAGACTTATTCACTATCACGAGAATAGCATGGGAAAGACTGGCCCCCATAATTCAATTACCTCCCCCTGGGTCCCTCCCACAACACCTGGGAATTCTGGGAGATACAATTCAAGTTGAGATTTGGGTGGGGACACAGCCAAACCACATCAGGAATATAGCCAGCAGTGGAATTGCTTCACTGTATAGTAATTCTGTTTAATTTTTGGAGGAGCTGCCATTTTTCTTCATAGTGATGGCACCATGTTACATTCCCACCAGCAGTGCACAAGGGTCCCATTTCTCCATCTCATCCCAACACTTATTATTTTCTCTTTTCAATTTTAATGTTTTGTATAATATCCATCCTATCCATCCTAATGGGTGTGAAATGGCATTTCATTATGGTTTTCATTTGCATTTCCTTAATGATTAGTGATAATGAACATCCTTTCATGTGCATGTTGACCATTTCATATGTCTTCTTTAGAAAACTGTTTAAGTCCTCTTTCCATTTTTAATGGGGTTGTATGTCCTTTTGTTGTTGAGTTGTAGAAGGTTAAAAATATATTCTGAATATTAACCCGTTAGCAGACACATGACTTGCAGATGTTCTCTTCCATCCTGTGGCTTGTCTTTCATCCTATTGATAGTGGCTTTTGATGCACAAAAGTTGTTAAGTTTGATGTCCCGCTTGTCTGTTTTTCCTTTTGTTGTCTGTGCTTTGGATATTGCATTTAAGAAGTCATTGTCAAATCCAGTGTCACAAAGTTTCTCCCCTATGTTTTCTTCTAAGAATTTTATAGTTTTAGATTTTTGATCCATTTTGAGTTAATTTTTGTCTGTGGTGTAAGGTAAGAAACCAGCTTCATTCTTTTGCATGCGGTTATCCAGTTTTCCCAGCCTCATTTGTTGAAAGGACTGTTCTTTTCCCCGGTGAATGGTCTTGGCACCACTGTTGACCATATTACAAGGCTCTTTATTCCATTCCATTGGTCCACATGTCTGTCTTGTGCCAGGACCACACTGTTTTGACTGCTTACTGTAGGTTGTAGTAAGTTCCACATAAGGAAGTGTAAGGTTTCCAATTTGTTCTTCTTTTTTAAGGCTATTTTTGGCTATTCAGGGTCCCTTGAGATTCCATATGAATTTTAGCATGGATTTTTCTGTTTCTGCAAAAGAAAGTCATTGGGATTTTGATATAAATGGAATTGAATCTGCAGGTTTCTTTGGGTAGCATCAGCATCTTAATAACATTAACTCCAGTTTGTGAACACGGAATGGGTATCTGAATTTCTTTCAGCAACATTATGTAGTTTTCAGTGTTCAAGTCTTGCCTCCTTGGTTAAGTTTATTTCTAAGATTTTTATTCTTTTCGATGCTGTTATAAATGGGATTTTAAAACATTTTCTTTTCACATTGTTCATTGTTAGTGTTGTTTGTGTGTTGATCTTATATCCTGCCATGTTGCTGAATTGCTGAATTTTTGTGACGGAGTCTCGTTCTGTCACCTAGGCTGGAGTGCAGTGACACAGTCTCGGCTCCCTGCAACCTCTGCCTGCAGATTCAGGTGATTCTCCTGCCTCAGCTCCCGAGTAGCAGGGACCACAGGCACGCACCACCATGCCTGGCTAGTTTTTTGTATTTTTAGTAGAGACGGGGTTTTGTCATGTTGGCCAGGCTGGTCTTGAACTGCTAACCTCAGGTGATCCACCCGCCTCTGCCTCCCAAAGTGCTGGGATTGCAGGTATGAGCCACTGTGCCCGGCCTTATTTCTATCAATTTTTTGGTGGAATTTCTAGGGTTTTGTATACATAAGAGCATGTTGTCTGTGAACAGAGATAATTTTACTTCTTCCGTTCCCATTCGGGTACCTTTTCTTTCATTTTCTTGCCTAATTGCCCAGGCTGGGCCTACCAGTGCAGTGTTGAATGGTAGTGATGAGCGCGGGCGTCCTGGTGTTCCTGCTCTTAGAGGGAAAGCTTTCTGTCATCCACTATTGAGTGCGTTCACCGTGGGTGGTAATCTACAGGCACGTTCTCTCTCAGAGGTCCTTTCTTTCCTTTTGTGTCTAGAAAGGCTGTTTTTCTACCACGACGGCAGCAATTTGCTTATTTTCTCTCCTGATTCCTTTGTGGTTTCAAGTCTTATGTTCATATCTTCTGAATCCATCTGGAGTTTAATTTCTTTGTGGAATAAAGAAAGGATCTAATATAGCATTTTAAAAGTAAATATTTAACTAGTCCTAGTATTGCTTGTCAATTAATGCCTCTTCCCTCAGCAGTGTGAAATGCCTCAATCTCTCCTGCTGACGTCTCTGCCTTCCGAAGCTACAAAGGGGAAGAGTTGGGCCTTCTGGGCGGCTGTGGGCCAGGATGCCTCTGGCATCTTGGTCTCTCATGCGGGTATTCTCTATTAGGGGCTGTATAGCAACCACGCTAAAGATCATCTCAGTTTTTTAGTACTTCTCACTAAAATGGAATCATTTTATAAGGTCTATTTCCCCCTTCCCTTCAGAATATGCACTATAGAAAATTACAGATCACTCCAGCTCCCACTACCCAGAAAGAACGCTTGTCCAAGTGGAATAAACGTCATCCCAGTCTGCAGAGCTCCAGCAAGGAGGACAGGCTGTGCTTCACTAGTTAAATTTAATCCTGCTCAGATTGTCAGGAGAAACAGACACTGAAGTGAAACTCAAGGAACTTCTGAATTTGAGATAAATATTTATTGGTGCAAGAGAAAGCTCTACAATCCCTCTAAGGATAAGAAAACTTTTCTAAACTTGAAGAATGTAGCGTTTAAGAATACATTTTAATTTTAGAGCACATTTATGAATGCTCTGGTTTGGAAGGTTTCATGATTCTTAGGCAGCCTCTCAGCTCCTGGGCCCCACTTGCTGATTTAATAGATTCTATTACTTGTGTTTTGTTAGTTTGTAACAGAGACACTCTGTTCCACCTTTCCCTGCCTCCGTTTTCAGCCCTTGGTTCTGTACTGTGTGGACATGGTGTGGGTCACTGTGGTCTTTCCTTTCTGACTTCTGGGCTCTGCTGCGTCACCTGAGTTCTGCCCTGTGCCGTCAGGGTCCCCTCTCCGTCCCGCCCTGCGCCGTCAGGGTCCCCTCTCCGTCCCGCCCTGCGCCGTCAGGGTCCCCTCTCCGTCCCGCCCTGCGCCGTCAGGGTCCCCTCTCCGTCCCGCCCTGCGCCGTCAGGGTCCCCTCTCCGTCCCGCCCTGTGCTGTCAGGGTCCCCTCTCCGGCGCACCCTGTGCTGTCAGGGTCCCCTCTCCAGCATACCCTGTGCTCCTGTGCTGTCAGGGTCTGCTCTTCGTCCTGCCCTGCACCGTCAGGGTCCCCTCTCCATCCTGCCCTGTGCTGTCAGGGTCCCCTCTCTGGCGCACCCTGTGCCGTCAGGGTCCCCTCTCCATCCTGCCCTGTGCTGTCAGGGTCCCCTCTCTGACGCTTGCCCTGCAAACATCCTCCCTTCCCGTGACTGCTACGCTTAGGAGCGAGGATGCAGTCAGACCCTGTTTTGTTGCCTCTGGAGCATCCTTCTCTTCCTCTTCCCCCGGTTTGTTATTTGGTGAGGTTTGGGGGGAAAGAGGTGTCTTAATCTTCCTTATGGTGTGTTTGCCCAGAGCTCAATAGTAGTTGAAAAGGTTTTCTTGTCATATCAACTCCTCAAGCTGTGCTACTTGCACACTGTGGTCTGTGGGGCTGCAGAGTGAAATGTCCTTTTCCTGGACAGAGGGAAGACAGAGAAGGAACATGATGCAGCCTCACTGCTCAGGATGGAAAAACGCTGGGATTAGGGGTCACCTATTGGTCTGGGGAAGCTCAGTGACCCAGGGAAAATTGAACTGATGGAGAAGACGGTATTTGACCAGACCTGTGAGCAGTGAAGGCATGGGGGCTGTTGCCAGTCTGCAAAGAGAGAGTGCAAAGGCCCTGGGGCCAGAGGACCAAATGTCTGAGACTCAGAGCAAAGCAGGTGGAGGGGAGGGCAGGGAGGCCACGGGCTCAGGGCCTGGTGGCTGTGCAGACCTGGAAGGCCTTTGCTGTTTATCCTGAGAGAGCAGGAGGGCCCTGGAGGGCGGATCCATTTGTGTTTTCTGAGAATCACCCTGGCTGCCTGTGGAGTGTAGACTGGAAGCAGGTAAGGACAGAGCAGGGAGATCCCTGAGGAGGGAGTGGGAAGGGACTGGGGATGGGGAAGAAGTGGATCCACCAGGAGGGAGTGGGGAAGGGGCTGGGGATGGGGAGTGGGTGGATCTGCTAAGAGGGGGCGGGGAAGGGGATGGGGAGGGCGTGGATCCCCCAGGAGGGAGTAGGGGAGGGGCTGGGGATGGGGAAGAAGTGGATCCACCAGGAGGGAGTGGGGAAGGGGCTGGGGACGGGGAGTGGGTGGATCTGCTAAGAGGGGGCGGGGAAGGGGATGGGGAGGGCGTGGATCCCCCAGGAGTGAGGGGGAAACAGCTGGGGATGGGGAGGGGATGGGGAGGGCGTGGATCTCCCAGGAGTGAGGGGGAAGCGGCTGGGGGATGGGGAGGGGACGGGGAGGGAATGGATCCCCAGGAGGGAGAGGGAAGGGGCTGGGGATGGGGAAGGGACAGGGAGGGAGTGGATCCCCAGGAGGGATGGGAAAGGGGCTGGGGATGGGGAGGGGACGGGGAGGGTGTGGATCCCCTGGAGGGATGGGGAAGGGGCTGGGGATGGGGAGGGGACAGAGAGGGCGTGGATCCCCTGGGGGATGTCCCGGAAATGACACAGTGGCACTGAGGCCAAGGGAGGCTGGTGGGATGGTGGGATGGTGGGATGGGGCCCAGGAGGCCCTGGGAGCTTCCAAGCTGGGGTCAGCCAGGCAGACGCAGCAGCGCCATGCAGGCCAGAAGGTGGCCCCTGGGCAGGGCCCCATGGTCACCGCGGCCGTCGCAGTGGCCCCTGACTAGTGTTGGGGTGTGTGCCAAAGGCAAGAACTGAAGGCCTTGAGGGCCTTATCTTTTTTTTCACGTTTCTTCTCTTCCTTCTTTGGAGTGTTTTTGCTCTCATCTTTCATTTAGACTTTTGGTCTAATTATTTCACAGCCTTTGAGTGCCTCCTCATAAACAGTCAGCAAACACGGATGTCTTTGTTTAGAGCGCTGTGTTAGGACTGTCTGGGCTTATTAACCTTAGTGGATCCACAGTCAATGTTGGGGGAAGTCATATCCACGATTTAAATGAGGTCATGACCCATGAATTGGGCTGGAGCGTGTGTTACTGGGGCGAGGTGCACACAGTGAACGGTGTGTCCGGGTGTCCGCTGTCACATTTGTGCGTTTGGTGTTTAGGGTGGCTCCTGGGCAGGGCTGCTGGGCACGCAGCTGCAGCTGGATGTGGGGCTGGGACCCTCGATGGGGACTTGCTGGTAGGAGCTGGGGCCAAGGGAGGCTGTCCACATGGGCTGAGGGTCCTCAGTGGCGGGACAGCGGCGTGGGTCAGTCGCCTCCCCTTCTGCCGGGTCCTCAGTGGTGGGACAGCGGTGTGGGCTGATGGCCTCCCCTCCTGCTGGGGCGGTTGCGTGCGTCCCACGAGGAGGTCCCTGGACCCAGAGGGCAGGGCATGGGGGCTCTCAGAGCCGCAGTGGGCGATTCTCTCCCTTTGCGTGTGCGTGTGACGGGGTTGTGTGTCCTTGAAGCCTGGAGCCAGGGTGTTCTCGGCTCGGTCCTGTGATCTGTGAGGCTCTTGTTTCTGGTCAGGTTTTTTATTTTTCATTAATTTATCTAAATTTCGGTCTTCCTGCTTTTTAGGGTTCTTAGACCCGTCAGCGAGTGAGCGGAGGAGCGCGCCTGGCGTGTGGCCAGCCTTGCGATGCTGTTGTGTTTGCGTGGGCGCGGAGTCTGGGCCCAGCTGCACTGGTGGCCTGCACGCCTTGGCCCCGTGCCCACGGCCACGGAGGCTGAGACCAGGGCAGGGGCTTTAGTCCCGATGGGAGCGGGGGCAGGGCCTTGTTTATTGTTTTTAATCGCGGCAAAAACCCACAACATTAAATTTACCACCTTAACCGTTTCCGAGTGTGCAGTTCCTTAGTGCTAAGTACATTCACATTGTTGTTGCACGGATCTCTAGAACTTGTTATCTCGCAAAATGGAAACTCTACCCTTTTAGATGCTGACTCTGTCCCCTCACGGTGGGCGATGTTGGAGCTGGGGTGCTTCCTGAGCGTGGGCGGCTTGCGCTGAGTGCTTGCGCTCAGCCTCGTCCGCGGTGACCTCCCTCCTCTTGGGTTTGAATGGCTGTGCTGCCCTCGGCCGGAGCTGGCACAGAGCCCAGGAGCAGCCAGGTGGCCTGGGGCTCAGCGGAGCGGTCAGGGTGCAGAGCGACTGGGCCGTCCCTTCTCCTGAAGCAGTGGCATTTTCAGGCTTGTGCTTAGCTCCTCCGATTCTGTCCAGGAGCTTCCTGGGGCCTGGGTCTCTGGCGGGGCTGGAGTTTCCTTGCATGTGTGCACGCCTGTGGCATGGGGTAGGTTTTCTGTCGATGGCTCTAACAAGTGCTTTCTGAAGATTCTGACAGTTGTGACGGACTCTGTAAAAGCCCCTTGCTCTTCACCCCAAACACACAGAAATGCCATGTGCGACCATGATGTTTTGTACTCCACAAAGCTCAGCTTTGTCTAGTGCCCGTGAAGGGGCTTTGGCTCAGGCAGGGGCAGGTGTGGAAAGGTGCCACCGTCTTGCTTGTTGGAGCCGGATTACTGGCTGAGCCGTCTCTTCCCTGGGAGGCTGGAGGCTGGAGCAACACAGAGCCTTCCCCTCCTCGCCACCCGTGTGGGGGCCGCGGGACGCTGCCCGAGCTTTCCTGAGACAGAGTGCATCGTGCACCATGTCCCTGGGACAGCACAGAGCGGAGCCCCCACACAGAGTGGGGTCCCCGCGTGGGCCTGGGGTTTCCCTGTGTGGGTGGAGCTCCTCCATGCGGGGTGGGCCCGGGCTGCGCCTCCGCTCCTGCCCCACATTGTCTTCACAGGAGCTTCTCCTGGCTCTGTTTAGGGCTGTGCCATTGGTCTGACTGGCTTTTCTTTTTCTTCTTCATTTACAGCCAGAAAACCTGCAGAAGAACTGGCTCCGGGAATTTTACCAGGTAAGAACCACTGAAACGTGTTCTTTTGGATTCATTACTTAGCCAATAAGGTGCCTTTTTGCTTTGGCATTCCTCCATGGCGTCTGGTGTGTCTATGGGGAGCGCAGGCCTGGGCTGTGGCTGGGTCTCTTGGCTCCGCTGCCTGTGCTGGGCAACATGTTTCTGTGTCACAGTCGGTCCACTGCCCGCCTGCCAGTGAGCCTGGCCACATCCTCCTCGGGCTCACTGTTCACATTCCAGCTCCCTCCCTGCTCCCCGCGGGGTTCAGAGAACCTGGGGGCTCCCTCCAGGGCCGGGTGAGCATCCCCAGTGGGGCCATGGAGAGCTGGCAGCGAGGCTGGGTGTGCTTCTCAGCAGGTCCGGTCCGTACAGCGCACTCTGTGCAGAGAGGGGGCGCTGGGCTGGGGGAGGTGACCGGTTGGAGGGTTTCGGGCTGGCACTGCCAGGCCGAGGCGTGGACCCCCCTGTCTAATATGGGGCCAGTGTTTATGGAGCCCAGTACTGTGCTGTGCTCTGGTGTGGACGCTGCAGATGCCACTGTGAAGAGACAGGCTGGTGCCCTCGCAGGTCTTCATGGAAGGAGCCACCTGGGGCCTGCGGCCGAGCATGTGTGCCTGTGGGGTGGCGCCAGAGGCCTCTCTGAGGACTGGGTGCATGGGGGGAGGCCAGGCAGGCAAGGAGGGCAACGTGGCCATGGGCATGACGGTGGCCAGGCTCGGCTCCAGGGGCTGGTGGTGAGGTCAGCTTCAGGATGGGGTGGCCTGGACGGTGGAGCTGCTCACGTGCTCAGACCCACGGCAAGGGCTGAGCCCGGGACTGAAATCCTGTTTCAGGTGTGTTTGGCTGTTGATTGGAGATGGGCTGGGGAGGCCAGAGTGGAGGCCCAGGGGCCCTCTGTGAGGGCATGGGGGTGTGGGACCTGGGGGGTGGCCTGACCTGGGCCTGAGGTGCTGGGCCAGAGGTGGAGCTGGGACAGCCAGGAGGGCTGGGGACCTCTGTGCCCTAGGGCCTGTGTCCTGCCTGCCAGTACTCCCATGTGGTGAGGCTCCCAGCATGCAATGGTGCTCTGTAGCCGGCATCCAAGTCCCCCCATAGGGACAACGGCGTGTGTGTGCGCGTGTGTATGCATGTGTGTGCGTAGCACCTATGTGGTGAGGAAGCCATTGTTCTACAGGGACCTGATAAATCTCTCTCTGTAGAGTCTTTGGTCAGATGTGCAAATGAGAGACATTTTTCCCCTTTGAAAACATATGTTTACAAATCGAAATAATAGATATGATGAATTTAGCTGTAATGTGTGACATCATCTGCTCAGCGCTCACTTGGAGAAAGAGGACACTCCAGGAGTTGAAGCTGCCGTGCCACCCCCATCCACGGTGCTCTCTTCATCTCCATCCTTTATGTCAACCGCACGTGGGGGGCCAGCGGCGGGGGCGGGTTTGCCTTGTGAGGTGGGGTTTTGCTGCGTGTGCCTGTCGGGGAGACCCACATCCTTGCAGAACCTTCGTCCTCTCCTGGCGTGTCTCCCCTCCAGGGATCCACAGGTTTTCCCTCACTGAATGTTTAGGTGTGTGTGACTGGCAAGGAGCAGAACCTGCCGCCTACACAGCTGAAATCAGAATCCGCCCTTGTGTTTTGGTGTTTTTCCTTTTTGAAAACTGTCTGCTGCTTTTGTTGTTGTTGTTTTTTTTGTTTTTGAGATGGAGTCTCGCTCTGTCACCCAGACTGGAGTGCAGTGTTGCGATCTCGGCTCACTGCAAGCTCCACCTCCCGGGTTCACGCCATTCTCCTGCCTCAGCCTCCCAAATAGCTGAGATTACAGGTACCCGCCACCATGCCCGGCTAATTTTTGTATTTTTAGTAGAGACGGGGTTTCACCACGTTGACCAGGCTGGTCTTGAACTGACCTCAGCTGATCTGCCTGCCTTGGCCTCCCACAGTGCTGGGATTATAGGCATGAGCCACCGCACCTGGCCTGTCTGCCACTTTTTTCTTGGTTTATTTTATTTTAATTATATTTAAATTTTGTCCCAATCAAGCCAGCGGCAGCCCCGCAGGAGCAGAGTTTTAGGAGACATTTACAGTAGCTGGGCCTGACCC
Source organism: Gorilla gorilla gorilla (assembly GCF_029281585.2). Classification (NCBI taxonomy): domain Eukaryota; kingdom Metazoa; phylum Chordata; class Mammalia; order Primates; family Hominidae; genus Gorilla; species Gorilla gorilla. The sequence continues at coordinate 144,983,659 of NC_073232.2, forward strand.
GCAGTTCCTGATGGTACGGTGCAGCCATGGCGGACACCGAGGTCCCGGCAACAGCTCCCAATAAACCCTGGGCTTCCTCACACCAGGCAGTGGCCAGGCTCTACCTGGGGCTCCAAAGGCCTCTTCTGCCTCATGGAGGGGCACGTGAGCCCCACCTGTGAGGGACCGGAAAGGTCGATGTGGAGGAAGCCCCTGTCCCCACGCTCCAGCCCCCGGCAATTGTTTCCCTGTGTGCATGGCCCCCCGAATCCTGGGTCCCCTCTGCTCCTGCAGGTCTGTGGAGCCCAGTGGTGGGGGTGGGGGGTGGGGGGCGGTTCGTGAACAGGAAGTAGGGGTTGCCCCGGGCCTAGCTCCGGGCCTGCACACCTGGTGGGCTCTCTTCAGGCTGGACCACGTGCTGGACTTCCCAAGCGAGGTGCTGGCCCTGGGACATGTGACCTGAGCACAGAGAGCTGCAAAAAACCCAGAGGACCTGCCAGTGGACGTTGGCTTGTGGCCCCAGCCAGCTCGCTGCAGGGCGCAGGTGTGGTGGGGAGACCTGGGGCTGCTCCAGGGCCTGCAGCCTATGCTGGCCAGCGTGGGGACCACCCAGTGCTGGGTCGGCTGGGCCCAGCCATCCACATCCCACTGATGCGCAGGCACCCACAGGCTGGGCCGTGGCAGCTTCTCTGCTCTGCCCCTCACTATCCAGACAGCTGCATCTGCCGCAGGGTTTGGAGCTGGTGTCTTTGCTCACTAACTGAAGAAGCTCTTGTTCCCCAGGGTTTATGGTTGGGTTTGGGATGAGGATGTAGGCAGATACCTTGGAGAACAGCTGAGGCCTGAAGAGGAAAAAACATCTGGAAAGAGGTCTTTTGAGATTGGGACAAGGAGAGGTCAGCATCAGGAGGATCTCAGGAGATGAGGAGTGCAGGGGAGAGAGGCCCTGTCAGAGGAGGGGAGGGAGGTGAGGTGGGCAGGGGAGAGGCCCTGTCAGAGGAGAATGAGGGAGGTGAGGTGGGCAGAGGAGAGGCCCTGTCAGAGGAGAATGAGGGAGGTGAGGTGGGCAGGGCAGAGGCCCCATCAGAGGAGGGTGTGGGAGGTGAGGTAGGCAGGGGAGAGGCCCTGTCAGAGGAGGGTGAGGGAGGTGAGGTAGGCAGGGGAGAGGCCCTGTCAGAGGAGGATGTGGGAGGTGAGGTGGGCAGGGGAGAGGCCCTGTCTGAGGACGGTGAGGGAGGTTAGGAGTTCATGGGAGAGGCCCTGTCAGGGGAAGGTGTGGGAGGTGAGGTGGGCAGGGCAGAGGCCCTATCAGAGGAGGGTGAGGGAGGTGAGGTGGGCAGGGGAGAGGCCTGTCAGAGGAGGGTGTGGGAGGTGAGGAGTTCATGGGAGAGGCCCTGTCTCAGGAGGGTGGAGGAAGTGAGGTGGGCATGGGAGAGGCCCTGTCAGGGGAGGGTGAAGGAGGTGAGGTGGGAAGGGGCGAGGCCCTGTCAGGGGAGGGTGAGGGAGGTGAGGTAGGCAGGGGAGAGGCCCTGTCAGGGGAGGGTGAGGGAGGTGAGGTGGGCAGGGGAGAGGCCCTGTCCGGGGAGGGTGAGGGAGGTGAGGAGTTCATGGGAGAGGCCGTCAGAGGAGGGTGAGGGAGGTCAGGTGGGCAGGAGAAAGGCCCCATCATAGGAGGGTGTGGGAGGTGAGGAGGGCAGGGGAGAGGCCCCGTCAGAGGAGGGTGTAGGAGGTCAGGTGGGCAGGGGAGAGGCCCCATCAGAGGAGGGTGTGGGAGGTGAGGGGGGCAGGGGAGAGGCCCTGTCAGAGGAGGGTGTGGGAGGTGAGGAGGGCAGGGGAGAGGCCCTGTCAGAGGAGGGTGTGGGAGGTGAGGAGGGTAGGGGAGAGGCCCTGTCAGAGGAGGGTGTGGGAGGTGAGGTGGGCAGGGGAGAGGCCCTGTCAGAGGAGGGTGTGGGAGGTGAGGAGGACAGGGGAGAGGCCCTGTCAGAGGAAGGTGTGGGAGGTGAGGAGGGCAGGGGAGAGGCCCTGTCAGAGGAAGGTGTGGGAGGTGAGGAGGGTAGGGGAGAGGCCCTGTCAAGAGGAGGGTGTGGGAGGTGAGGTGGGCAGGGGAGAGGCCCTGTCAGAGGAGGGTGTGGGAGGTCAGGTGGGCAGGGGAGAGGCCCCATCAGAGGAGGGTGTGGGAGGTGAGGGGGGCAGGGGAGAGGCCCTGTCAGAGGAGGGTGTGGGAGGTGAGGAGGGTAGGGGAGAGGCCCTGTCAGAGGAGGGTGTGGGAGGTGAGGTGGGCAGGGGAGAGGCCCTGTCAGAGGAGGGTGTGGGAGGTGAGGAGGACAGGGGAGAGGCCCTGTCAGAGGAAGGTGTGGGAGGTGAGGAGGGCAGGGGAGAGGCCCTGTCAGAGGAAGGTGTGGGAGGTGAGGAGGGTAGGGGAGAGGCCCTGTCAAGAGGAGGGTGTGGGAGGTGAGGTGGGCAGGGGAGAGGCCCTGTCAGAGGAGGGTGTGGGAGGTGGGGAGGGCAGGGGAGAGGCCCTGTTAGGGGAGGGTGAGGGAGGTGGGGAGTTCATGGGAGAGGCCCTGTCAGAGAGGGGAGAGGGAAGTGAGGTGGGCAGGGGAGAGGCCCCATCAGAGGAGGGTGAGGGAGGTTATGAGTTCGTGGGAGAGGCCCTGTCAGAGAGGGGAGAGGCGCTGTCTGAAGAGGGTGGAGGAAGTGAGGTGGGCAGGGGAGAGGCCCTGTCAGGGGAGGGTGTGGGAGGTGAGGTGGGCAGGGGAGAGGCCTTGTCAGAGGAGGGTGAGGGAGGTGAGGCGTTCATGGGACAGCTCCTGTCAGACAAGACCTGCGGTAGAGAAATGGTGTCATCACATGGTGAGCCTCTCTTTCCCATTTTCTGTCGTGTTGAGTTAGAATTGTGATGTTGTGTTTTGTGGGGTTTGGGGAGGCTGTGCAGATGCCCTGTTTTGGGGGTTCGGGGAGGCTGTGCAGGTGCCCTGTTTTGGGGGTTTGGGGAGGCTGTGCAGGTGCCCTGTTTTGGGGGTTCGGGGAGGCTGTGCAGGTGCCCTGTTTTGGGGGTTCAGGGAGGCTGTGCAGGTGCCGTGTTTCGGGGGTTTGGGGAGGCTGTGCAGGGGGCCTGTTTTGGGAGTTTGGGGAGGCTGTGCAGGGGGCCTGGCACTCCTAGGGCTGCTCCAAGCTGGCTGATGGTGGTTTGGGCTGAGGCCCGGTTCCCCTGCTGGTTTTGCCGATCTGGGACAGTGGCGCTGGCTGGAGGGGCCCTTGCCTCTTGCCTGGCTGTGTGCGTGGCCCTTGGCTGTGAGGGGCTGGGCTGTGGCTGGAGCCTGTGTCCGCTCTCTAGGCTTCCTGGTTTGTGTTACATTTTGGCAGGAACAGCTGTGTGTTAAGCTCAAGCTTTTGTTTGTTTTCTTTTAAGACGGAGGCCTTGGGGCAGTGGGGGGGGGGTTGGAATTCTTTTTGGGTTTTGGGCGCATCCAGGAGGGGCCGGCAGTGGGGATGCGTCCTGGCTGCTCCATCCCTTGGAGCAGGGACAGTTCCCGCGCATTCGGGTCTCTGCAGCCTGTTCAGTGTGGGACCGTCTGCACCAGAGGCCATGGGGGAGGGCAGTCTTGGGGAGCAGGCGGCAAGACCCCAACTTGACAGACCTCAGATCCAAGGCTCAGGCCGCCCAGAATCCCCACGTACATGTCCCATTTCTTTCATTTCTTTCCCTTTTACCTTTTTTTCTTTTACTTATGGCTTAAACAGTTACTGTGAGCGTTGATAGTAGAGTTCGCCAGTGGTGCTGGAAGTGAGTTCTGAGCGAGGTGGTTCCTCCTGTGACCTGCAGCCCCTGGAACACCACGGCCCACAGGGCCCCCTCCTTCCCGAGTCTCCCACTGAACAGAGGCCCTGCTGGGCAGTTTGTGGGACCTGACAGAAAGGTGGGCAGGGCTCTTGGAGGTGGACAGCAGCACCTGGCGTCCTTTCTGGAGACTCAGCCTTTATGAAAGACAGTAGAGTCATTTGTAAAGAAAAATAATGAATGATGGTTTGCTCTGTGCAGTGTGTCATTTTTCCTGGTTGCAAAACCAAATTTTCTTGGTTTTCTTGGAAAAACCTCTTCAGAAGGAAGAAATTTCAGTGACACTTAGAAAAGACAATTCTCAAAAGTGAGATTTCAGCGCCAATCCCCACTCTCATGCTTGTTTTAGCCTGACTTGGTTTCTTAGGCTGTCAGCCAGTTTAGCGGCTGCACTGAGGGGCCTTGGGCTGGTGGGTTTCCGGCAGTGAGTGGGCCTCGCCAGGGCTGGATCAGACACCTGGTGGTCTCCATGACCAGAGCCCACTGTGCCAGCAGCTCAAGGGCAAGGGGTGGATGAGATGCCCCGACACTGGGCCTCTGACTGTTTCGGGTGTTTTTAAATCCTAGAGTTTCCATTATACAATTATTTTTCAAAATAGCCTTGAACAAGTGGCTTTTATATAGGGAAGAACTAAATATGATCTCCATGGTCTTTTAGAAACCCTTTCTGTAAAACTTGATCCCTGTAGAGAGTGCAGGAGACAGCGCAGAAAAGCCTGTGTGTGCCTCCATCGCCAGTCCTGAGCACCCTCGATGCCTTTGGGACCCACGGCTTTCGAAGATTAGGTCCAGAACTCAGCCTGGCACTGGAGAGCTTGGCACGCCTTCCCAAGACTTGAGTCCCCAGGCAGAGCCTGGACGGCACGATGGCTCACGCCTGCAATCCCAGCACTTTGGGAGGCCGAAGCGGGCGGATCACTTGAGCTCAGGAGTTCGAGACCAGCCTGGCCAACATGATGAAACCCCGTCTTTACTACAAATACAAAAAATTAGCCAGGCATGGTGGTGGGCGCCCATAATCTCAGCTACTTGGGAGGCTGAGGCAGGAGAATCGCTTGAACCCAGGGGGCAGAGGTTGCAGTGAGCCGAGATCGCACCACTGTACTCCAGCCTGGGTGATGGAGTGAGACCCTGTCTCAAAAAAATAAATAGATAAACAAAGCTGCAGAGCCTGGGCTCACCTTGTGCTGGCCTCCTCAGCTGTCCTGTCCACCTGTCCAGGTTCCGTACTCTCTCCTGAGAATCAGACGCACAGACTCATCACCAGGGGTTCCAGAATCTTCTCCATGTTAGGAGGGGCTCAGGCCCCAAACGCAAGAGCCAACCCCCACTGCTGTCTTCAGAATGCTTATGGCCCCTCCCACATTCGTGTGTTAACATCCTGCCCCCAAGGTGGTGGCCTCAGGAGGCCTGGCTCTGGGGGCCGATGAGATCACAAGGAGAGGACTCCATCCCCATGAATGCAATCAGTGCCCTGAAAGAAGAGGCCTGAGCGCTGCCTCACCCCTTCTATCCTGCGAGGACACGGCAAGAAGGTGCCGTCTATGAAGAGTGGACCCTCCTCGTGGAATGGGCTGGCCTCGCTCTTATCCTCCCAGCTTCAAGTGCCCTGCGGAGCACACGTCTGTGGCGCAGGCCCCGCAGGCTGCGGTGTTTTGTTGCAGCAGCCTGAGTGAAGAGAACGCCTTCCCGTGACGCGTCCAGGGTTGGGTCAGTGTGGAGGACCCGATAAGAACGCTTGCTGGGGGATGCCAGGCTGCACTCAGATGGAGGGATGGTGCGTGGGGCAAGAGGGAGCCCCGAGTCTGGGCCTGGAGCTGCTGCCCTCTGTCCCCACAGTGGCCCGATCCACGTCTCGAGTTGCTCTGAATTCCCGGCACTGTCTTGTGGCGGCCCGCAGCCCGTGGGCCACAATGGAGGTCTTCATCTCAGAAGCTTCGCATACTCCTCCTTGCCTGTCTTCCAAGTGTGGCGTCCGGAACCAGCTCAGGATGCAACTGCTGGTTTTAGCCTTTAAAAAATGTGCACCCTGGAAGCACACGGGATGCTGTGTGAGGAAGACTTCTGTGTGGCTTTCACACGTGACTTTTCTGGCCCACCGAGTTTCCTTCTAAACCCCCAGGCATCTGGGGTGAAGGCCCGTGGCTGCTGCTCAGTGGAGTTGGAGGAAGTGGCTCCTGGGTGCGGGGAGGCTCCTGAACTCTCAGAACCTGGAAGTTCACTGCGCTGGTTTGACCGAAGGGGTGGGACCCAGCCTGCATTCGACGCACAGCTTTGCGGCTGCATTTCTGCCCCTGGTGAAGCAGCTGGGCAGGCCTCTTTGCTCGAGGGCCCCGTCTTTGGGGTAGGAACCGGCCCTGCTGGAGAGTGGGCAGCTGGGACTGAGGTGGGCACCCTTGCTTGAAGCCAAGAAGACCCAGGAATAGGGGAGGGCAGAGTGGGCACTGGGTCAGTGGAGTAGGCACTGGGTTGGTGGAGGAGCTGGTTGGAGACTGAGGGGCTGGGAGGCCCCAGGCTGGGGCAAGGGGGTGTCTGCTGCTCTGGGCGGCTGGGAGGCCTCTTGCCTCTTGCGCTGCGCTTTCGAGCGAGGCCCCGGCCTCAGCTGAGAGGCTGCGACCTTCACGGCCTGGTGGGTCTGGCACCTGAGGCCCTGGGCCTGGGGAACAGGGGCCTCCCCTCTTAGTGGTGATGGGCTCCACCCTCTGTAGCTGCCGGTTCCGGGTCCTGTGGGGAGCGGTGAGGGATGGTCGTGTGTATTGTTTTAGGAGCATGTGTGTGAGCGTGAGGATGCCCATGGCCAGTGGACATGCCTTCCTCCTGTCCTTGCAGCCACTGGAGGGGAAGCTTCTTGTCCTTAAGTCAGACCGGGAGGCAGACGGGCCCTGAAAGAACCACAGGGTGGCGTGGGAGGCAGCTGCAGTGGGAGGTGCCTGTGCTTTGTTGGTTGTGAACCAGCATCCAAGGGAGGACCACAGTGGCAGACGTGCAGTGTGGGGCACATGGCATGCAGGGACGCCGTGGGCGTGGTGTGGAGCACGTGGTGTGCGGGGACGCCGTGGGTGTGGTGTGAGGTATGTGGCATGCAGGGGATGCCGTGGGCGTGGTGTGAGGTATGTGGCATGCAGGGGATGCTGTGGGTGTGGTGTGGGATATGTGGCGTGCGGGGACGCCGTGGCTGTGGTGTGGGATATGTGGTGTGCGGGGACGCTGTGGGTGTGGTGCGGGGTATGTGGCATGCAGGGGACGCTGTGGGCGTGGTGTGGGATATGTGGCGTACGGGGACGCCGTGGGCGTGGTGTGAGGTATGTGGCGTGCGGGGATGCCGTGGGCGTGGTGTGGGATATGTGGCGTGCGGGGACGCCGTGGGCGTGGTGTGGGATATGTGGCGTGCAGGGATGCCGTGGGCGTGGTGTAAGGTACGTGGCGTGCGGGGACGCCGTGGGCGTGGTGTGGGGCACGTGGTGTGCGGGGACGCCGTGGGTGTGGTGTGAGGTATGTGGCATGCAGGGATGCCGTGGGCGTGGTGTGGGATATGTGGTGTGCGGGGACGCCGTGGGCGTGGTGTGAGGTATGTGGCGTGCGGGGATGCTGTGGGCGTGGTGTGGGACACGTGGCGTGCGGGGACGCCGTGGGTGTGGTGTGGGATATGTGGCATGCGGGGACGCCGTGGGCGTGGTGTGGGGTATGTGGTATGGGGAACATGGTGGTGGTGCAGGATGTGGTGGTGGTGTAGGATGTGGTGCTGATGGATGTGGTGTGTGTGGGATGCTGTGGTCACATGGGACATGGTGTATGGGACGTGGTGGTGACATAGTGTGTGTTGGTGATAGGGGATGGGGTGGTGACATGGGATGTGGTTTTGGGGTTGCAGTGGTGACATGGGACATAGTAGTGACATGGGACATGGTGACGGGGTAGGGTGTGGTGGTGATGGAGGTGGTGTGGTAATGTGGCGTGGAGGATGCAGTTTGGGGGACATGGTGACATGGCGATGTGTCATGTGGTGATGGGGGATGTGGCGTGGGGGATATGGGGTCCTGGCTCTCCTGTAGCTCTGGCCGGTGGCGAGTGGCACTGTGCAGCAGGGAGGAAGGCCAGCTTCACGCTGCAGGAGCTCCTGGGCAGTCTGTTCTGGGAGTGAGGATGTTTGGGGGTTGTGGAGCCATCGTGCTGGCCAGTTGCTTTGCTGCGCTGGTGGGGAGAGGCCGCCTGAGGTCCTTCGAAGCAGCCTGGGTCTGTCTGCTCCCCGGGGTCAGATGCAGGCCGCTTCTGCAGCTTTGGCATCATGTCCCAGCCCAGCCCCGCAGCCTTCACCTGTAGGAAGATTCTGCAGGCTCTCTCTCCCTCCATCATCGGGTGACTCCTCAAACACCGCGCCCTGGTTGATGGCTGTGTTGATTCTTGGTCTCCCAGTGATGAGCTGAGGTGGGGAGCCACGAAGCCACAGGCTGAGGCAGAGCCAGGACAGACCGTGCTTGGCCCTGGGCTCTGGCTCTTTGCAGGCAGCTCAGCAGACAGTCCCCGCCCTCCAGAGCTCGTGTGCAGTGTGGCTTGGGGCAAAGCCACCCTGTGGCTCTCTCAGGGCCCTTCTGCCTCCTGGTCTGATCTAAGGACAAGAAGCTTTCCCTCTGGTGACTGCAGGGACGAGAGGAAGGGATGTCCACCGGCCATGGGCATGCTCACGCTCACACACGCTCACTGCCTGGGTGAGAGGCGGTGGAGGACCCCTTTCCCAGAGGGAAGGTCTCCTGTGAGCCACACCTGAAGGGTGTGGAGGAGCGGCTGTTACCTGCTTGTGTGGCCAGTGCAGATCTTGAATCCTCAGACTGCAGGTGAGGTAGCCAGGACATCCATTGTGACCTTCTTCCTGTTGACAAAGACAGTACATGGAGTGGAAGCTTCTGGCTATCTGTGCATTGCTGCACCGAGCACCTGACTGCGTCTGGCACGTGGCGTGTGTGGAGCAACTGCCTGCCACACAGCAGTCTGAGGATGCTGATCAAAGCAGAAAAGGATAAACATTCTTTCCTTCCCCAGTTTTGCCTCCAGCATGATGCACACCCCATCATGTGTGTTTGCCTGCGTGGCTGTGGGCAGGTGTGCGGTCCACAAGTGGGTCATCCACAAGTGGGCAGCAGACACATGTGCGTACAGCTTACTCTCTCTGCCTTTTTTGTAAGCTGGGAAATCTTTCTATGTGAATTAATATATGCTGTCTATCTTAATAGCTTCAGAATATTTTATGATATAGTTAGGCCTTAATTTTTTAAAGTTGTTTTTCTGTTGGACTTTGAGGTAGTTTAAAGTTTGCTTATGAGAATGAGGATAAATTTTAAAACAGGATATAATGTTGGCTGTCATGCAAATATAAAATGAATAGGTACTTATTCACTTTAAATACCTATTTTAAAAATAGAGTTTTAAATTGAGATAATAAATGTTGTTTTTTTATCAGGGAGAGACTCAGTAAGATGTAGAACTGGTTCAGGGAAGAATCCAGAATGTAGACAAATATCTTCTCCCATCAGCAGTACTGACATGAGTGTGCTTCATGGATGCAAGGCTGGCACTGTCCACAGGGTCATGATCCATCACATCTGCTGGACATTGTGCATTTCTGTGGTCAAGAATCATTTCCATCATCATCAGCTTTTAAACTCACAGAGTTGCAACATAGCTCAGAGACAACTAAAGGTAGAGATAACCCAAATAGGTGAGCTAAATGGAGGCACTCTCATTTTTGCTCATTTTAAAGTCTTTCACAGTTTTTCCTGATGGTAATTTTAAGAATAATGTGATAGGCAGTGTCTGTTTCCAGCTAACATGGAAGAAGAGTGTATTAGGCCATTCTTGCTTTGCTGTAAAGAAATACCCGAGACTGGGTAATTTATGAGGGAAAGAGGTTTAATTGGCTCACAGTTCGCAGGACGTGCAGGAAGCTTAGTGCTGGCACCTGCTCAGCCCTTGGAGGCCTCATGGAATTTTCAGTCAGGCAGAAGGCAAAGGGGGAGTAGCCATGCCACACAGTGAAAGCCAGAGCAAGAGAGAGCGAGTGGGGATGAAGTGCACACGCCTTCAAATGACCAGACCTCATGTGAACTCAAGAGTAAGAACTCACTTATCACCAAGGGGATGGCCCAGTCCGTTCAGGAGGCATCTGCCCCCATGATCCAAACACCTCCCTCCAGGTTCCTCCTCTAACATTGGGGACACATTTCAACATGAGATTTGGCCGGGGACAAATATACAAACTGTATCATTCTGCCCTGGCCCCTCCTAGATCTCATGTTCTCACGTTTCAAAATACAATCATCCCTTCTCAATAGTCCCCCCAAAGTCTTGACTCGTTCCAGCGTTACCTCAGAAGTCCCATGTCTGATGACTTCTCTGAGACAAGGCATGTCCTTTCCACCTATGAACCTGCAAAATCAAAAACAAGTTATTTTCTCCCAAGATACAATGGGGATATAGGTATTGGGTAAACATTCCTGCTTCGAAAGGGAGAAATAAGCCAAAAGAAATGGGCTATAGCCCCCAGGCAAGTTTGAAACCCAGTAGGGCAGCTGTTAAATCTTAAAGCTCCAAAATCATCTCCTCGGATTCTATGTCCCACACTCAGGGCACACAGGCTCAAGGGGTGGGCTTCTATGGCCTTGACCAGCTCTGCCCCTGTGGCTTTGCAGGGTTCGGCCCCCAGGACTGCTGTCATGGGTTGGAGTTGAATGCCTGTGGCTTTTCCAGGCACAGGGTACAGGCTGCCAGTGGATATACCATTTTGGGATCTGGAGGATGGTGGCCCCCTGCTCACAGATCCACTATGCAGTGCACTGATGGGGACTCTCTGTGGGAGCTTTAACCCCACATTTTCCCTTGACACTGCCCCTATAGAGGTTCTGTGAGGGCTCCACCCCTGCAGCAGGCTTTTGCCTGGGCACCTGGGTTTTCTTATACATCCTGTTACCCAGGCTGGAGTGCAATGGCATGATCTCAGCTCACTGCAACTTCAATCTCCCAGGTTCAAATGATTCTCCTTCCTCAGCCTCCTGAGTAGCTGGGATTACAGTCATGTACCACCACACCTGGCTAATTTTTGTATTTTTAGTAGAGACAGGGTTTCACCATATTGGCCAGGCTTGTCTTGAACTCCTGACCTCAAGTGATTCACCCACCTCAGGTGCTGGGATTACAGGTGTGAGCCACTGCACCTTGCCAGCATTCTTCACTCTTGCATTCTGTGCACCTACAGGCTTAACACCTGCATTTTTCAAAATGGCAGCCTGGGCTGTGTCTGGGGCCCTTTGAGCTGAGGCTGGAGCTGGAACAACCTAGATGTGGGGAGCACTGACCTGAAGCTGCACAGGACAGCAGGGTCCTGGGCCTGGCCCATGAAACCATTCTTTCCTCCTAGGCCTCAGGACCTGTGACAGGAGGAGCTGCAGCAAAGGTCTCTGAAATGCCTTCAAAGCCTTTTTGTCATTGTCTCATCTGTTGGCACTCGACTCCTTTTTAGTTATGCAAATATCTCTAGCAAGTGGTTGCTTTACAGCCTTTTTGATTTTCTTTCCTGAGAAAGCTTTTTCTTTCTTTGCTACATGGCCAGGCTGCAAAGTTTTCAAACTTTTGTGCTCTGCTTCCCTTTTAAATGTAAGTTCCAACTGTAAGTCATTTCTTTGCTCCCACATCTGAGTGTAGGCTGTTAGAAGCAGCCAGGCCACATCTTTCTTGAGCACTTTGCTGCTTAGAAATTTCTTCCATCAGATGCCCTAAATCATCACTCTTTGCTTCAAATTTCCATTGATCCCTAGAGCATAAACAGAATGCAGCCAAGTTCTTTGCTAAAGCATAACATGGGTTATGGGAATATTAATATAATTTTTGCCAATAAACTTGAAATTTTATATGAAAGAAACTTTTTTTTTTTTTGAGAAACAAAAGTATCAAGAAGAAATAATGAACTCAATAGTCCTATATCTATTCAATTAAAAATTTGCCCATTACCTTTCCACAAAAACCCTCCCAGCCCAGATGGCTTCCCTGGTGAATTCTATATTTAAACAAGAAACAACAGAAATTCTACAGAGCCTTTAGAAGAAGATTGAGTCACAGATGATACTTTTTGAATTATTCTTTGATATGAACATTAGAAAAATACAAACCAACATTCCCCATGAAAATAAAGGCAAAAATTATTTTCAATGTTGTAAATCAAGGGATGCAAGCCTGGTTTAACATTCAAGAATCAATCAACAGAATTTACCATGTCAACTGATTGAGGAAGAAAAGCCATATGATCATCTCAGTAGATGCAGAAAACGCATTTGACACAATTCTGTAACCATTTCTGATAAAAACTCTTAGCAAACTAGGAATAGAAAAGAGCATCTCAGCCTGTAAAGGGCATCTATCTACAGAGCCCCACAGCTCATGCCACACTTAAACTGTGATAGAGGAAGTGCTTATTTACCTGAAGACTGGGAACAGGGCAAGGCTGCCTGATCTTACTTCTCCCATGCAGTATGGTACTAAAGGACTTAGCCAGCACAATAGGGCAAGAAAGTGTGAACACACTATATTGGAGACAGGTCTCAACCAATTTAGAAATTTTATTTTGCCAAGGTTAAGAATACTCCTGTGGCACAGCCTCAGGAGGTTCTGATGACGTTGCCTAAGGCGATTGGGGCACACCTTGATTTTATCTATTTTAGGGAGACATGAGGCATCAATGTGTGTTCATGTACATTGGTTTGTTCCGGAAAGGTGGGACTGCTTGAAGCAGGGGAGGGGGCTTTCAGGTCACAGGTAGATAAGAGACAAAGGGTCGTATTCTTTTGAGTCTCTGATTAGCCTTTTACTGAATACACAGTTTACATGTGAGGGGGTAGAGGAATAATCACTTATGCCTTAGTCTGGCTCAGTGAAGCAGTAGGGCAGAGGAAGCCATCAGTCATGCGTTTGTCCCAGGGGAGCCTCAGAGGGATGACTTTGAGTTCTGTCTGTCCTTTGTCCATAAGGAATTACCTTGTGGGAAAATCGTGATGGGGGTATGTCTCTTTTTTTTTTTTTTTTTTAAATCTGTGTAGCTGTCTTATTTAGGAATAAAATAGGAGGCAGGTTTGCCTCACCCAATTCCTAGCTTAACTTTTCCCACTGGCTTAGTGATTCTGTGTTCCCAAGGTTTATTTTCCTTTCACAAAAGGAAACAAAAGTCATACAGATTTGAAAGGAAGAAATAGAACTTTATTGGTAGAAGACATGGTGGACTATTTAGAAAAACTGAAGGAATCCATAGAATTTTACTATTACTATTAAGTGGATTTATTTAGTTTTCAACATACAAGGTCAGTATGAAAACATCTTGTTTACATTAGCTATCAATAATTGGAGACTTAAAAAATATTTACAATAGCAGTAAAATGAAATAGTTGGGTATAAATTGGTAAAATATGTCAATATCTGTGTACTGAAAAGTTTGAAACACTGATGAAAAAATCAGAGAAGATATAAAGAACTTGAGAAATATACCGTGTTCATGGATTGGAAGACTCAGTTACACTGACATGTTAGAACTTGAGAAATGTACCATGTTCGTGGATTGAAAGACTCAGTTACACTGACATGTTAGAACTTGAGAAATATACCATGTTCGTGGATTGGAAGACTCAGTTACACTGACATGTTAGAACTTGAGAAATATACCATGTTCGTGGATTGGAAGACTCAGTTACACTGACATGTTAGAACTTGAGAAATATACCATGTTCGTGGATTGGAAGACTCAGTTACACTGACATGTTAGAACTTGAGAAATAATATACCATGTTCGTGGATTAGAAGACTCAGTTACACTGACATGTTAGAACTTGAGAAATATACTGTGTTCATGGATTGGAAGACTCAGTTACACTGACATGTTAGAACTTGAGAAATATACCGTGTTCGTGGATTAGAAGACTCAGTTACACTGACATGTTAGAACTTGAGAAATATACCGTGTTCGTGGATTGGAAGACTCAGTTACACTGACATGTTAGAACTTGAGAAATATACCGTGTTCGTGGATTGGAAGACTCAGTTACACTGACATGTTAGAACTTGAGAAATATACCGTGTTTGTGGATTAGAAGACTCAGTTACGCTGACATGTTAATTCTCCACTAACCAATCTACTGAGTTAGTGCAGTTGCAACCAAAATCTCAGCAGGATTTTTTTTTTTGTAGAACTCTATAAGATTATTCTAAAATATACACAGGAAAGCAAAAGAACTAGAATAGCCAGAACAGTTAAAAAGTAAAAACATACTAATGTTTGGGGGCTTATATTCAGATTTCAAGACATACCATAAAGCTGAAGCAATCACGACAGTGTGCTGTTTGTAAAAGCACAGAAATACAGATCAGTGGAACAGAAAAGAGATTAAGAACTAGACTCACACATACAGTTAGGATTGACCAGGGGGTAAAGGCAATTTGTTAAAGAAAAGAACAGTTTTTTTTTTCCAACAAATTGTGCAGGAACAATAGGACATCCATATGCAAAAAGTTGAGAATTTTAATATTTTATACCATACACAAAAATTAACTCAAAATGGATCTTAGAACTAAATATAAATCTTAAAAAGTACAAAAGTTCTAGAAGGAAACTTAAGAGAAAATCTTTTTGACCTTGGATTAGGCAAAGATTTCTTAGATGCAACAGCAAAAGCACAATTAATAAAAGAAAAGAATTGGCAAATTCGAATATCTCATAATTAGGAACTTCTGCTCTTTGTTAAGACACTGTGAAAAGAATGAAAAGACATATCACAGATTGGAGGAAAATATTTGCAAATTACATATTTGATGAAGGACTTGTATCTAGAATATACAAAGAACTCTGAAAAGCCAATAATAAGAAAGCAAAGAACCCAATTTTAAAATAACTGAAAAGTTTTACTAGATACTTCACTGAAGAAGAGAATACAAATGGCAAGTAAGTGCCTGAGATGGTGCTCAACTTCCGTAGTCTTTCAGGAAATGCAGATTACAGCAACGTAATCAGTACGTGCCTATTAGACTGGCTAAAATTCAATTGGCTGTAAAAACAGAGTACAGAAACCCTGACAATACTCAGTGTTGATGAAGACGCAGGGCCACCAGAAGTCCTATGCCTGCTGCTGCCCCTGCAGATCCCTATGTGCATCGGGGAATCTGTCATTTCTTATAAAGTTGGACGTGTGGCCACCCCCTGACCCACGCATGTCGCTCCCACCTGACCCATGCATGTTGCTTCTGCTCACCGGCTGACATGATGGCGCCTGTTTGCACAGAAGCCTGAAGCAAATGTTCGTAGCTGCTTCACCTGTGATCCCCGCCTCCGCTGCGTGGTTCCATTTCTGGGTCACGTGGAAGGCGGGGAGCTGTGGGTGCAGAGACGAGCGGTTCTTACAGAGGCCTGGGGTCTTTGAAGGAGTTTGAAGTGTGAGCTCGCTGTTTTGGCTGTGGTGCCACTTGCACACCGGCATGCCCGTGCTTCACACCGGCGCGCCCTCACCAGCACACCCGCACCTCACACCAGCGCATGCACTTCCCACCGGCGTGTCTGTACTTCGCACCGGCATGTCTGCACTTCACACCGGCGTGTCTGCACTTCGCACCGGCGTGTCTGCACTTCCCACCGGCGTGTCTGCACTTCGCACCGGTGTGCCCTCACTTCACGCCGGTGCATCTGCACTTGGGGAATGTGCATTTCCCTTCGGCAGCTCCTGTCTTCTATGAGGTTCCTCCCATTCCCACCTGTTTGGTGCCTGGGATGTAGACCGTGGTCTCTGCCCGTTCCGCGCCTCCATACATGCTCAGGACTCCCCACCTTTCTGTTCAAGCCCCCCCCTCCTTTCCTTCCAGACTCTTGGTTCCAGCTGCCTGGATGCCCTGTGGCCTGCTGAACTTAGAATGTCCAGAGGGGCTTCTCTGTCCTCTGCTCCACACCCCACCCCCACCCTGGCCTGCCCCACAGTGTCACCCTCCTGGCTGACACAGCTCCATGCTGCCGGTGCCAGGGCCCACACCGTGGCGTCTGCCTCTTCTCCCATGTGGCATCCCACCTGTCCGCAGGTGCTGCCCCGCCACCCTCAGAGGCTCCCTGGCATCTGGCATTGGTCACTGTCCCTGCTGCCACCCTGCCCACGCCACAGTCCACTCTCCTTGGTTGGTTGCAGGGCCTCCTGCTCCTGCCTCAGTTTTCTCACAGGGTGAGCCTTGGAGGCCCCGCCCCTTCCCTCTCTACCTCCCTCCCCCCTCCCTCCCCCTCCCTCCTTCCTTCCTTCCCTCCCTCCAGCTGGCCTTGCTCTGCCATCTCAGGACCTCGCACAGGCCACCGCTCCCTCTGACGGCACCTCTGCTCCCTGCCTGTCCCTGTCCTTGCCCCTCACGTGGCTCAACCCAAGGCTTTCCCCACTCTGCTCCTGTCATCCCACCCCACACCCACTTCTCAGCAGGATCTTTTTCTGTGGCCTTGTGTCTTTCTGAATTACTGTATGATTTCCCAGCTTCTGAGTCAATGCCTGGGCTAGGGAGGGAGGCAGTCAATAAATATTCATGTCTTGGTTTGAGGTCTCCCAAAACACACCCCAGGCAGGATTCCAGTGAAAGCAGTTGAGCTGGGAGGTGCAGGAAAAACCAGCTGGGGAGTGGGTAGATGAGACTAGGAGGGGAGGCTTTGGGAGCCCCTTGAGGCACAGGGGTCTCCGACTGGCCGGCAGCTGGCTGAGGGGCACTGAAGGGCAGGCCCGGGGACATGGGAGCCTCTGCTGCAGGGGCAAGGGGTGACCCCTGGCCAGTCCTGAGGCTTCTTGACCAAGGTCAGGCCCTGTGACTCTCAGTTCCTTTCTTTGGCTGAGGTCAGGGGCGTGCCTTGGCCCTGGGCATTGCACGGAGCAGGGGGTTCTGGAGGGGGAGGTGCCATCCTGCCTGGCCCAACTTCCCACTCACCCGAGGCTGCTTCTCTACAAGGGCTGGCAGGACTTCTGTGTGTGTGTGTGTGTGTGTGTGTGTGTGTACAGTGTTTGTAAACTTGAGGTAGTTTATACACAGTAAAATGTATTGATCTTTGGTGCACGTTTCTTCGATTTTGACAAATGCGCACACCTGTATGGTGCCCGCCCGGACATGATGGGGAATTTCCATCTTCCTCTTCCCTGCTGCCCCACCCCTCGGGTACCACAGATCCGTTTTTCCCATTCCGGAATGTCACATGCTGAGACCCAGTGAACGTGGCGGCACCCGCCGGCTTTCCCTGTGCGAGTGTGTTGAGCCAGTTCCGTGTTGTCGCACACTGTGGCTCAGTGCTGTCATCACGAGCACTGGCCCTGGATCCTGCTGTGTGGGGCCCACTCTGCGCTCCCCACTCTCCCCTTGGTGACACCTGGGCTATATCCAGGTTCGCCTGGTTAACAAAGCTGCCGTGGATGTGGACATGCAGGCCTCCCGGGACACACGCCTTCCTTCTGCCTGGGTCTGTTCCTCAGGGAGACTGTTAGCTGTAGGGTGGGTGTGTGTTGAAGGCTTCAAGGAGCTGCCCAGGTGAGGTGCCTGGTCATGCCTGCAGCCAGTAGGTGGGAGTCCTGGTCACTCCATGTGTCTCTCACAGTTGGTGCCGTCCTTTGCCTTTCGGCTCCCTGACACCGCTAAGTGCCTCGTAGCAATATGCAGTTGCGGGAGCTGGCGTGTTCAAGATCGCAGACTGTGCAATTCTTTCTCTCCGTTCTAAAGTGAGATTTTGTGGGTGTGCACAAGAGCCCTCTGTCAGTATCCACAAGGTGGATTCTGGTGTTCGTTTTAGCCAGCACTTAGATTCTTTATGGACAGATTGTCAAGGCTTGCTGTGGAATGCACACGTTAGCAGTCTGCTGTGCCCTGTGGACAGCCCGAGCTCACAGCAGTGCAGGGGGTCCTGTGGCGACTGTGGGAGGCCCCTTGTTGGCTCCGTGTGAGGCCCTCCCAGCTCATGCCCCACTGCCCTCGAAGGGTCGCGTGTTCTGCTAGAGTCTGTGTGGCTGTAGTTTGGTCCTGTGCTTGGCACTGGGGCGGGGTGGGTGTCATAGACCAAATTGTGTCCCCCCAAGTTCACAGGTTGCGCTCTGACCCCCAATGTAATGGTATTGGGGGGGGTGGGCTCTTTGGGAGGTGATGGGGTGAGATGAGGTTATAGGGTGGGCCCCCGGGATGGGATGGGTACCCTTACAAGAAGGGACACGGGATCAGGCTCTCTCCACAGGGCGCAGAGGCAGCTCTGTGAGCCAGGGAGGACCCTCACCAGGAACCAAACCGGCCGGCTTCTTGGCCTCAGACTGACAGCTCCAGAACTGGGAGAAATACGTGTCTCGTTTAGGCTCTCTGGTCTGTGGCATTTTGTGATGGAGCCTCTGCCGACCGAGGCAGGGGCTAAGGGTGGACAGGCTGGGAATACCTCACCTTGGGTGCTCCCAGGAGGCTTCACGGGGAGACCGGGGCCGGGAGCTGCTGCTGGCTCCACACCTGTCCTGAGAGGGTCTGCCCTGGCCGCAGAGCAGGTGGGTCTGGAGGGCGGTGGGGCTGGCGGTGCTGGGCGCGGCTCCCAAGATGCGTGCAGCTGTCCGCGGTGGCTGCCTCGCCCAGCAGCGTCCCTGCCAGAAGTGGGTGCTTTGAGGGCCAGTGCCTGGTCTGTCCTGACTCCCTCTGTGTCCCCAGCTGCCAGCAACGTGCAGCGGATGACAGTGAAATGAACGAGGGAGTGAGAGCCGAAAAAGACACCTTCCAGGAATCGTGGTGAAAGCAGCGTGCACAGTGTGGTCCGGGGCTGGGGGTGTGAGATGGCTGGGATTATAGTGAGAGGCGAGACAGGGGATGCAGACGGGCAGACGCCACAGGGCCTCCTCTTCCCCGTGAAAAGCTTCAGACTTTCTTCATCCTCAGGGTAACGGCAGCCACGGACAGTCAGATTGTGGGGACCGTTGGTTGGAGTATTGGAAACCGGGAGGGGTGAGGCCGTGGAGAGAGCCGTGTGGGGGAGGTGCCCAGGCTGGAGTGGCAGCGTCGGGTGTGGAGAGAAACTGGAGATAAGGGACGCGAATCTGACTCGGTGACTTTGTTGTCGATGTTGATGTCTTCACTGGTTGCCATTGCCCAGGAGGGTGTTTACAGCACAGCGCTCTGATCAGCAGCTGCGGATCTGCTCTTGGTGAAGAGCAACCATTAGATTAGGCTCAAGTGTGGAAATTAACCGCAAACCAGATTCTAAAAGCAGACCTCCTGCCAGTGGTCTGGTCTCCTGTGGAAGACAGTGTGATCCTTGTCTGCCTGACGCAGCTCAGGCCCATCCCTACCAGCTCAGTAAGGGCCGGCATGGCTGAGAGCCCATCATGGACCCTGGGAGGAGACTGATGGGAGGCTCCCCTTTCTGGGCTGTGTAACCTCACCGTGCCCCGCTTCCTCATGAGCATGCACCCATGGCTGGCAATGACTGTGAGGAGTGACGGAGTGAATTCCAGCAGGCCGGCGGCACCATTCAGGAAGCACTAACTGCTGTGAGGGCCTGGAGCCCTGTGCCCTGTGCCCTGTGCCCTGTGGTGGCCGCCCCCTCTCCCTCCAGATGTGCTCTGGCGGCGGGGGGGTGGTGGCGTGGGGGACACGCAGAAGGAAACGTGGCTGTTTATTTGCTTTCCGGATGGGGAAGGCTTTTCTAAACTCCACATAGTTGAAGGAATTTGTAGAGGCAAAGACTGATGGATTTGAGTAAATAAAACTGGCAGGACTTTTCTTAGGCTCTTAGAGTTTAAATGTGATTAAAAGGCAGACTGGGAATACATTTTTAAAAACAACAATAGGCTAGTTTAACAATTTTTATAAAGAGCTCTTATAAATGAAAGAGAACATGTAAAATTCCAATAGAAAGATGGTCAAAAGCTTCTCTTAGAATCTAGCCCAGCCCCATCCAATAGAAATGGCGTGTAAAGTGCATATGTCATTTCAAAGTTTGAAGAGTCATATTTTAAAAAGCAAAAAGAAATAGGTGAAATTATTTTAATAATATATTTTATTTCACCCCGTGTATCTAGAATGTTATCATTTCAACATGTAATCAGTATACAGTTATTAATGAGACACGTTATCTGTTTTTGTGTGGCCTTCAGAACCGGGTGTGTTTGACACTGAGCCGTGGCCGTACAGATGGCAGGAGCGAGGGGAGGTGGCTGCCAGGTAGTGCCCCTTCCTTGCTTACAGCTGAAGCAGCACCTGGCATTCCCATTCTTGGCCTCTGGGTGCCGAGGGTGGGTCCATTTGGCTGCCTGACGTGTGTCCCCAGCACTGCAGATGGGTGGTTCCTCTTTAAGCTACCTGGTGGTATACAGCAGTGGCCTCAAACTTGCTCTTGCCCTCTGACCCCAGCCCTCCCCTCCTAAGAGCTCCAGAAACACAGACTCCACGTGAGGGAACCCCAGCTCTGTTGTAGGGCAGTGCGCTGCCCACCTGCTCAACTTCAGGTGACAAATGGCCCCATCCTCTCGAGCCAGGGCCCTGCAGCTGTTCAGTGTCTTCATGAACTTTCAGTGACTCAGGAAAGTGGCTGAAGATAAAAATCTCATCGTACATCTTTGAGGGGAGTTGTGTTACATTTGCATGCATAGTAGAAGATTGGCTGTGGGGCGACAGGAGACCTGAACAGAAGGTTCTTCTGTGTCCCCTCTTTTTCTGGAAGTCTCCAGTGTGGCTCCAGGGTTGGTGCTAGTGGCTGTGGAATGAGTGTTCACTGGCTGCTGCATGGTTTGGCCCTTCCCTCTGCATTGTGTGGACAGCCCTGTGCTACGGCAGTTTTCCACATGCATTCCACACGTAAGCATCCATGAGGGGTGGGTATCCACAAGGGAATGGCATCCACGATGGCCAGGTGGCCTCCGGGGAAGCTGTCCTCCAGGGAAGGCATCCATGAGGGAGGGTGTCCTCTAGGAAAAGGCGTCCATGAGTGGAGGGTATCCATGAGGGAGAGGTGTCCACAAGGGCAGGGTGTCCTCCAGGGGAAGCTGCCTTCCAGGGAAAGACAATCATAAGGGGAAAGTGTCCATAAGGGGAAGGCATCCAAGAAGGGAGGGCGTCCTTGAGGGGAGAGTGTTCTTGAGGGCAAAGCGTTCTTGAGGGAACGTCATCCTCGAGGGAAAAGCATCCTCCAGGGGAAGGTGGCATCCATGAGGGAAAGGTGTTCATGGAGGAGGGCGTCCTCAAGGGTAGGGTACCCTCTAGGGAAAGACATCCTTCAGAAAGGCATCTATGAGGGGATGATGTCCTCCAGGAAAAGGCGTCTATGAGGGAAAGCCATCCATGAAGAAAAGGCGTCCATGAGGGAAAGGTGTCCATGAGGGGAAGGCGTCCATGAGGGAAAGCTGTCCATGAGGGGAAGACATCCATGAGGGGAAGGCGTCCATGAGAGGAAGGCATCCTTGAGGGGAAGGCATCCTCCAGGGATATGTGTCTATGAGGGGAGGGTGTCCTCTAGGGAAAGGCCTCCATGAGGGAAAGACGTCCTTGAGGGGAGGTGTCCTTGAGGAAAAGATGTCTATGAGGAGATGGTGTCCATAAGGGAAAGGTGCCCATGAGGGGAGGGTGTCCTTGAGGGGAAGGCAACCTCTAGGGAAAGGCATACATGAAGAGAGGCCATCCTTGAGGAAAAGGCATCCATGAGGGAAAGGCTTTCATGAGGGAAAGATGTCCATGAGGGGAAGACATCCATGAGAGGAAGACATCCATGAGGGGAAGACGTCCATGAGGGGAAGACATCCATGAGGGGAAGACATCCATGAGGGGAAGACGTCCATGAGGGGAAGACATCCATGAGGGGAAGACATCCATGAGGGGAAGACGTCCATGAGGGGAAGGCATCAGTGAAGTGAAAGTGTCCATGAGGGTGGGGGGGCGTCCTTAAGGGGAAGGTGTCCATGAGGGAGAAGATGTCCACGAGGGAAAGAAGTCGATGAGGTGAAGGCATCCATGAGGGAAAGACACCCACAAGGGGAAGGCGTCCATGAAGGGAGGGCGTCCTTGAGGAAAAGTTGTCTATGAGGGAAAGACATCCATGATGAGAGGGCATACTTGAGGAAAAGAAGTCTATGTGGGAAAGATGTCCATGAGGGAAAGATGTCCATGAGGGCAGGGTGTCCATGAGGGAAAGATGTCCATGAGGGGAGGATGTCCTCAAGAGCAAGGCGTCCTTCAGGGAAAGGTGTCCATGAGGGGAAGATACCCATGAGGGCAGGGTGTCCATGAGAGAAAGACATCTATGAGGACAGGACGTCCATGAGGGAAAGGCATCCATGAGGGGAAGGTGTCCATGAGGGGAGGGCATCCTTGAGGAAAAGGCGTCCATGAGGGAAAGGCATCCATGAAGGAAAGGTGTCCATGAGGGAAAGGTGTCCATGAGGAGAGGGCATCCTTGAGGAAAAGGTATGAGGCAAAGTTGTGCATGAGGGAAAGATGTCCATGAAGAAAAGGTGTCCATGAGGGAAAGATGTCCATGAAGAAAAGGCATCCATGAGGGAAAGATGTCCATGAAGAAAAGGCATCCATGAGGGAAAGGTGTCCATGAGGGAAAGGCGTCCATGAGGAAAAGGCATCCATGAGGGGAGGGCGTCCATGAGCGGAGGGCATCTTTGATGGAAAGGTGTCTGCAAGGGGAAGGCGTCTAGGGGTCTTTGGCAGCACAGCTGAGCAGAGCACGCAGTGAGAACTCTCGGGATCCTGTGAAGCCCAGGAAGGGAGGGGGAGACAGAGGTGTTTGAGGAGCCTGTGGAGCCAAGGGGCAAGCTTTAGGGGGTGGGGGCCTTGTGGAAAAGGGGAACTGGGAAGGTTGGAGGGGAGAGAGGATCATCAGGGCGCTGAGACGGGGAGCCAGGAGCTGAGTTGGTGGCTTTATGGGGCTCTTCATACTTTAGGTCCCATTGCCCTGCTCCAGGTGGGCTGAAGGGTCAGGGCTCCCTTCGGTCCCTGCGTCATCCCCTGGGAGCTTGCCATGGCCAGAGTGAGAAAGGGCTGTCGTGAAAATCTGCATGGTGGCTAGCCTTTCGAAAGAGGCTTCCAGAAGGTGTTCTTTTATGTGATGGCTGCGAGGCCGCAGTTGCTATTGTCGTCATGGAAGCCAGGCCAGGGTGGGGGAGCGGGTGGGGCCTTGGTCGCACCTGCCATGACCCTGGACTTAACCTTGCCCTGCCTTGTGCGGTGGTGGGGGCCAGGAGGCGGTCGGGGGGGGGGGTGGTGCTTCTTAAACTAGAGCTGATTTGTGGGAGCTTCGATGGCCCGAGCCCGGACTTTGTTCGGGTTAGAGCCCTGCGTTTCCACCTCTGCCCGTGGCGTCTCCAGCAGCAGCTTCTGGCTCCATCTGCAGATTTGCTTAAGTCACTTGCCCTATCTCTGGGGGGAAGGCTGCTGCGTGTGGTCAGTGTGGTAGAACCCACGGTCTCCCCCAAAAACCTCTAGGCTGTGCCTGGGTGGGGCCTGCTGGGTCCCACACCCCTCCCCATGGTGGCCCAGCCCCAAGCAGGGCCAGGGAAAGGCAGCTCCAGATCACACAGGCTGGCCAGGCTGCCTGCGGTGAGGTCATGGAAACTCATGGTGTCCTGTGTGCAGGGCGGAGAGAAGAACAGGCCCCTGCCCACACAGCTGCTCCATGTGCCCTGGCCGGTCCCATCGGCTGCGCCTTGAGGCCGTCTGACCAGGGGCCTGTGGGAACCTGGGTCTGGTTGATCACAAACAGGCCTCTTTCTGGGGTCCCAGCACCCGTTGCAGCCCAGCCCAGCCCCGAAGGGACCTGGAGAGGAGAGCCCCCACCCAGGGCAAGGGTGGGCAGCGGGGATTTTAAACAGGGTGTTTTCCAGGCGTCGTTGGCAAGCAACTATGGCCTTTTTCTATCAAGAAATTCCTGTGTCCCTCTGCGCGCCTTATCTTGGCATGGGGCTTCCACTGGGGTGCTGTGCAGGATGTAATTCCTTTTTAGGTCACTCCAATACTCCTCTTTGGAGAACGCCTGACAGGGCCTGGCTGTTGCTATTTTTAACACCGAGTCTTGGCCGTGCCGATGGACGTGGCCTGGGCAGGCCTGTGCTGCCTGTTTCCTGGGAACCAGGGGCCCTTCGTGCTGGGCTCCGCTCCGCGGCAGAAGCAGGGTGCTGCTTGTTTGGCTGGTGAACGTGCTTTTTCTTGCCATGCCTTTCCAAGATATTTTTCCTGGGCCTTCCTCTGAAGCATCCAATTCAAGGACACTATAATAAAACACCCCGTGTGGTTTTATTGACTGCCCTTTTTTCCTTTAAGGTAGGAGCACCTGCTTTTTCACTGTAGAATTTTGGTGAAGAAAATGCACAGCTTTGGGCCGTGACTTCCCCGATAGTTCCAAGGTCACGCATGCCAGTGTCATTGTCACTCAGGGCGTGAAGTGCTGAGCAGAAGCTCAGACTCGTGGGTGGAGATGTGCACCCCCATGGGGGTTGTGTCTCTTCACAGCCCTGCCTGGTAACCTGGGGACACTCTGTCACATCTGTGCTTTACAGCGGTGTGTTTCCAGCCAGGCCTGACCCAAGCGTGCTGTCCGACACCGTGGCGTCGCCTTTCCTGTCTATCCTCTGCGGTCCAGCAATATGTTTTGTTGAAGGGATCTTTGTCCAGGATCGTGCAGGCTGCAGAGGCTCCCAGGCCAGCCCTGGGGAGCTGCTTGGCTTTCTGCAGCTGCCTAGAGCTCTGTGTGTGTCCCTGTCCTCCCGGGTGCCAGGGCGCCTGTGTCCCCTGTGGCTGTATCTCTCTGGCATGGGCCAACGCCTGTGGTATGAGTAGCTGTGTCTGGCTGGTGTCACCTCACTCTGTCCAGCCTGTGCTGAGCCTGGATGCCAGCATTGTTGACACCTCACAGCGACCGTCTCAGGAAAGCATGTGCCGAAGTGGATCCTCCGAGAGGCAGGAACCAGGCCCCAGAATTCCCACCAGGAAGGGGTCTAGCAGGAGCCCGTGACCGGTGTGCTTCCTGGAAAGCCCACACTTCCACCCACCACCACTGCACCCCGCCCAGATTGTCACGGGCACTGACTGAATTGATCAGGAACTTGGGAGCCAGGTGTGAAATGCAGCCATTATTAAAAATCAAATTATATAAACCTATAATAAAGTAAATATATTAAAACCAAAGGCAATAAATGCCCCACACTCATCCCTTCCTAATTATTGTACTGTTACATATGATCTTGACTATTTAGCTCTGTGTCTGGGTGAGGGAAATACACAGTATTTGATGTGTGAATGATGGTGCCTTGCCGAGCACCTCTCCTGCCCCGGGTTCAGTGATGCCACATCGGTGACTTAGCGTTGGCCATGGCGGGGCATTCACACCTCGGAAGGGCAGTCCCAGGGCCTCGCCTGGAGAGCTAGTATTGAGAACTTTCGAGCACACCACTGCCTGGGGAGTTGGGGGCTGGTTCTGTCTCCCTTCCCCATGGAGGAGGCCTCTGTCCCCAGGGCAGGGGCTCCTGGGTGCTGGCTTACTTGGTCAGGTAAAGACATTGCAACAAAGGTGCCCTGTCCCTGGCTGCCTTTTGTGGTGGTGCTAGCCACCCTTCAGCTTCAATAGTGAGCTCCCGGACCTCAGCCCCTGCCTGGCTCCCCTTAGTGGGCGAGGTGCTTGAATCCTGGCTGTTGGGAGTCATTGCTCATCAGTGAAGCATTTACATTTACCCGGTACATTCTGCAGCTTCACTCACTTGCAAGGGAAATATTTTTTTTTTCTGTTAGCCAAAAATGTCCAATAGTAGGTCACGAAAAACCATCCTCTTCTAATGAGCTATTCTGAGTTTCTCGCCTTGTGCAGTGACTAAAGCTGTTTTCAAATGAAGTCTCTGATGTGTGTGTCTGTCGGCTCTGGTGAGGTCACTGCAGGTGCCCAAGCGTGGAGTGGGTTCATACTGTCAGCCTGGGCACCGCACCTCCTCCGGAGCTGGCAAACAGAAGTGTTTTCAAGCTGAATCCCCAAGCAGGACATTGGTAAGAAACAGAGATTCCCTCTTTTCTCCCTGGCCTTGCCATTATGAGACCAGGAAAGATCACAGACCTCAGAGAAGGTCATGATTTTTCCATTGTTCAGAGGCACTCACTGGAAGGCCCTGGGGGTGGCTTTGCGCAGCTCCAGGGCTCCTGCCTTGGGTGTTGCTGGCTGGAGGGAATGTGTTTTTTGGGTTTCTGGTTTTGTTCCTACTGAGTTAGTTAAACAATGAGCACGTTCAGCAAACTTTTATTGTGACGATTTCAAGCCCATATGAACGTGGAGAGAACCTTTCCGTGCCCAGCACCCATGCTCAGCTGTGAAGCTCGTGGCCAGTTCTGTTTCAGACCCCTCCACCTGCTCTTCCCACCCCTGAGCATTTGAAGCAAAAACCAGACAGTGCATCACTTCATTCGTGACTATTTCAGTAGGTATTTCAAAGAATACAGACCCTACACAGTAGCTTTATATCTAAAAAGATGATCAGTAATTCCAACCTATTCAATATCCAGTTAGGATTTAGATGTTCTCAGTTGTCTCATAATTGTTTTTTACAGTTCACGTGTTACAGTTAGTCGATGTTTTGATGGAAATTGTTTTGTAGCTTTCGTGAGGTTAGGAGTGCCATCTCCCTTGGCGGGTGTGCCCCGGAGAGACGTGTCATCTCCCTTGGTGAGTGTGCCACAGCGAGGAGTATGCATTCTGTGTTCTGCAGGTGTCAGATGTGGTTTTCTGTCGTGCCAAGTGGACCACGGAGCTTGACTGTGTCCTGCATCTTGACTGCTTGTGTGTGTTGGTCTGGATCCATTGAGTGCCAAGGGAGGGCGCTAAAGTCTCCTACAGTGGTTGTGGGATTGTCTGTTTCTCCTTTGTTCTGTCAACCTCTGCCCAGTGTGTTTTTTGTTATTAGCCATATACACATTTGTGGTTGTGCTGTCTTCCTGAGAGTTGTCTCGGTCGTCACGAATGTTCTTCTTCGTCTCCTGGAGCCTTGGTCCAATGAACGTTGCCGCCACTGCGGCTCATGGTGGCCCTCCCAGGCCCTCGGCCGGCAGCCCTGCCTGGCTCACCACGGCTCTCCCAGGCTCATGGCTGGTGTGGTGTGTGCTTTCCTGTCTGTTTGCTCTCTGTCTGTTTGTGTCTTTATCCTGAAAGTGTGTCTCTTACAGGCAGTGTGTCCTTCAGTCTTGTTTTTTATCCACCCTGTAGCTCCCAGCCTTGCGATTGGGAAGTCCAGAACAGCCTCAGCTGACAGAACTTCCTGATGAGAGTTCCAGTCTGTGGCATTCACAATGGCAGCCGCTGGCCACCTGTGGCTTTCGATGGAGCATATTTGAAATGTGATTCGTGCTGTCAAAGAACTCAGTTTTTAAACATTTATTTCATTTTCTTTTAAATAGCCACATTTGACTTGTGACAGCTAGATAACACAGTGCCAGTCTAGACCATTAACCCTGTTATAACTGTTGATGTGGTTGAATCGGGGTCTGCCATTTTTTATTTTTCTGTTTGTACACTGGTTTTTGTACCCTTTTCCCCCCATTCCTGCTGTCTTTTGAATTATTTAATTTTTTTTGGCATTCCATTTTTATTTCTTTATTGGCTGTTTCCCTTTTTAAAGATTTTTTTTTTTTTTTTTTTTGAGACGGAGTCTCAGTCTGTCACCCAGGCTGGAGTGCAGTGGCGCGATCTCGGCTCACTGCAAACTCCGCCTCCCGGGTTCACGCCATTCTCCTGCCTCAGCCTCCTGAGTAGCTGGGACTACAGGCGCCCGCCACCACGCCCGGCTAATTTTTTGTATTTTTAGTAGAGACGGGGTTTCACTGTGTTAGCCAGGATGGTCTCGATCTCCTGACCTCGTGACCCGCCCTCCTCAGCCTCCCAAAGTGCTGGGATTACAGGCATGAGCCATTGCGCCGGGCCCTTTTTAAAGATATTTTTAAAGCTACTTGGGAGGGTGAGGTGGGAGGGTTGCTTGAGGCCAGGAGTTTGAGACCAGCCTGAGCAACATAGCAAGATCCCTATCTCTCGAAGATTTAAAAAAAAAAAATTAGCTGGGTTTGGTGGTGCACACCTGTTGTCCCAGCATCA
The DNA here is from genome assembly GCF_029281585.2 of Gorilla gorilla gorilla. Taxonomy (NCBI): domain Eukaryota; kingdom Metazoa; phylum Chordata; class Mammalia; order Primates; family Hominidae; genus Gorilla; species Gorilla gorilla. Next base: position 145,011,591 of record NC_073232.2, read on the forward strand.
GGAGGCTGGAGGCTAAGCCGGAAGGATAAGTGAAGCCTGGGAGGTGGAGACTGCGGTGAGCTGTGATCACACCACAGCACTTAACTGAAGCCTGGGAGGTGGAGACTGCGGTGAGCTGTGATCACACCACAGCACTTCAGCCTGGGTGACAGAGGGAAATCCTATCTCAAAAAAAAACAAAAAACAAAAAACAAAAAAAGGCATATTCAAGTGGTTGCTAGTTAATATTGTACTACTTCATGAGCAGTGTTGAAATCTTGAAATCACATAGGTTTCTATATGGCATGTATTCCATCTGTATACATTGAAAATCCCAGTTGGAAATATTATTTCAAAAAATGCTTTATTGGATAAACAAAATGTGTGTGTGTGTGTGTGTATTTTCTACACCACACACATATATGCAATGTAATATTCGGCCATAAAAAGAATGAAATCGTCTTTTGCAGCAACGTGGATAGAACTTGCTTTACTTCTTCCGTGAAACAGCTCAGAAAGTCAGTCCACATGTTCTCCCTTCTAAATGGGAGTGAGGGATGAGTCACCTAAGGGTACAGTGTGCACACGATTCGAGTGGTGGTTACACTGAAAGCCCTGGCTTTTAGCCCTGTGCAAAACAGCCACGTCACAAAACTGCACTGTACCCCTTACATGTATACAAATTTAAAAAATGAACTCAGCGTCAGCAAACTGCGCTCCCTCCACCCTGGTTTGCAGCCCAAGCCAGCCTGCTGCACGCCTTTGGAAATCGAGTTTGTAGACGCACAGCCACCCCCAGTCGCTCCTGTCCCTTGGGGCTGTGCTTGCGCTGCTGAGCAGGGACCACAGAGCTCCCGTGTCCATCTGGTTATTTATGGAAAAGAACCAGCCCTGCCTTCCTGGATTCCTCAGAAAGGGCTGATGGGGGCAAAATTTCCCAAATTTTTGTACGTTGAAAACTGTTCTGTATAGTTTTGGAATTTGAAGGATGCTTTGCTGGATAAATAGCCCTTGGTTCAGGCCTCCTTTCACTGAGATGTTTAGGAAAGGTCATTCTGTTGTCATCTTAGTGCGTATGTTGGGTTTGGAGAGACTGGTGCTGGTCCGATTCTTTACATTTTATTTTTATTTTTATTTTTTTCTCTTTGAGATGGAGCCTTGCTCTGTCGCCAGGCTGGAGTGCAGTGGCACGATCTCAGCTCACTGTAACTTCCGCCTCCCGGGTTCAAGCGATTCTCCTGCCTCAGCCTCCCAAGTAGGTAGGACTACAAGCGTGTGCCACCAGGCCCAGCTAATTTTTGCATTTTTAGTAGAGACGGGGTTTTACCATGTTGGCCAGGATGGTCTTGATCTCCAGACCTTGTGGTTGATCCGCCCGCTGCCTCGGCCTCCCAAAGTGGTGGGATTACAGGCGTGAGCCACCAGTTGTTTAATTGATCCTTTTTACCTGGAGGCCATGAGTATCGTATCTTTATCTTTGAAATCTTGGAGTTGATTGCTTTGGGTGAATTTTCTGAAGTATTCAGTGAGGCTTTCAGTGTGTAAGTACGGGTCTTTTTCTGTTTGGACGTTTTCCTGGGTTATAGCTTTAAATGTTAGGTGTTTCAGGTGTCCTTTGGGTCCCTGATCCTCCAAATGTTCCTCCTTCTCTGCCTGTCTCCCACGGTCATTTCTTTCTCTCACGCTGTTTTCTCTGTGCGATTTTGCTTTCTCAGTGGATTTTTCTGGTTTTGATGCCCATGTTGGGGTTTCCTTCCAGTGACTCTCCTGGCGCCTGCTGTGGCTGTCCTCCTCTGTCATGACTGTTCTGTGCTTTGCCTCTGCCGCCCCCGAGGTTGATGGGCGCTCTCCGTCTCTTTCTCCCTGTGGTCCATTCTGTGTTTTAGTTTCGCATCTCTGATGTGAGGTGGTTTTTCATATTCTCGACTGCTTGAGTAGATTTGATTTTATCTGCAGTGTGGGCTCCCGTCCTGTTGTGCCTCACGGTCGTTTTCCTCAGGTCGGGCACGTTTTCCTCAGTTTGTGTGTGTACAATTTTTTGTCTTTTTTTTTTTTTTTACAGCCGTTTTGTAGGGACTTTTGCTCATCTTTAGTGGGAGTAGGGGGTTTGCAAGATTCCTAGTTTAATAGCACCCTCTTGTGTCGGTATTGCAAAGTCCAAGTGCATTTGCTGGCTTTGGAAGTTGGGCAGTGATTGGGGTCTGGGAGTTGTTCGTTCTCTGATTTGCTGGCGCTCTTTCTCTTTCAAGTCCCTCTTTTCCTGCCTTTTCTTCCTTTCTCCTTTGCCACCTGGTGACTCAGGGCTGCTACTTCTCTCTCTTTTTAAAAATATTTTTCTCTTCTTCGTTGGTAGTGTCTCAGTAGCGCCCTTGAAGCATGGCTGTCCTGCTAGGCTGGGCCTCCCACTTTCCATCACAGCGGCCTCCAAGTCTCGCCTTGTGTTCCAGCCCACGCTCGGATGTGCTGGGATGCTCTTCCAGAATCTTCAGCCTCCGGACTTGCTGGCTGTGTGTTTGACTCTCTGTGTGTCTCTTCCCTGGCGTCTCCCTTCCCTCTCTTGTGGTGTTTCTTGCTGTGCCTTTGTGCTTCACAAAGCCTCACACCCCAGCGGGGGCAGTCCCGGAGCCCGAGAGATCACCTTCTGGAGTCTGGATTTTTCCTCATTTTATTCACTGCTATTTGTAGCTCCCAATTTTATTTTATTTATTTATTTATTTTTTGAGACAGAATGTCGCTCTGTCACCCAGGCTGGAGTGCAGTGGCACAATCTCGGAGCACTGCAGCCTCCGCCTCTTGGGCTTATGTGATTCTCCTGCCTTAGCCTCCCAAGTAGCTGGGATCACAGGTGTATGCAACCACGCCTGGCTAATTTTTGTATTTTTAGTAGAGACGGGGTTTCACCATGTTGGCCAGGCTGGTCTCGAACTTCTGACCTCAGGTGATCCACCCGCCTCGGCCTCCCAAAGTGCTGGGATTAGAGGTGTGAGCCATTGAGCCTGGCAGCTTCCACTTTTTCTTCAAGCCACACTGAAGCTGCAATTTGGGTTTTTCTCTATATATAAGTTAACATATATATATGACATAGTTTATTTATTACATTCATTATATATCATATCCCCTGCCTACATAGAAAATTGGGGAGCAAATTTTTGGGAGTAGGCTGTCTTCAGCTACCCTGGAGGCTCACATGTATTTTAAAGAACCCAAGAAGAAAAAATATAATCTTTTATATTTACCCAGATGCTTCCCATTTTTCCTGCCTTTCCTTGTTCTTGGAGATCCAAGCTGCCCCCAGATCATTCCCCTCCAGCCCTGCCCAGCCATCAGTTTCCAGCAGACGTGCTGGTGGAACATTCGGTTAGTTTTCTTTTGTGTGAAAATGTTTCCCTTTGCCTTCATTCCTGAGGGATATTTTCAATAGATACTGACTTCTGGTTTGACTTTTTTTTTTTTTCCTTAAGCACTTTAAAGGCCTTGTTCCACTGTCTTTTGGCCTCCAGGTTTCCTAATAAGAAATCCGTGGTAATTTGAATTGTTGACTCCTTCCTGTATGTGTGTTCTGTTACTTCTGTCCAGTTGGTTTCAGAAGTTTTTTCTATTAATACATCTTTGTTTTTCCTCAATTTGATTACGATAAAGTGTGGCACAGATGTGCCTAGATAGGAATTTCTTTGAATTTATCTTGTTATTTGTTTGAATTTATCTTGTTAGGCACTCACTGAGGTTCTAGAATCTGTAAATGTATGTCTTTCACTAAATTTGGGGACATTTTGGCCGTTGTTTTTTCCAAGTGATTTTCTCACGCACCATCTGTTTCTCCTCTCCTTCTGTCGCTCCGACTACGCGTAGAGTAGACGTGATACCATTTTCTGGAGGCTCTGCTGGCTTTTGCTGAACCTTTGTGCTTTCTGTTCTTTGATTTCAGTAATTTCTATTGACTTATCTTCAGATTTGCCAGCTGCTCTCTGTCATCTTCATTTTACCATTGAGTTCTTCTGGTCATTTATTTTAGATATTGTATAAATGTTTTTAGTTTTTGAAATTTCCATTTGTTTCTCCTTTATAGTTTCTGTTGAAATTTTCTGTCTTTTCATTTATTTCAAGAGTATTTACTTTGACCTCATGGAGCATGTTGTAGTTGTTGCTTGAAAACCTTCCTCTGCTGTGTCCGGCATTGGTGTTGTCTTAGTGGTGGCATCTGTCTGTCATTCTTTCTATTAAATGCGGGCCATGTTTTCAGATTCCGATAACTCAGGGTTGTGTCCTGGTCATTGTGGATGCTGCGTTGTGTAGACACTGGCTTTTCTTAACGGTTCTCGGCATGCACGCATTCACCCTGATGAGGTACAGACCATAAGCTCAGTCTCATGCTGGGTACTGGTCAGAGCTCACCTCACCACTCAGAGCCTCTGCTCACCCACGTGGGTTGTCACACACGTGTGTGTTTGGGGTTATTGGAGACTCGAGCGGCTTCATACACAGACTTAGGGTTCCCTCTTCCTAGCTCTTCCCTCCAGGGTTGCCCCACACCGTCCGGCTAGCCTGGGCTTCTTTCTGTTGCTCTTCTGGCCAGAGAGAGGGTGGGGTTTCCTCTGGATTTGTAGGGTCCACATTCTGCTGCTCCCGTAAGTGTGGCCCAGGCTTGGGCAAAGCCCGAAGAGGGAAAGAATAAGAGGCTCGCCCTGTGTATCACTTCTCCAGGCTCTGACTCCCGGCGCTGCCTGTCTGCCTCTCTTTACCTCTCAGCCTCCTCGGGTGCATGTTTTGTTTGTAGTGTGTGGTTGTCCTCGGCGGGAACAGTGGCCTCCGAGGGCCACATGCTCCCACGGCAAAACCGGAGCCCCTGCTGATGTGCCCTTGCAGTGCCTTTTAGTTGATGCGTGTCTCTGTACACCTTCTTTTCTCTCGGCCGTTTCCTGTTCTTCTTTGCCCCTCTTTGCCAGAGCTTATCTGTGGAAGGCATCCAGTGTCCCCCACGCAGTGTCCGTGGTCCTGTGGCTGGAGGTGTCCTGTGGCTCTGCTCAGCATGCTGTCTCCCGTTTCCTGGAATCGGCCTCCATCTAGATCCGACGTGGGTTCAGTTTTTCCGCCGGGATGCTCTGCCATGGCGTTACAGCTTTCATCGGGAGGCATGTACTCTGCTCACCCCTCTGTCTGTGTCTCTTTGTGGTATTAGCAGCTGCTGGTGTTCACTGCCTCGATCCACTGCGTCATTAAGAATTGTAAAATGGCTGTATTCTAATTCTACCATTTCTTTTTCACTTTTTGGTAGGAGTGTTTCTGTAAAGACGGACTGTGTCCCCTGTGCTTTTCCAGAGACACCGATTGTCCAAGAAAGGCAGGATAACGCGTTGCTCCATTCCCCTTATTTGCCAGTTTTCCAAACAATGTCGGGATTTAAAATAACACCCTGATTTCAAGATGACCAATGCCTGGAGGCTCTCAGGCTCATTATGTACTCATGGATATAAACTTTCTTGTTGTGCCGATCCATTCTAGACCATAATTCTGTCTCCTAGATGGAGTTTATAATATGTGAAGTTACATTTCTCCATACAGCTAACTAGTCCAGCTATCCGGATAGATCTAACCAGGATGTCTTCCTTCTCCTTCATGAATTCCTCAGACAGTTTGCCTGTGCCTTTGTGGAGTGAGATGACCCCGTGCCAGAGGGCGATTTTCTGAGCCCAGTCTTTCAGCAGAAGCTCCAGGGACTGGGTGTTAACTCACCTGCAGTCTGTTCCAGCACAGCTTCGCAAGGGCCCCGTGTTGTAAACTGTGCGTGGAGGTGGTTTGATTTGTGGGTGTGGAGGAACAATAGCATCATTTGCTGCCATTCAGTGCCCTGCTCTTTTCTATAGTCGTTCATTGCTTTTCTTCTGAAACTTCTCATGGTAAAGATCTTATCATTTTGATAACTTGGTTTTCAAAGGAAGTGTGGCCTTTCATCTGTTTGGGGTACCCATCTCCATAACCTGTTGTAGATGTGTGGGAACCCTGGGCTTCTCCTGATGCAACATTTTGTGTTTCTGAAGCGTCCTCTCACTTCAGCTTTGAGGGCATCATCACCCCCGTGCATGGTCAGGGTGTGGGGCACACCAGCAGGGCTCCCCAGTGTGGACCAGTGCTGGCACGTCAGGGTTCAGGGCTCATGGTCCAGTGGGAGGGGATGTGGAGAGCAGCCTGTGACCGCAGAAGAAAAGGAAGTTCACAAAGCCATCTGGGAGTCCAGCGGGAAGGGGCGGCCTTCTGGGAACAGCCTGGAGCTCATCTGCAGTCTGGGGACAGCCTGGAGCCCGTCTGCGGTCTGGGGACAGCCTGGAGCTCGTCTGCGGTCTGGAGACAGCCTGGAGCCCATCTGCAGAGGAGGCCCGGGGCGTGGGAGTGGGTGGAGGCCTTTCCAGCAGAGGGGCAGCAGCAGAGCCCCAGCGTGCAGCACTTGCTCTGTGCAGTGTCCGGCGGGCTGGGGACGACATCTGAGAAGCCCTGGTGTCCTTGGTTCTTCTCCACGCAGTTCGCCGGCCATCCTCTCGCATCAGGGCTGTGTCTCACTGTGCGTCTGGCGTTCCGGGGCCCCTGATGTGGTAGCTATGCCAGCATAGCTGCAGTTTCTCCACCGCCTCACTCCTGCCGTGACAGCCCAGGAAATGCTGTAAAATCTAGTTATCCGTGAGGTCGTTGTAATCTGAGGACACATCTTTTCTTGTGATGGCGTTTGCCTACAGAGCTGTGTGCGTCGCAGCCCCCTCTCCTCCCCTGTCACTCCGGGAGCAGGGTTCCCCTCTGTTTGAGCAGGCCTGGCCTTTGTTGGGCTTTGCTGAGGAGCTCATCCATGTCACGTACACTTGCTGTTGAGAGAAACCAAGCTGTTCCACTTTAAATTAGTGGGACCGTTTGTCAATAACTGCATGAAAATATATACGTAAGACTTCTGACCCAACTGTCCATGTGGAGGGGCGGCCGCACGTGGGGATAAAGACCTGCCGATGAAACGCAGTGGTAATTTTACATGTCATAACTCTTCATCATCCTGCTTTTCTGTCACATGCTTGAAATCTTGCCAGCTTGGGGAAACTGAGAGTATGTGCTGTTGACGTAGCTGAGCTCATGTTCCGTCCAGTACAAAGCAGGTGTTGCCAGGTCGCTCTGTGGGAGATGTTGACTTTAAATGAATGTCACGGAGAGAGGAGTTATTTTCCTCAGTTGTTTATTTAAACTTAGTGATTTGTTAAAATTTAGTTTCAAATACTATTAATTAGCAAGGTCATTGGGTTTACCAATTAAGATATATTGAATATAGGGTTTTTTTTTTCTCCCACAGAGGTATGGTTTAATCAGTTAGCTCTGCTAGTATATAGAAGGAATTCAACTATTAAAGACTAAGAAAGGCACAAAATAAACCTAAACACATCCAAGTTATCACTGAATATTGTACTACTGCCACTGTCTTTCTCTGGGTGGTACGGGAGTTGAGGCAGTCTAGTGAGAAAAGTCACGGGCCTGAAGGATTTTGAGGCCAGGTGTGGGGACTCACACCTGTAGTCCCAGCACTTTGGGAGGCTGAGGTGGGAGATCACTCGAGCCCAGGAGTTGGAGGCTGCTGTGAGCTATGATCACACTACTGTACTCCAGCCTGGGCAACAGAGTGAGACCCTGTCTCAAATGAAATTAAATGAAATAAAATAAAATTGAATAACCTATAAGTGTAATAAATATGTTGTCTTAGGACGGGCAGCTTAGTGTTTGGATTCTGAGACCTAGCAGGAATGGTGAAGGGACGGGGCATGAGAGGAAGTCAAAGGGCATAAAAGCGTCAGCCTGGCCCAGGTCTGAGGATGCTGTGAGTTACTAATTCTGCTGGTGCATTCGAGGTGCTGTGACCAAGGCCAGGAGCTCTGGCATAGAAGCAAAAGCCAGCGTCGGTTCCTGTGCCCAGCCCTGCGCCACTACGCCCACAGCATCCGTCACCTTGGGTCCTGGCGCCCTGTGAGTGAGGAGAGTGCTCATGTCGCCTCCCACTCACAGGGGGTCGTGGAGGCTCCGGAGCTTGGTGACCCCGCAGCCGATCGCCCCATGGCGTCCTAGGGCGTGTGGACACAGTGAGGCCTCTTCCATGCCAGGGAGGCGTGGCAGATCTCAAGCCCACCCACTCTTCCCCCACCCTCGGACACCACAACAAAACCAGAGTTGTGCATCAAGACAGCCTGGAAACAGGCCACCGGAAACACTCAGACGACCGGAAACACCCAGACCACCGGAAACAGACCACCGGAAACAGAACACCGGAAACACTCAGACCACCGGAAACACACAGACCACCGGAAACACTCAGACCACCGGAAACAGACCACCGGCACCAAGGGTTGTCTGTTTTCAGAACTTCTGTTGCTTTGAGCACAGCCCAAAGGGACAGCTGGCTCTTGGGAACCACGTTGGGCCGTCTGTTAGGGAGAAGTGCACTGCCTGGGCTTGAAGGCAGTGGGCTGTCTGGCCTCCTGAGTGCCCGGGGAGCCCACGCCCACACCCAGAAGGGAGGGGCCCACTCGATGCATCCACGCAGAGGCGGCTGCGAACTCAGGCACGGCCGCCCTTGTCTCCTGCTGCCGCTGTCACCTGCAGCACAGACGGAGCCTGTGCACAGGGCCTGGTCAGAGCTGTTTCTGTCTCCCCAGCCTGAGCCCCGTCTTCACCTGCAGCACAGGCAGGGCCTGTCCGCCGGGCTTGATTGGAACCATTTCTGTCTCCCCAGCCTGAGCCCGTCTTCCCTTGCTGGCTGCCCACTTGCTCAGCTGCGCCCTGGACCATGGCCGCTGGGCTCTTGGGAGGTGGGCCGTGCCCACAGCTCCACCTGGCTCACAGTGAGTGCCGTGTCGTCGTGAGCACCTCCAGGCTCCCAAGCCCAGCACAGACAGCACCGGCCCCTTCTCTCCCCGCCTTTCCACTCCTCCAAGGAAGCTCGTCCTTTTGGGCCCTCAGTGGCTGTTGGAGCACCACCACCCCGGCACCAGACAGAGAGCCCTGTCGGGGGCTTGCTCCTTGGAAGCGCTGCGCATCCTGTGTTCCAGGGGAGTGGGGTCAATCAGTGCCTCACCCCTCATCCTGCTCAAGTGAAATGTGGCTCCCTGACTGCCTCGCATGTGTCCCACCCAGGGTTTCCTGCCAGGTGCGATGGTTCGTGTCCTGGCCTGTCAGGACTCCCATGAGTGGCGAGGTGTGCGGTGTGGGGCAGTGGCTGGACTGACAGTGGGAAATAGACGGGGACCTGGAAGGAGGGGAGTCCATGTCGATACTGCATCCGCTCTCTGAATTCTCTGCCCGCGCGTCCTCTCAGAGCCTCATGGTGGAAGCCGCCAGGTCACACAGGAAGCCGCACTGACAAGGATATTTGTTGCACTGCTCTTTAGCTGTAAAAGTTTGGGACAGATTCAGCACGCTGCAGCGGTGATTGCTTGAGTCAGAATCCTTGCTGGGGACCTCAGAGACATGTCGGGGGCCTGGGAGCCTCGATGGGGCGGGCGGGACAGGGGCACCAGTGGCCGTGATGCCAGGCTCAGGTTCCCGGCTCTGCCACTTAGCGGAAGTGGCCTTGCGTGAGTTGCTGCTGTGTGTCAGCGTCCTCCCAGGCTGTGAGCAGGCGGCGGAGTGGCTGGCTCCTACACACGTGAACACACATGCATACACAGGCACATGTGTATGCACACATGCTCTGGCACACACGTGCTGGTACATGCTCCCGCACACGTATGCACACTTGTGCACCCTTGCTGGGGTTGTGCCTGGGTGTTGCTAATGGCTGCCTTCCTGGTGAGATTGTGACCAGTTGATCTTGAGGCTCCCAGAGGCTCTGTAGTAAACATGCGTAACTTTTTTTTAACTAGAAATAAGGCCTCTAGATGATTGAAGAGGCTTCTGAGAAATCTGGACTCTTTTCTATGGAATTTATAGTAATGGGAAAATGAAAAGCACTGGAAATATAAATAACTGGAAGCACAAAGGCGAGGTGACTCCTAGAATCTGTCCAGAACCCATAGTCGCAGACATGGGGCCCCGTCTCTGCCAGACCCTGGTGGCTCCCAGGCCGTGGGGGCGGTGGAGGGGGTGGTGCCACGTGTGGCTCTGTGGACGGTTCCGACGACCCTGACAGTGTGCTTCTCTCCCTCCAGGTCGTGCACACACACAAGCCGCACTTCATGGCCTTGCACTGTCAGGAGTTTGGAGGGAAGAACTACGAGGCCTCCATGTCCCACGTGGACAAGTTCGTCAAGTAAGTCTAGGGGCAGATGCTGGTGTGTGTCCACTTCCCAGGGGTGTGGGGTGCCGGTGGGGGTCTTTTCATGGTACTATGATCACCAGCCTCACCATTCGGGACTCACCTGGGGGCCATGTTGGCTGAGTCTCAGTTTTCCAAAGAGAGGAGTGGCCCAGACCTGTGGCCACGAGCCTCCTTGGGGCGGCGACAGAAGGCCATGGAGTGACAGCCTGCTGCCTCCACACGGCGAGGGTCTGTGCTCTCGGGCCAGGGGACGTGAGCCCCAGATACCAGTGGAGCCGTCTCCGTGTGTGTGTGTCTGAGGCCTGGGCCTGCGGTGGTCGGGGTTCACATCCCACTGCGGAGTCTGTCTCAGGGAGGTCGGCTGGGAGTGTCCATCCTCCTTGGGGGCGAAATCTCCATTGTTTAGGAGGAAGGTGCCCCATGTGTAGTCCCAATGTGCACGCCCTGAGGCTTCTGACAGGGCCGGCCCAACTGGGTCCTGCCTGGGAAGAGGGGGCGCCCAGACCTGGGGCATCCAGGAGTGGACAGGAGCAGGCAGGGGCAGGCAGGCTTGTGTTCAGACATGGGGCCTCCTATAGGCTGTTGCTAATAGTGGCTGCTGTATTTTCCCGAGGCCGCAGCCGTGAAGCCCGCCCTCTGTGTCCCCTACAGTGTGGCCTTGGCACATTCCCATGTTGGGGGCTCGTCTCCACTTCCAGACCCTGGGCAAGCCCTGGCTTCTTCACAGCATGAGGGCTTCTGGGACCAGCCCCCAACATCGCAGAGCTTCACAAAGCTGCCACACTCTGTGGGCCGACGCCACTGCCACGCTCTGTGGGCCGACGCCATTGCCACACTCTGTGGGTTGACACTGCTGCCACGCTCTGTGGGTCGATGCAGCCACCCGGAGTCGGGACCTGTGGGCAGAGCCGTCGAGCCCTTCCTGGCCTGGTGCCAGTGTGAGTGTGAGCGAGGCTTCAGGCGATCCCAGCCGCTGCACCCTTGCTGTGACATAAGCCCTCCGTGTTGAACTCCCAGCGCAGGGTCCTTGAGCAGAGCAAAGTGGTTTCAGCTGCTAAAAAAAAAAACTGCCACAACTTCCCAAAATAATCTGTAATTTAAGGCAGTTTTTTTTTCTTTCTTTTTTTTTTTGTTTTGAGACGGAGTCTCGCTCTGTCACCCAGGCTAGAGTGCAGTGGCGTGATCTGAGCTCACTGCAAGCTCCGCCTCCTGGATTCATGCCATTCTCCTGCCTCAGCCTCCCAAGTAGCTGGGACTACCGTTGCCCACCGCCACACCCAGCTAATTTTTGTGTGTTTTTTTAGTAGAGATGGGGTGTCACCATGTTAGCCAGGATGGCCTCAATCTCCTGACCTTGTGATCTGCCTGCCTTGGCTTCCCAAAGTGCTGGGATTACAGGCATGAACCACCATGCCTGGCCAGTTTAAGGCAGTTTTAATCAAAATCTTAGCGGCATTTTTCCTAACACTCAACAGACTAATACTAAAATTGCCACATAAGAGCAAAGGGTCAAGAATAGTTAAAAGATTCCTGAAGGAAAACAAAGTGGGTTCTCACCCAGCTCGACCCCAAGGCTCATTCCAAAGAAGCAGTGGGGCAGGTGGCATGGCGCAGGCCCGGAGAGGAGAGCGGATCGAGGCAGGTGCGCAGCCCAGAGAGTGGAGAGCGGAGTCGAGGCAGGTGCGCAGCCTAGAGAGTGGAGAGCGGATCGAGGCAGGTGCGCAGCCCAGAGAGTGGAGAGCGGAGTCGAGGCAGGTGCGCAGCCCAGAGAGTGGAGAGCGGATCGAGGCAGGTGCGCAGCCCAGAGAGTGGAGAGCGGAGTCGAGGCCCTGCCCAGACCCTCGCGGCTGCACTTGGAGGAGGATGGGTGGGGACGTGGGCTGGGGCACGGGATCATTGGTGTCCTGTTGGGAAAAATGAAATTGGATCCCTGCTTTGTGTCATAAGCAGCCACTTCTCACTCACCCTACATAAGACGAATTTCAGTTGTATTAATTATATAAATGTAAAAGGCAACATTAAAAATTTCAGTCTAAAATATAGGAGAAAATCTTTATAGTTTTGGGATGAGAGATTTCTTTTAAAATGTGCAGGAAGTGCAGCCTACAGAATGGAAGGCTGAAAAATGTGGCCATGTTTGAACTAAGCGTTTGCTTATGAAAAGGCACTCAAAATGAAGTCACTCAAAATGAAGTCACTCAAAACGAAATCAAAATTCAGCCACTTCGGGAAAAGATATCTGGAGCACACCTTACTGACAAAAACGAGTGTTTAAATATATGAAGAACTCAGTAAGTCGGTAAGAGAAGGAAAGGAGCCCCTGTTGGGAAGCACCTTCCAGAGGAGAGAAAGTGGGGATGCACCCTGAGCATGGAGGACGCCGCCCTCACAGCAGGCGGGGACACCGCAGGCCGGACGGGAACGATGCCGCCGTGTTTGGTGTGAGAGCTTCACGGTGGAGTGTGGCCCCCACGGCCTTGTGCCCCCGCGATGCCGTGTGTGTTTCCTTCCTCCGCGCTTTATGCCTAATGTACAGCGTTATGATTTTTGCTTTAAACAATTTTCTTTTTAAAAGATTAAGACGTGAGAGAAACGCCCTTGGTGTGGACCAGTTCACTGGCTTTCAGTGCCCTCCGCCCTTTTGTGTGGATTCTGCTTTTTATCTGGCACCCTTCTCTCTCTGCCTGAAGAACGTTCTTTAACATTTATTTTAGCACAAGTCAGCTGCTCATGAATTTTCTCAGCTTTTGTTTATCTGAAAAAGGTCTTTGTCCTCATTTTTGAAAGCTGTTTTTGTTGTAAATAGAATTCTAGCTTGTCAATTTTTTTTCCTCTCACTACTTTAATGATATCGCCCCATTGTCTTCTGTATTGCATTGTTGCTGGCGAGAATCTCGCCATTGTTCTCTCTTAATTTTCTTGTATATAATGTGCCCTTTCCTCCACTGCTAGGTTTTGTCTTTATAACTGGTTTGCAGCAACCTGATTATGTTGTACTTTGCTTTGATGTTCTTTATGTTTATCTTGCTTGGGGCCGTTTGAGCATTTGCTGTCTGTGGGTTTATCGTTTTAATCAAATTTGGGGAAAGTTTGTCCTTGTCCATTATTTCTTTAAATACTATTTTTCTTTTCCTTCCCTTCTCTTTTGTTCTTAGGCTCCAGTTACCTGATGTTAGATTGCCTGGTTCTGCCCCACAGGGCCCTAAAGCTCTTCTGATTGTTTTCAGCTCATTTTTCCTGTGTTTCGGTTTGGATTGCCTCTGTTGCTGTATTTTTAAGTGGCTGGGCTCTTTTCTGTTGCAGATTTTGATCTTCTCTTAGGTCCATGCAGTCAATTCGTTTTATTTCTGACATTGTGTTTGTCCGCTCCTTCCAGAAGCCTCACGTGTGCTTTCCCTGTCCTCGCTTTTCCTTCTGTCTGTGCGTTCCTTTCGCTGTCTGGTCACAGTTGCAATGACTGTTTCCAGTTGCTTTCAGCTCACTCCGTCATTTTTGCCTCTTCCGGGTCTGTTTCTGTTGACGGCTTCTTCGTAGGATGACGGGACACATTCACGTGGTGTTGCTGCTTCTCATATCAAGCTATTTTCCGTAGGATGGCAGACATTGCGAATGTTACGTTGTTTAGTGTTTGAGCCCTGTTTTCTTCCTTTAAAGCGTGTTGAAGGTTGTGTTTGCCAACAGTTAAGCCACATGGGGATCAGTGTGAGTCTGTCAAGGCATTCTTTGCCTTGCCCTTCTCTACTGGTGCAGTTTTATTTTCTTCAATGTGGACCCCCCCTTCTTCCTGACACATGGACTGGCTGGATCACAGGGTGCTGGTCTCCTCTCTCCCCACTGGCTTGAATAAGCAAGCGTGGGTAGGGGGATGATGGACTGTCTCCATGGAGGGGCCAGGCAGATGGGGCCTCATCCTCCGTTCACGGGCTCCAGGGGTGTGCGGTGGCCTCCTGTGCAGCCATGCTTTGCGGAGATGGTGGCGAGCTTGTCTCCTTAAGGCCTTCCTGATGATAAAATGTGACCAGTAGGATGAACGGTCGGGGACAATGGCGTGTCCAGAGGTCCTTTCCCTCCTGTGTGGTTGCAAGGCCGTGGCAACTCAACCACCATCCTCGCTGCCACTTCTGGGAGGAGCAGATGGGGACAGAACTACCTGGGCCCTGGGGTGCATGTGCCCCAACCTGTGTGTGCTGGTGGCTACTGGGGGTCCAATTTCTCTCTTAAGACCAAGCGTGAGCTATCAGGAGAGCCCCCAGAGCTTGGAGTTGCGCTTCCCTGGCATGAGACCTTGGGTGAGTTCTCAATGTCTCCATCCCTGGGATGCCTCAGACCCTGGCATCTCACGGGCTGCGTGGAGACCAGAGCCTGCGGGAGCTTGAGCTCTGCACATGCTGAGAGCTGAACGTGAGGCCAGCTCCTGCAGTGGCTGCCGCCATTCCCTGCCCTCTGCCTGTCACAGGTGGACGGTCTCACGGTGATGTACCTATGCGCTGGGGCCCCTCTTATACCTTGTGGGCATCTCATGAGGTGCAAGGCGTCTGTGTGGCTTTTCCTCAGGAACCTACTTTCTTCCTTCCAGAGAACTATTGTCGAGTGATGCGATGAAAGAATATAACAGGGCTCGAGTCTACCTGGACGAAAACTACAAATCCCAGGAGCACTTCACGGTGAGTCCCTCCCGCTGCCTGGTGCAGGGGTCAGAGAGGCTGGCCTTGGTAGAATCCAGCCCTTCTCCTGTGTAAATGGAGAGAGGTCGGGGTGCTCCCCACCTGAAGCCTCACTCACGCTGCCCTGCCTGGCACTCCCGCAGCCTGCTTGGTGGTCTGCTCATGGTCTGAGCCCGTGGCTGGCCTGGCAGGGAAGGTGGCCCAGCACGCACAGGGTCTTGGGGCTCCAGACCAAGCCCAAGAGGGAGTTCAGGAGTGACAGGTGGGGAGAGGCCCAGGGCCTCAGCGTGCATGAAAATAAGAGGGAGTCCGGGGCTCCAGGCATGTAGATGAGAGGTTGGACAGCAGCCAGTATTGCTTCAAGAGCCACCGTCGCCAGCCTTGCTCCCATGCTGGGTCCGTCTCTTCCTGAGCCCTGAGTGTGCAGGGCTGGGGCGGTGTCCTGCCTCGGAGAGAGGCTGTTCTTCAGGGTGAGCACAGGGGGAGTGGGACAGAGCCTTCCACAGGGCTGGGAAAGACCTGTCCCTCCTCTGCGGTCCTCTGTCAGGTGGACACATGAGAGGGTGGCCCCGGTGGATGTGGCAGCCACAGAGATACAGGCACCAGGTGTCTGGGAAGGGTCAGGAAGCTCCTCAGAGGAGGGGACACTCTGCAGGTCGTGAATAACTTGCTGTTGGTTCAGAGACCCACGTCTTAAATCCCGTCTTTATGCCCTGGGTCCCTAGGCCTGGATCCACCTCCCCTGTCTCTGGGGAGGCCCTGGGTCCCCCGGCCTGGGTCCATCTCCCCCGTCTCTGGGGAGGCCCTGGGTCCCCCGGCCTGGGTCCATCTCCCACATCTCTGGGGAGGCCCTGCATCCTTCTCCCCCATCTCTGGCCTCTTGTCCCCAGCATCAGCGCCCACTAGCCGTCATTGCGCCGTCACATGACAGGCCCTTGTTAATCTGCCCTCTCCCAGGTGGGCCCCCGTAGGCTGCAGTGCTGAGGGTCTCACTCTCCAGTGCCCTCCTGCCCTGCGGGTGGGACTCTCATTGCTGTTTGGGTTCAAGGGCCATCTCACTTGTTTGGGCATCTAGTGCCAGTTGATCAATGTCCTTGTCCCTGAGATGGTCACGCAGCTGTCATGCGTGGTCCCCACCAGTAGTGGAGTCTGTACAATCCCGGGAATCCCCTGTTCGGTCTCCGACCCTCGCCCTGTCAAGCAGCTGCCCACACACAAGCGGCCTCTCCTCACGCTCTATGGGGCACACGGGGACCGCGGGGCCCCCACTCACACCAGAGCCAAGGCCCTCACCCCTGTGCTCAGGATGTAGCTCCTCCTGTCAGCCTTCCTCCCTCTCCCCCTTCGTCCCTCCTCCCTCTCCCCCTTGGTCCCTCCTCCCTACCGGCTGCTTTCTCTCAGCTCTGCCATCCTTTCCATAAAACGGCAGCTTCCTTGACCCTCTCACTCTCCTCTGCCATGACCCAACGTCCTGTGTTTCCTAAGTAGGGGCTTATTCAGATGAAAAAGAAAAACACCACTGGGTGAGCAGCAAATTAGACATTGCAGAAGAAAAGAGAAAGTGACTGAACTTGAAGACAGCCACAAAATTAAAGTGAAACAGAGAGAAGGACTGAAAAGTGGATAGAAATCACTGTGAAATACCAGGTGTCCTAACACGTGTGGCTGCAGCCCCAGGAGGAGCAGGGAAAGGAGGCAGACAGGGTGATGCTTACAGATGTCATGGCTCAGATTTCTTCATCAGTCCACGAAACTTACAAAAAGATCCAAATACTGCAACAAGCTTCAAGCCGAATAAACATACCAACGCAGGCCAAGGTCCGACTGCTGAAAGCAAGTTACATGAAGGCCCTTCCTTGCCATCCATCACCCTTGGAAGAGTGGGGCTCTGCTCCCCATCTCTGCGTGCTGCCCTGCCATGGGAGCCTCATCTGTGCCAGTCGCCAGCTACCTCTTCCTCATGGGGACCGTCGCTCAGCTCTTTCCAGCTTCCTTTAGATATAAAGACACAGGTATTTTAAAAGTGAAGGGATGGAGGAGGATGTACCTTGTAAAACAGTCGTTAGAAGAAAGTAGGAGTGGCTGTCTGCATGTCAGGGTGCCCTCAGAACGAGCATGTTGTCGGGGCTGAGAGCGGTCATTTCACGATGATAAGGGGTCAGCTTTTTGGGAGGACATAGGGGTCGTGAATGTGCGCCCCTAATATCAGAGCTCACTTAGACGCGAAACCGACAGGGCTGGGTGGAGACGGGAGGCTCTGCACTGCAGGAGGACCCCACAGTCCCCTCCTGCTGGCTGATGTGCAGGTGGGCGGAGGAGCAGTGCCCACCACCCGCACCCTTGGCATCTGAGGCTCTCCAGCCAGAGCAGTGGTGGACGCAGCCACCGACAGAAGGCACCCGCCTGCTGGGCCCTGGCCAGAGCAGGCCTCTCCGTCTGTCCGAGCCTGGCTGGGATACCTGAGAGCGAGGCACACATGGGCTGGCGGAGGGGCAGCCGTCATTCTCTAGTTCTGTTTCCACCAAAACGTTTTTCCACATGAGGGCGAAAGCCTCAGCAAAACCTCCTTCAGGCCCCCGAGGGCTGCAGCTGCCTCCACACCTGGCTACCTTCTTCAGGCCCCCAAGGGCTGTGGCTGCCTCCACACCTGGCTACCTTCTTCAGGCCCCCGAGGGCTGTGGCTGCCTCCACACCTGGCTACCTTCTTCAGGCCCCCGAGGGCTGTGGCTGCCTCCACACCTGGCTACCTTCTTCAGGCCCCCGAGGGCTGTGGCTGCCTCCACACCTGGCTACCTTCTTCAGGCCCCTGAGGGCTGCGGCTGCCTCCACACCTGGCTTTCAGGGTTTTCCAGGTGGGTCCGGAGCGGCCTGTGCTTAAGGGCTCAGGTCCACCCGAGACTCTGCCTGGCGTGCGTATCTGGGCATCTGCACCTGGCTGCCGGGCACAGGCCGTGCCAGCCCTGTACGAGCTCTGGGGTTGTTCTCCCTTCTTTCCAGGGGTCCTCCCTGGCCCTGGGTGGTTCCAGCAAAACAGTCGCCAGGGCACATGAGTCTGGTTCCAGAAAGACCTTGCCCCTGCCTCTGTGAGATGGAAAGGATACAAACGCATTCTCTTACCAAAAACAATTAAATTAGAAGTAAATAAAAAAGATATATGGAAAAGTCTCAAATATCTGGAAATTAACTTGTTTGTTAATAATCCCAAGTCAAAGAGAATGTCACCAAAGAAATTACAAAGTATTTTAAATTATGTGAAAAGCTAGAACCTTCAAAATCTGTGAGATGCCAAAATAGTCTGCACCTGCTGCAGATCCTACAGCAGCCTTCAGCGCGGGGAGCACGCCCCCCCCCCCCCCCCCGTCAAAGGAAAGGTGCCTCTCAGGGGAGGAAGCGCAGGGGCTGGGCCGGGCCCCTCCCCTCAAGAAGCCGCTGCGTACTTGGTGCCTCAAAGTGCCCGACAGTGACGTGGGCCCAGCAGCCCATTCTTAAGCACACATGCTTCCCAATTATGTCTCTGAGATGTCTGAAACCAGGGTACGGGGCACCAGGGCGGCTGAACAGGCCACCCAGAGGCAGCCGTGCTGGGTCTGAGGTCCCGAGGCTGTTCCTCCAGTCACCCTCACGACGAGGGTTTCCAGAAAATGGGACAGGATAAGGCTTGGGAGTGAGAGTGGGTCTCAGGCCTGCTCTCAGGGAACTGTGGCCTGGCGGGAGCTCCCGTGCCTCTGCTGCCGCCCTTCAGCTCAGTGGGCTCCAGCCCCGGCTTCCCTGCCTGGGCACGGACCTGATCTCTCCCACAGCCACGGCCCTGAGTGAGGCTTTAGGCCAGGTGGATGGCGGAGGGCAGCCTTGCCTGGCAGGTAGGAGGGTCCGGGATGCCCCAGATGCCCAGTTAGGAGCTCATGCCAAGCTGGCGCCAGGCGGGCTTGTCATCCCTGTCTTGTCACTGAGACTGGGCTGGCGGACCCCGGAACGCTGCCCCCTGGGCCACCACTGGCTGCCTCAGTGGCCTGGTCTTTGCTGGGGGCCCTCGGGATGTCTGTGTGGCGGGGCCCGACTTCCCCGGGGTCCTGGGCAGGGCTGGGCAGCAGCGGCCAGCCAGACAATCACCCTCCTGCCCCAGCCAGGTGCCCTCTGGCTGTCAGAGGGAGGAAAATTTAATTTTTACAAGATTGATGGTATTGGAGCAATATTTTTAGCTGAGTCTGGTTCAAATAATAGGCCATTAATTGAAAAAGGAAATTGAAATGAATTTATCTTGTACATAAATGCTGTCACGGGTATTAATAGGGATCAGAAAATAGTGGCCTGTTCCCAGAAGGCGATTGAACCTGAAGCTGCGCCTGGCGCGTGAGCCTGTGGGGGGGACGCGGCTGAGGGGCTTCGAGCGACCTGCAGGTGCCCATTGCCACCAGGAGATGGCGCCCACGCAGCGCCTGAGAGTTTCCTACCGGAGATGATCAGAAGGCAACTTTTAATGCTTAAAAAATGAGGATATTAGGCCGGGCGCGGTGGCTCACGCCGGTAATCCCAGCACTTTGGGAGGCTGAGTCTGGGATGGACATGCACCGACTCCGCCAGGCGAGGTGGGCCTGGCTCAGGGCAGAAGGCCCCAGGAGGTGCCCAGGCTGAGCCCCGAGCTCTGCGCCCGCATGGAAAATGGAAAAGTGGCGAGAGCCAGGCTGGAAGACACCTGAGTGCCAGGCGGTCTGTGTGCCTCATCCCTGAAGCGCCTTTGTCAGAGCCCTTGCTCCTGGGTTCAGCCTGGTGTCCCTACCCCTGGGAACACATGTCCACCCACAGCACTGGAGACAGGGCTCAGAGCAAGCCCTGCCGTGGAGGTCTTGGTACCACGTTGGTACCCAGAGAAATTTCTTAGCCACCGCGGTGCATCCTCCCACACGGGCCTCGACACTGAAGAAGTGCCTGGGCGAGGCTTTCCAGGGCTGCCAAGTGCCTATTGATCCAAAGCTCCAACAGCACAGAAATCCCGTGTCTTGTCCACCGGGCACGCAGGGAGCTCCGAGAACCCATCGGTCAGCGCCCAGAGAGCCGACGTCGGCTAGAGGACGCAGGGTAACGGCCTTCCTGAACTCCGCTTCCAAGAGGGTTCTGTGAGGAAGAGGTTGCAAATTCATTTTCGTTTAACCTCACCCGCATCTGGTTTCACCACAGGAGTGGAGCCCTGCAGCAGGAGGGGTGGGGGGCCTGTCACTGGGCTTTGCTGCTGATTTGGCCTACCTGGGAAGCCCAGAGGATGTATTTACTGTAGTGACTTGAGGCTTGTGCGGGGCCTGGTAGGAGCCAAGGCCACCCCATCCTCCCAGCTCAGCTTGGTGACTTACCATCCATGGCTCTGGTTCGCTTGTCACCCGCCCCTCCCAGAGAGGCTGCGTGGGGCTGCAGGCGCCTGAGTGTAGGTCCCAGCCTGTGTCCTGGGCTCTAGTCCCATTGAAGCCTTGTGGCTGGCTGGGCATGGGTCCCACGCAGACTGGTGGGGCCGGGAGGGCCTGGCGTGGGCACCTGCAGCAGCTTCTTCAAGGCCTCCCAGCACTGACCGTGGCCTCTCAAAGCCTCGGCTGCTTCAGTAGCTTTCCTGCTGGGAGCTGTGAGCACTGCTGGGGCCCATGCCTAGGACTGTCCTGACCGGACTGAAAGCCCTAGAGGGAAGCTGGCAGTGGGGACAGGGTGCAAGAGGAAAGACCCTCTCTCCATGCGGCTCCTTCATCCACCCACCTGGAGGAACTCCTAGAGGGAAGCTGGCAGTGGGGACAGGGTGCAAGAGGAAAGACCCTCTCTCCATGTGGCTCCTTCATCCACCCACCTGGAGGAACTCCTAGAGGGAAGGTGGCAGTGGGGTCAGGGTGTGAGAAGGAAAGCCCCACTCTCCTCTTCATCCACCCACCCAGAAGAAGTTTGAAGAAACCATGCCTTTAAATGGCTTAAAGTTGGAGCAGAAGGGTTTATCTGCTGATACAATTAAGACAGCTTCGGGAGAGGGCTGAGAAGGTGTGGCCTGGCGGACACACTGCCTCCAGGGACACCCCTGCCCCCGCCAGCTGTGCCTGCTCCTCGGAGGGTCCCCCCTGCTTGGGAAGGTACCTGCTGCACAGGACCCCAGCTGGAGTCAAGGAGTCAGCAGAAGAGGGGGTTGGAGGAGCGGCTGGGGACAGGAGGTGGCTGTGTGGGCCACCCCACCTCGCCTCTTGCCTGAGCCCCTCTGTGGCCACATAGAAGGAGGGGTTGGAGGTGCAGCCAGCCAGCTGGGCCAGGTGAGCCGGTCCTGAAGAGCACCAAGCAGGGTTGCCCCGGGCTCCTGAGATGATTTTTCACATGCAGCAGCTGGAGACAGTTTGGAGGGGCCCAGGGCGGTGCAGACCCTTGCCCTTCCACAGCTGCTCAGGTGGCCCGGAGGCGTGTGCACCCTTCGCTATGCAGCAGGGCTCCACGGGCCTGGGCACTCAGCCCAGATGGTGCATGTGGGGAACCGTGGGACCCCATGTGCCAGGAGTCTCTGGGCAGACAGCAGCAACAGGGCTGTGTGGGGACTTGGGCAGGCCTGAGCCTGGGGTCCGATGACCTAGTTGGGTCTGGGGCAGCCACAAGCCGAGGCGTTGAGGAAGAGAGAGTGAAGTCTGAGCTCCTTGCGTAGGAGACCTCCGTGTGGAGTAGCCCCAGAGGCAGGAGGCTGCCTCAGCCAGGATGGCCCCGTGCACTTGCTAAGCTGCGCCGCCTGCTCACTCAAGGCTCTTGGGCTCGGAGCAGAACTATGAGCCTGCAAGGCCTGCTGGGCAGGGTGGCCACAGCACGTGGCCGCTGGTCACCAACCAGGGGCTTACCCCTCTCCCACCCCCTAGCGCTGCCTTTGCACCTCGGAGGGCAGGTCTCTGCTGGCACCGTGAGTGACCTGCAAGCACTGCCATGGTGGACTCTGCTCGCGCCTTGGTGGCTTCTAGGCTTTTCCAGGGGCTCTGGCCTCCTGCAGAGCAGGGTCTGCCTCCCCCGCGGCTGGGTCTGTGGAGAGTGAAGTGGGGCACAGATGCCCTTTGCAAGTGCTGTGCACGGCAGCTCACAGCCCCCACCCCCAGCTCTGTAGTCTGTAAGAGGCAGGCTCTCGGCATGGCCCCCAGGCAGTGGCCCTGGTGCTCTTGGGGTGGGGGGCCCCAGTACCCAGCGGTGGCCCAGGAATGGGAGGCCCGCTGCTTCCTGGGAGAGGCCCTTCTGCTTTCCCTCCTCCTCCTCCGTGAGCTCCCCCTTCCACTCTCGTTCTCCTAAATAAGACTTTAGGGGGAATTTATGGAAAATTGATGGAGTTTACGGATGTTCTTTGATCCAGAGAAGGGGAAGGAAAGGCAAACGCGTTTATGATGAGGAAGCTCATCTGCCTTAGGGCTCCAGCCCTGCCCTGGGGCTCGCTGCCTCCTCACCTGCCTGGGGGCAAGACAGTCCTGATGAAGTGAGAGGGGGCGAGATTGGTTTTCTGAGGGCACCGGGCCCTTCATGCTCCCCTAAATCATGGGCTGTCTGCTCAGCGGGCAGGTAATGACCTGCTCCCCGGCCCCAGCACCTGCAGCCCCGCGGGACGCGATGATGTGCGGCTGGGGCTGCAGTGAAGGTGAAACTGTCGTATCGATCTTTTTAGCACTAAAATATGAGCCACTTTACTCCGCTCCCCGCTGCTGTGATGTGAAAAATAATAACTCGGATCCAAATTAAAAATATTGATCTCTGGAAGGTGTTGAAAGTAAATAAACACCTTCCGAAGTTTTCAGGTCAGCCAAGAAATGGTATTCAGCAATAAATGTGTCAGAGTCCAGGGTTCTTGATCTGTTTTTTCTTTGAATTGATTTTTCATTATTTACTTCCTAAAAGTGGTGGAATTTGGTCCTCCACTGTGAAATCCCAGTGTGTGGGCACATTATTTCTTTGGGGCTTATGAGGTGCTCCTAGTCCACTCCCTTACTGATGGATTGATGTTTGACTCCATAAGCCTGCTTTATTTAGGACCTTCCGTCATAATTTTTTGTACATTTAGGCTTGACTTTTTTATTTCCTTCTAACAGATGAGCTGACATTGGGCTATCAAACGGGTGGGAAAACAATTGCCACGAGGTTAATTTCACGGCCGGCTCCGTGCGTTCTGAGCAGACAGGGGTGTTTCCTGGCTGCAGGCCGGGCCTTGGATGCAGCCTTGACGCATGTCGATCTGTTTACACACAGGGCTGAGTCCGCCGGCCCCCCGGGGGTGCTCATGGGTGCCCGGGTGTCTGCAAGCTGCCCGCAGCTGTGTGGTCTCTGGGCACGGATGCTCCAGGCCCTCTGGGCTCCAGGGAGGCTGGGTTGTATGTCTCTTGAGAAGCTTTCCTTTCGGAAGGCCACCAAGACCGCCGAGACTGCCAAGACCACCAAGGCCGCCGGCTGCTCCCGGTGGCTCCATGCGCCCAGCAGGAGAGTGGAAGGCGCCAGGCCTGGGGCAGTTCGAAAAGATAGGTGCCGCCAGCATCTGCGCTTCCTTGTGGGTGCTCAACAGGCTGCCTGGGAAGCTCCTTCTGCCGTCACCTGGAGTCAGCTGCTGTCCACAGTGGAAGCTGCCAGCCACCAAGGCTACCGACCTGGGCCCTGGGGATGAGCAGCCCAGGAGGCGAAGATGCCTAGGCGGGTCCCCAGCTCTGCAGGTGCCACTCCCCACGCCATTGTTCTCCAAACTTCCTGGGAGACCTGGCTGTGCCCCTGTAGGTGTCAGGCAGACTCAGAGGCACAGGGGTTCAGATTGAGGCCTGGGGCTGAGGAAGCAGGAAGTCCTGTCAGGAGCTGGAGCACTGAGAAAGGCACCTTGCCGAGAGCAGCCTTGGAAGGGTCCAGAACTGGAAAGATGGAGAGCTGCCATTGGCCCGTAGCTCTGGGGCTGGTCCTGGCCATCTAGCCATGGGACTGTGGGCAGAGGGTTCCCTAGCTCTGGGTGAGGCGGGAGTGGTGGGCAGTGCTGGCCATGAGGTCCCTGTGGGGTGCATCCATGGACGCGGGTCTGGAGGTGCTGCTGTCTAAGCTGAGGCTTTTGAAGGATGACCGTGCCCAGGTTATCCAGTGTTCCTTCTCAGCGAGCAGCTCCCATGGCAGTCCATTCATTCAACATGCCCTGGTCCAGCTGCTGCACAGCCATGGGTATTCTGTGCTGAGCGCCGCGGCTGATGCACACCCACCGTCCGCTGCAGAGGAGACCTCTGCACGCAGGCCCACAGCGAGGGCCGGATCAGGAGAACAACCCACTTGGCAGGCGGCAACCTTGCCTGGCACTCACCAGGGCCTCCTCCCCAGCGCTGTCCCGAGTCAGGTCCACACGGCTTCATGGCTGCCTGCCCTGGGAGGTGGAGCATGGAGAAGGCCAGTGCCTCATCACAGAGCCAGATGCGCACAACAGGATCCAGTGCTGTCAGCTGGGCTCCAGAAACCTGAGGACATGCAGCCTGTAGCTCCTGACACATGACATGTGACATACAACACATGACACGCGGCATACTCCCTGTGACATGGCACATGACACGTGACAACACATTCTCATGCTCTGCCGACGCATGACCCACGGCACGTTCCCGTGCTCCGCCGACGCGTGGCCCACGGCACGTTCCCGCACTCTGCCGACGCATGACCCACTGCACGTTCCCGCGCTCCGCCGACACATGACACATGGCACGTTCCGACGTCTGCCAATGCGTGACACACGGCACGTTATAATGATGTAAATACTGATTATTGATTTAAGTGAAAATATTGAGAGGGTGGGGGTGAGAGATGGAGTGTGTGTGTGATATTGAGTGAAGGGGAAAGATAGTAGAAAGTAGTTAAATGCTCTTCTTCCACCGTGGAAAAATTGAAAAATCAGTGTTGAAAACTGGAAAATCAAGAAGTGGCAATATAAGCTTTAGAGGTATGGAGATAAATACCAAAAGAAAAGAATTAAAAGAAAATAATTGCCTCTGGGAACTAGAAGACTGAAGTGGACAGGAGCTACTCTTTTCATAGTATGCCTTGCAGAACTCATGTGTGCGTGTGTGTTACTAGCTTTTAAAAAACAAAATTCAAGGAAACTTTTTAGGAGGAAGAGACTCCTTCTGTTGATGGTGACATCAAACAAGACCTGCAGGAGGAGGTAGCACTGACAAGAAGGTGGTGTGTCAGTTTGTGATCTGGTGCAGTGAGGCACCTGTGTCAGCAACAGGTGGGAGTGGCTCTGGTGTCTGAGCAGAGGCTGTCTGGATGCCATTCACGGTGAGAGAAGAGCCTAGAATCTTGACTGTCCTTTGAGTGTCAGGTAAAGAAATTTGAATGTGATTAGATGGGCAGTGGGGACCATTACAGAGTTTAGGGAGAGAGGTGAGGCAGTCAGAACTGGGGGAAGATGGAGAAGGGACAAGTGTGTTGTTTCAAACGTAGAGTCCTCTGATATCTACCTTTTAAATTCTTATTGAAGTAAATGCACAGAGAGGACCAGAAGTGGTGATCCATATTGGTGCACATTTATTTTTTTGACTCTGATTCCTTCTCTTTAAGCCTAAAACTAGGGCAGTGTCCCATACTGAGCACTAAAGAGAAGTAGGTTCAAACCCATGAGGGAGGAAAACCAGATCCCTGCACCTTGGCCAAGATGAGGATGCCGGATGGAGCATAGCCAGTCCTGGAATGAAGCCTGCATCTCTCCCTTGCACAGTGCCCCCACCCACAATCCAGCCAGGTCTCTCTGTGTCCCCAGCTGCATGCTCCCACCTCTTCGTGATATGGTTTCGAAAACACAATCCAGCACCATGTGTAAATTGTTTGATGCTTTAGATCAACTTTGCTGAATTGCCTACATTGAAAGTAATGAGGACAATACCCTTCAGGAAGAAAAAGGCAAAATGAAGTGCTTTCATGAATAGTCAGAAGGGTCTTACTAACATAAAAATATTTTGCTTATGTCTTCAGAATCTCTTTATGTAGTTAGTGGCTTGTAAGCTGTCAACTTGTAAATGATGCCGTTGGAAATTGAAATGTAAATAACATTACCATTTATAATAGCATCAAAAATATGAAATATTTAGGAATAAATTAGGTCAAGATGTGTAAGACCTGTATACTGAGAACTATGGTATATTGCTCAGAGAAATTAAATAAGATCTAAATAAATGGAGAGATATACTATGTTCATGGATCAGAAGACTCAATCTTGTTAAGATGGCATTTCTCCCCAAATTGATGTGAAGATTCAGTGCATTACTAATCAAAATCTGAGAAGACTTTTTTTTTTGGTAGAAATTAAGCTGGTTCTAAAATGTATATGTAAATGTAAAGGAATTAGAATGGGCCAAAATAACTTTGAACATGAATAAAGATGGAGTCCTTATACTACCTGATTAAGACTTCTTATAAATCTCAATAATTAAATCAGTATAGTATTGGCATAAAACCAGATAAACAGATCACAGAACATTATGGAGAGTCTAGAAAGTGGCCCACTATTGATCTTTGTCAGAGGTGTCAGTGGACTTCAGCAGTGAGTGAATGATCTTTTCCACAAAGGGTGCTGTAGCAATTAGAGGGCTGTTTGCAAAAAACTCACTTCAGTTGTTACTTGAAACCACATAAAAATTTAGCTTGAACTGGATCATAGACCTAGTGTAAGAGCTAGAACCATGCAGCTTCCACAAGATCACACAGGACTTCTTTCTTTAAATATGACACCGAAAGCAGAAACCACTATGAGAGGAAACCAGTCAATTGGACCTATGAGGACGACCGTGGCAAGCGCGGGGGAGGCTGTGGCAGCACTGCGGCCGTCGTGTTGGTGCTGGAGATGTAAAACATGTGAAAACATGGAGGTCTGAAACGTTGACAATACACACACCATGTCACCCAGCCACTTCCCTCCTCAGTATTTACTTAAGAGAGATGAAAGCACATTCCACACTAAGACTGAATGTTCATAGCAGCTTTATTCAGAATAGCCAAGACCTGTCAACAGCCCAGATAGCCACAGCAGGTGAGTGGGAACAGGAGGGGACAGTCTGTGTACACCGCGGTGTGTCAGTTGTCACAGTAATTATGGTGGGCAAAAGAATCCAGACCAAACCAAAAATGCATTCTGTATGATTTCATGTATATCATATTCTTAAAAATGCAAACAAGTCTGTAATGACAGAACACAGATAGTGGTTTCCCGGGGAAGGGGTTGCGGTGGGGGCTGGAGGGATTCCAGTGAGCACTAAGGAGAAGCCAGGTCAAGCCCAGGAGGGGAGCACAGTAGATCCTCGCACCTTGGCCAAGGTGAGGATGCTGGACGGAAGGCAGCTGTCCCTTCCACAGTGCCCACCCACCCGCGCTCCAGCCTGGCCGCTCTCTGCTCCCACCCCTTCATGCTGTAGTTTAGCAAACACAATCCAGAGCCAAGTGTAAATTGTGTCAAGGGGCGAAGGGACCCAGGGAACCTTCTGGAGCGACGGGCATGTTAGTCTCCTAATTGTGGTGATGGTTTCACAGTGTGGATGTGTCAGGACTCATGCAGTTACACGTCACGTGGGTGCCATTCTGTCAGTGCCACTTACACGTACCTTAGCACTCTAGAAGGAAAATCTAGTCTTGTGGTGGATGGCTTGTGAGGGGTCAAACTGCAGATGATTTCACGGAGAAGGGAAGTGCTTCCGTCAGCAGCTGGCCCCTCGAACGGACTGTGCTCACCACTGTGTGTCTCACAACTAGGCAACTCGGCACGCTGCAGGAAAGAACGGCAGAGTGTGAGTAATTTTCCATTTATATACACATATGCGTATGTGATATAAAATTGAAAAGGCTTTCTTCTCGCTAAATCTTATTTTATTTTGACACAGGATGTCACTCTGTTGCCCAGGCTGGAGTGCAGGAGTGCAATTGTGGCTCACTGCAGCCTTGAACTCCTGAGCTCAAGTGATCCTGTGGCCTCAGCCTCCCAAGTAGCCGAGGATACAGGTGTGCATCACCACGCCTGGCTAAAAAAAAACTGTTTATAGAGACTGGGTGTCACCGTGTTGCCCAGCCAGGTCTCCAACTCCTGGCCTCAAGTGATCCTCCTGCCTCGGCCTCTCAAAGTGCTGGGATTACAGGTGCGAACCACTGTGCCCTGCCAAAAAGACACTTTTTAGGTTAAGTAAGGCTTTATTGATTTTGAATGTAACATTATTCCCACTCAATGAGTGATTTTGGTCGACATTCACCTGTACTTTCTCTGCACTCTGAGCCGGCAGGTGCCACTTCTAGCTTCTGGCTGGGGTTGGTTTGCAGTGGAGTCTGTGCCTGTGGCAGCCGTCTGCATGACTTTGGGTCATTACGCTTTCCTTGCCTTTTGGGGAGGATCCCTGGTGCTCTGTGAGCAGATTCGCCCCCTAGGGGTGAAGTCATCTTGCTCCTCTTCTGAGCCGTGAGCTGGGCAGGGGCGCGCTCACATCATTCCTTTCCCCCTCTCCCCGGGTGGGAAATCCGTAACAGGCTCTTTGGCAAAGGCTGGGCCAAGGTGCCTCGTGGGCAGCCGATCCATCAGGCGGCCGACAGGCGTGATCGAGTGCCGTGTCACACGCAGCCCGGGAAACAAACGCCGCACGAAAGGTATTGGCGAACAAACTGAAAAATTGTAAAGCTCTTAAGGACTTTCATGCTTGTTAGCACTTTTTGACAGAAAATCACTGAAGCAGTGAACATAAAGAAATAGCCGTGGTTGATTCACAGTTTAGCTTGTTGTTCTGTTCATTTGGCCTCAGGTGATGTTTCACTTCCGGAGCCCCCTGAGCTGCTCCTTGCTCTGCCTGGCTTTCTTTCCTGTGCAAATTCTTGCGGGTCCCTGGGCTGTGCTCACCCAACCACGGCCTCCCTGGAGATGGGTTTTTATGATTTTGAAGGAGACTGAAGGAAACCGAACGAACAAATATTTTCTCCAAAGCCCGTCCAGGTTTGGCTTCAGATGCTGTGAGCCATGTGGACATTTCTAGGCTTAATCCACAGAATGAATGTGAGCTTTTATGTCACAGCCTGCCCAGGACCCTGCTGTGTGCCTGGAGGGCACCTGACCTGCTCTTGAGGCTTCACTACCTGACGTCCCAAAGGGAACATCGTGTTTTTCAGTGTGTTCCTGAGCAGATGGGTGTCTACACAGACCTCGCCTGTTGCCCTGTGCATTTGTGCGATGAGTTGGGGTGTGGCACACCGCTGTGTGGGGGTGGCTGGGCCTCTGAGTGTGCTCTCTCACAGCCACGTCTGCTGGGGCCCACAGCTCCCCATCAGCAGCAGCCCAGAGCTGAGCACAGAAGTGTGGGTGATTTTCACGAGTGCACCTTGCCATTTGGCTTGGCACCTGTTAGAACTGCTATGTGCTCTTTGAAAACCACCCATCCTTCTGTCCCAAGGAAGGTGACAAGCACGATGTTTTCCTGGGAGAAAGTGGCTCCCATCCTGGCCACACATCCCTGTCAGGGCAGCGTTTAGTGCATCCCACCTGTGCACATAGAGATGCATCCTGCTGTCTTAAGTATCGGAGTCCCCGATGCAGGCTTGTTGGGGTGGCTCAGGTTTTCCCGTTGAAACTTAGGCGTTGAGCAGTCAGGGGCTGCCCCTGCCTGCCCAGAACTTTCCTGAAGTCGTGGTCCGGCAGCGCCCCGCCTGTGCAGGCCAGGTCCCTCAAGGCCAAGCCCTGTTGTGCATGAGGGCACCCCCAGACTGAAGGAAACGAAGCTGGAGCTTCAGAGATCATGCCTACCTGAGGCCTTCCCTCACCTTCGCAGACACGCCTGTGTTTCCAAAGAAGGGGGACAGACAGAGCACTTCACTTCCATCCCGAGAGCGTCTCCCAGACAGCGCACCCCGCAGCGGCCACCGGCTGACCCGTGGCCTTGAGAACACAGGAAAGCCCCCTCTTAGATTCACAGAAACGCCCTTCCTAGGAGTAAACGGATTCCGTGTTTTTCCCCTCGATTCTGTGTCGCTAATTGTTAATTATGACAAAGGAAAAGTGTTATTAAGATTCGGGGTATTTGTTTCATTGTGTAATTTCTTCCTTGGTTAAAAGGGAAGAATGGGCCGGGTGTGGTGCTTCACACCTATAATCCCAGCACTTTGGGAGGCTGAGGCAGGTGAATCGCTTGAGCTCAGGAGTTCAAGACCAGCCTGGCCAACATGGCGAAACCCCATCTCTACTGAAAATACAAAAATTAGCCAGGTACAATGGCATGCACCTGTAGTCGCAGCTACTTGGGAGGCTGAGGCTGGAGGATCGTGTAAGCCTGGGAGGTGGAGGTAGCAGTGAGCCAAGATCACACCACTGCACTGCAGCCTGGGCAACAGAGCAAGATCCTGTCCCAAAAAAAAAAAAAAAAAAAGAGAAGAATGATATAACCACATTAGTCCTTTACCAGGTTTGCCTTAAAACTGAGTCACTGTGTGCCTGGCCGTTACTCACCACTTCCTCCCATGTCGTGACTGTTATAATGCATCACTACTTCCTCACTATGATTCATCTAGGAACTTGGAGGAGTAATTCATAGTCAGGGATATTTATGTTTAAACCGACAGAAAGGGAGAGCCATTTGAACACATTATTCCATGTTTTCACTGGTTTTAAATCTGATCTCTGCTGGCTGGGGGAAACTTGAGGAACTTTGAAGTCATCGTAGGCAGTAGGGAGGTAATGGATAAGGGCATTTCAAGCATGCAGTGAAGAGACACCAGCTGTACAGCTCCCTCCTGTATGGAAAAGGTGGAATTTAGACAGTTAAAGTATTAATGTATACATCACTGGGTTTGAAAACAGCCACAAAAAAACCCTTGTCGGATCACCCAAAACCGCTGGCCCCGTGGCGCACCATCCCCAGGCTGCCGACTTTGCGGTGGGGCTCTCTTTCCTTCTGGAGTGCAGCAGCATCTGGAATTGTCTGGGAAGACCCTGAAGGATGGCCCACACCGAGCCGAAACATCTTTCAAACGGAAATTGTTACACTGTGCTCTTCATCTTGAAATTAATGTTTGGTTGTCAATTTTTATTGCTGACCTAATGGATGAAGTCCAGCAATTGCAGCTGTCCCCTTAAAGCGGCCCCCAGCGTGTGCTGTGCAGACCTTCTCGGCAGGCTGCCCACCCCCCTCGTCCGTAAGTGGACTCGGGTAGAGAAAGATATCTGTGCATTGAGAGCTCGTTGGAGATAACTTGAGTCATAATGTGTACTCAGTGTGCTGGGAACCATAGGAGGGTAAAGGTGGTTTAAAAAAAAGGTTATTTTCATTAATTCCTCTCACCCCCAACCCCCTCCGCCACCTGGGGCAAAAAAATGGCAGGGTCCTGCTGGATGCCGCTTTCCAAGCTGGGGCCAGACCCGCCAGTGTTGAGCAAGAGGGAGGTTTCATGTGAGGCTGGCTGAGTTTTATATATCTATTTATGAGATCCAATAATGTAATGATGTGCTTGTCTAATAAATGCTGCTGTACAAGCTCAGGACAGCAGACGTTTCCAGTGTGACCCGGATTGTCTAAGCCGCAGCCCCTTTTGGTTGGAACTCGGCTGTTTAATAAATGTCGGCTGTTCTTCCAACCATCGTAATTATTTAAAGGGGCTTCAAAAGAGAGAGAACAAATCAAATCAAGCCATTACTGTTGAAGCTCGTTCTGGAGTTAAGTGTGTTTTTAAAACTGTGGGCCTTGTGCAGAGGCTCCTCCCAGTTTTCATCTATTATCACAATAATTGAGTTTGTAGCTGGAATTAAATTTATCAAATTGCGTTATCCTCTTTAGAAATTGGATAGGCATGCTGGCAGGGCGAGGCAGAAGTTAATCCGCTTTGCTGAAGCCTCCAGTGGCCCTGCACAGCGGGGCTGAAGAGGCCCAGACAGCTTCCTGTCACCCCGGACACGATGTAATTTCTCCTCAATCCCTTGTGCAAATAATGACATTTGAATCGAGCATTAACAGGCTTAATTACTTTAAAATTGTCATTTTAATTTACACTGATATAGTATTGATCATACAAGCAGAGATTAAGCTGTTCAGTGGAGCAGATGATGGGGAATTAAACATTAAAGGGTCCTCAGGGGGCCGCGTGTGCTGCCCGGCGCGAGCCGGAAGAGGGATGATATTTCTCGGTAATGAACTGGCGGCATGCGGGGACATGAATCTTGGGCTCTTGGAAAAGGGGAAATAATGGGGTTTGGGAGGCATTTGCAGGTTATTCATTCGCCGCCATGCACCAATTCTCCAGTGATTCATCCGCCTCACCAACATTTATTTATCCAGCAAATTCCGGAGCTTTGACCTTTTTGCTAAGTACATTGAACATAAGTTGGAGTGGAGATCTTTCAAGTGTAACTTTTACAAGTATTTGTTATTTTTCC
This sequence comes from Gorilla gorilla gorilla, assembly GCF_029281585.2. Lineage (NCBI taxonomy): Eukaryota > Metazoa > Chordata > Mammalia > Primates > Hominidae > Gorilla > Gorilla gorilla. Next base: position 145,043,878 of record NC_073232.2, read on the forward strand.
TTATTTCTAGGCAACATCAAACAAAGTTACTCAGTTTTTTGAGTGTACTGGAGTCTGCCGGCCTTGCAGGGTTGTGTGGTGGTGAGGGACTAATGGGCTCCTGCAGCCCAGCCCCACACTTGACTTTTGAAAATTCCAGTGGCAGATCCCAGGCTCAGGTGTCACTGATCCTTTCTTAGATGAAATGACACGAGAGCCTCACGTTCCTGCCATGGGCTGATGGCCTTGGCCTCCTTTCAGTTGAGGCTTTCTGTTGGTGGTTAGGGGGCAAAGTGACGCCCTGTAACTTATCGGTGCTGCCATGGAAAAAATATGGAAATGAAGCAGGACGTGAGTTTTTCAGAAGCACATTTGACGGACTTCTTTTGGCGAAAATCAGAGCACTTCAAATCCTGTAACCTCAAACTGTTTCACTTTTCAGAAGTTATATAATAAAAAGTTAAGTAATTGATTTTATAGTTCAGTAGGGAGTGATGAAATTCTTGATCACTATCCATAATGGCTTTATTTTAAACAGTGGGCTAGAGATTTAATTAAAGCATGATCAGGGAAATGAAAAAATGTTGATATTTCTCCTCAAATTAAACATGAATTTGCACAGGGAGCATTAGAAGGGCTTATTATTCCTCCTGATGTTTTTATTCTCTTCCGTAGGATTTAAAAGCTTGCGGCCCACTTCACCCCTCTCTGAATAGCTCAGGGGGCTTCAGCCCCTGTTGACCGTGCTCTGGGTTTGGTCCATTTCTGTGGCTTTCTTTAAAAACTGCCGAGCTCCGTCACACGACCACCACTGCTGGCGTTTATTGAGCGTGTACTGCTTGTGAGGCTTTGTTCTGGGGGATCATTTCCCCACTTTATCGTTGGGGTGCAGGAGACACAGGAAGGTTAAGAAACAGCCGGTGAGGCTGGGCATGGTGGCTCATGCCTGTAATCCCAGCATTTTGGGAGGCCGAGGCGGGTGGATCACGAGGTCAGGAGATAGAGACCATTCTGCCAACATGGTGAAACCCCGTCTCTACTAAAAATACAAAAAATTAGCCAGGCGTGGTGGTGGGCGCCTGTAGTCCCAGCTACTCGAGAGGCTGAGGCAGGAGAATGGCGTGAACCCAGGAGGCGGAGCTTGCAGTGAGCAGACATCGCGCCACCGCACTCCAGCCTGGGAGACAGAGTGAGACTCCATCTCAAAATAAATAAACAAACAAACAGCCGGTGAGTAGCACCAGCTGGTGTGAAGCTGGGAAGTAGCCCCGTGAGCGCCAGGTGCCGCCGGGCCGGGCCCTTCCTGTGAGGCGGGTTCCCTGGTGCCCACTGTGGCCTGCTCTGAGGGGCACAGTGCAGGCTCCCATTCTTAACCTCGAGGCTTTCTATGTAGCACGTCCTCACGGGACCACGGAACGAGAGGGAGCTCGGGGTGTGGTGGAGGAGTGGCAAGTGACAGGGCAGAAACAGCTGCTCGAGGAGGCCCCGTGTTCTCCTGGGGGACCATCGGTGACATTTCAGCCTGGCTTAGCCACATCCTTGAAAGTGGTTCTGCTTCTCTTACGTGCTTGCAGACACCATTCATGTGTCCTTAGTTTGACAGTGACTTGGTCAAGCTTGGAGGATGTGGGGCCTGCCTGTGCGTGCCCCATGGGCAGAGAGGGCGGACACGGTTCGTGCTGGACTCTGGATGTGCGGCTCCAAGTGAGATGTGGGTAGATGCCATTGGGATTTCGGCGTGAGCGTGGACCTGGGTTTCTGGAAGGGCACTGTTCCCATGTCCCTGTCCCCACTGTGGCCTTGCTGAGCCCCCAGGGAGCCAGGACCCGCTGGTGACTGCTCCCTCTCTGTCCTCAGGGTGTAGCCCTGCACGGCCCTTCTAGCCCTCTCAGGTCTTTCTTTTGTCCAAACTCTTATCTTCTCTTGGGTCCCCAGGGTCACCAACCTCTTTGCAGAAAATCCCTCTGCAGCCACTGACCCCACACCCCCAGCCCCCATGCCCTCACTGCACACGTTCTCAGCCCCCATGTCCTCAGCTTCCAATCTCTAAAGCCCATGTCCTGAAACCCACACCCTCAGCCTCCACCCCCAAAACCCTACACCCTCTGACTGCGCACTCCCAGAACCTGCACCTGACCCCACACCCCAGACCCTACATCCTCTGACTGTGCACTCCCAGAACCTGCACCTGACCCCACACCCCAGACCCTACATCCTCTGTGCACTCCCAGAACCTGCACCTGACCCCACACCCCAGACCCTACATCCTCTGACTGCGCACTCCCAGAACCTGCACCTGACCCCACACCCCAGACCCTACATCCTCTGTGCACTCCCAGAACCTGCACCTGACCCCACACCCCCTGACCCCACCCCCCTGACCCCACACCCCCTGACCCCACACCCCCTGACCCCACACCCCGACCCCACACCCTGTGACCCTACACCCCCTGACCCCACCCCCCTGACCCCACATCCTCTGCATACTCCCAGAACCCACACCTGACCCCACACCCCAGACCCTACATCCTCTGTGCACTCCCAGAACCCGCACCTGACCCCACCCCCCTGACCTCACACCCCGACCCTACATCCTCTGAGTGTGCACTCCCAGAACCCGCACCTGACCCCCACACCCCCCCTGACACCACCCCACAGCCCCCATCTTCAGCCTCTCCTCTGCTGTAGTCCCCAGCCCCTGGCTGGCTTGCTTCTCAGCACAGCCCTGGCCCAGAAGCAGGAGGACACTGTCAGCCCCTCCTTGCTGGGGGGAGAGTGGTTGGGGTACACCTGTCCCCTGCCCCTCTGCTGCCCACAGCACAGCTAACTCTTCACCCTGCCTGCGCGCATCCCTGTGGCCTTCTGGGAGGTCCCAATGGGGAGTCTGTCTTCTCCCCAGAACACCCAGTCTCCCTTTGTGCCGGGTCACCCCTGTGAGCAAACAGGCAGGCATTTCCCTCTTAGGGAAGAAGCCTCCCTTGACCCCGTATCTCCCCAGCTCCTTGTCCTATAGAAACTGATTTCTTGGCAGTGTCTTTCTTTCTTTTTTTTTTTTTTTTTTTTTTTAAGGAAAATGATGGATATTCATGTGGTCAGGACAGCGGTGCCAAAGTGGAGAAAGTGCAAACGGCGGTGACGGCTTGACGGGCGTCACTTTTCCTTGGTCTTTGTCAGTCAGGTCTAATTTATAACAGGTCCATTAGTGGGAGATAGCTTTCTTTGGATGTCTTTTCCCGTAAGGTTTGCTCATGGTTTGGCCTCAGTAAAGAAAAGAGAAGGTCTCTCTTTCATATTGTTGGAAGCAGCAGGTGGCCCACTCCTTCTGGAGTGAGGCATGGGCATGTGGGCACGCCTCCATCTGCCAGGAGTGTCCCTGTCTCTCCCTTCTGATTGGGACAGTGGGTCACACTGGTGGCCAGTGGGCAACTGGGGCCCCTGGAGCCGTGGCCTCCCCTGGGCCCAAGGGAGGCGCAGATGACTTAGGAGTGGAGAGTTCAAACGTGGGCTGCGGTGAGGCTTATGCCCTCCCTGCTTCGGACTCCACCCTCCCTGCTTCGGACTCCGCCCTCCCTGCTTCGGACTCCGCCCTCCCTGCTTCGGACTCCGCCCTCCCTGCTCTGGACTCCACCCTCCCTGCTTCGGACTCCGCCCTCCCTGCTTCGGACTCGGCCCTCCCTGCTCTGGACTCCGCCTTCCCTGCTTTGGACTCCGCCCTCCCTGCTTCCGACTCCGCCCTCCCTGCTTCCGACTCCGCCCTCCCTGCTTGCGACTCCACCCTTTCTGCTTCCGTATCTACCTCCTTGCTTTGGAAGGGCACAACCTTCTTGGCTGGCACAGCCCTTCCTGCCATGCCTGTTGATCCCATCATCAGCCGAGGACGTGTTGGGGCCGTATTCTGCGGCTCCTCCGGCATGGGAAAGTGCTGACAGGAAGCAGCACCAACACCTCCTGGAATAGCCGTTGGCACATGAGCTTCCTGATACTGTTTCCTGTGCCTTACATGTGCCACCCATGCAGGGATCAGAACAGCCCTATGAAGTGAGTACTGTTTTTTGTCTTCCCCATGTCACAGATAGAGATGTTGAGGCACAGAGAGGTTCAGGGACTAACTAGAAGAGGCCAATGTGGGATTTGAACTTGGTTCTGGCCTCAGAGCCTGTACTCTCAACCAGCCTGCTCTGCACTCAGAAGGGGACAGCGCAGGAAAGGCCAGCTTCAGCCAGGGTGACGGTGGGGGTGATGCTCAGGGTGGACAGCATTGATTAGAGGTGACTGTTGTCCAATATTGAGCTAAACTGTAGGTTTTAAAGCTTGAGGACAGGTTTCGTTAGAGGTCAAAATTCAGTAGTTCCTTTCCCAAGGAGATAGGGAGAGAACTACATTTTGTTAAGTGGCTCTTATTGAGCATTGTGATCTATACATATTATTTGGCTTATTCCTTCATGTAGAAAGATTTGAATCGTAGCAGCCCCGTTTTTCCTCCTTTTTTTTTTCCCCTTTCTCTGTCAGCATTAAGTTTTAGGTCATGCCCATATCATTCAGCAGTTGAACAGGTAAAGTCACCTCATTTTTAAAAGGTGGAAAAGAGGCTTTAGTGATATTATATATTTGCCCAAATCACACAGCTAGAAACTGCAGAGATGCAAACCAAATTAATGAGCTACAGATAGGCTAGGAGAAAATATTAAAAGAAAACATGGAGATACCAGACCCAGGTAGGAAGGGGAGTGGGGTGGGGTGTGGAAGGCGTGGGGTCCAACGCACATGTAACTGGAACCTAGAGGGAATGCAGAGGGGGAGTGGAAGTCGTTTTTGAAGAGATGAGAAATCACGTTTTTCCAAACTTAGGAAAGACCTTGTATTAGTCTGTTTTCACACTGCTGATAAAGACATACCCGAGACTGAGGAATTTACAAAAGAAAGAGGTTTAATATGGACTTACAGTTCCATGTGGCTGGTGAGGCCTCACAATCATGGCAGAAGGCAAGGAGGAGCAAGTCACATCTTATATGGATGGCAGCAGGCAAAGAGAGAGCTTGTGCAGGGAAACTCCTCTTTGTAAAACCATCAGATCTCATGAGACCCACCCACCACCATGAGAACACCATGGGAAAGACCTGCCCCCATGATCCCCTTGCCTCCCACAGGGTCCCTCCCATAACATGTGGGAATTCAAGATGAGATTTGGGTGGGGACACAGCCAAACCATATTATTCCATCCCGACCCCTCCCAGATCTCCTGTCCTCACATTTCAAAACCAATCGCCAACCCAAATATTATTTCATAAAGTTAACAATACTTAAATGCTGATATGAAGTGAATAAATCTTATGTCACATGATAAAGGAAAAGGAAATAAAATGAAGATATTTTCTTAGTACAAGTGTATACATGCACAAACATGTTTTTAGCAAAAGAAGGAGGAAATACTCATGACAATTACAGTCCTCGTTTCTGCAGCTGGTCACGTGGTTGTAGCTGGTATTGATGACTGCCTTCTTCTACTGTCCATTCTGTATTCCCTTTGCCTTCAGCATCACCTCAGCGGGTCGTGGTTTTTTTCCTGGTGGAATGTCCCAAACCTTCATTCCTGAGGGGTCTGGGTCACTTGTAGTCTTGCCTGGATTGGGCTGTTGTAGTTTCCCGTTGACCTTAATCACAGGGCATGGTAATACTATGGGACGCCCTAATGGATCTCCTGTATTCCATGTATACTCTTCCTTAGCTTCGCTGTAGAGTAGTAGACTGATTTCACCTTGATAGACCAGATCAATCACCCCAACAGTGTAACTCCTTTCTTAGCCTGTTGACATAAAGGTAGGAGGAGCCCAGAGTATCCAGGTGACAATCTTAACTTCCAGTTCAATGGGATTGCTGTTTTGTCTCGCGGTGGCAGCATTCCTCCCTCTGGAACTAATAACGCTAGGCCAGCAGAACGTAATGTTGCAGGAACAGGAAACAAAACTTTTGCTAGTGGATCATTAGGGGTGATGGTGAGTGGCGCCACTTCCACTTCCACCCTTGATTCCCGGACCCATGAATCCTGGCTATGGGAGAAACAGTATCATATATTGGACGCTGATTCAGAGCATCCACGGCCCTCTGGAGAACTTTGCCCCAGCCCTGCAAAGTATTGTCACCTAGTTGGTGTTGTAATTGTGACTTCAAAAGGCCATTCCACCATTCTGTCAACCCAGCTGCTTCAGGATGATGGGGAACATGGTAAGAGCAGTGAATTCCATGAGCATGAGCCCCCTGCCACACTTCTTTAGCCATAAAGTGAGTGCCTTGGTCAGAGGCAATGCTGTGTGGAACACCATGATGGTGGACAAGGCATTCTGTGAGTCCATGGATGGTAGTCTTCACAGAAGCATTGCATGCAGGATAGGCAAACCCATATCTAAAGTAAGTGTCTATTCCAGTGAGGACAAACCTCTGCCCTTCCCATGATGGAAGAGGTCCAATATAATCAGCCTGCCACCAGGTAGCTGGCTGACCACTCCAAGGAATGGTGCCATATCAAGGACTCAGTGTTGGTCTCTGCTGCTGGCAAATTGGGCACTCAGCAGTGGCCGTAGCCAGATCAGCCTTGGTGAGCAGAAGCTCATGTTGCCGAGCCCATGGGTACCCTCCATCCCTGCCATCATGGCCACTTTGTTCATGGGCCTATTGGACAATGACGGGTGGCTTGGGAAAGAGGCTGAATGGTATCCGCAGAAGGGGTCATCCTGTCCACTTGGTTACTTAAATGCTCCTCTGCTGAGGTCACCCATTGGTGAGCACTCACATGGGATACACATATCTTCACAAATTTTGACCACTCAAAGAGGTCTGTCCACATACCTCTTCCCCAGATTTCTTTGTCACCAATTTTCCAATCATGCTTCTTCCAAGTCCCTGACCATCCAGCCAAACCATTGGCTACGGCCCATGAATCAGTATATAATCACACATCTGGCCATTTCTCCTTCCAAGCAGAGTGCACAACCGGGTGCACTGCTTGAAGTTCTGCCCACTGGGAAGATTTCCCTTCACCGCTGTCCTTCAGGAATGTCCTAGAAAGGGGCTGTCGTGCTACAGCTGTCCACTTTCGGGTGGTGCCTGCATACCGTGCAGAACCATCTGTGAACCAGGCCCCGGTCTTCTCTTCCTCTGTCAGCTGATCATAGGGAACTTCCCATGAGGCCATCGGTGCAGGCTGGGGGAGAGAAGGGAGGGTGGCGGGAGTGGAGACCATGGGCATTTGAGCCACGTCGTCATGTAACTTACTTGTGCCTTCAGGACTTAATCAAGCCCAATCACATACATGCCACTTCCATTTGATGATGGAATGCTGCTGTGCATGACCCACTTCATGGCTAGATGGGTCAGAAAGCACCCATCCAGTTCATGACACGCAGTTCAGGTCACACGGTGACTTGATGACCCATAGACAAACGTTCAGTTTCCACCAAAGCCCAGTAACAGGCCAAGAGCTGTCTCTGAAAAGGAGAGTAGTTACCTGCAGAAGATGGCAGGGCGTCGCTCCAAAATCCTAGAGGCCTCCACTGTGATTCACCTATGGGAGCCTGCCAAAGGCTCCAAACAGCATGTCTACCTGCCACTGACACCTCAAGCACCATTGGATCTGCTGGGCCATATGGCCCAAGTGTCAGAGCAGCTGGCACAGCAGCCTGGACCTGTTGCAGAGCCTACTCCTCTTCTGGACCCCCTCAGTCCTCCATACCCAAAGTCCAGAAAGTTGGGAATCCCAGTGAATCCCTAGCAGCATCAAAAAAATAAAAACTCATACTCAGTCAGATTATAACAAATCAAGAAAACCATAGAGAGCATAGGGGTGTGCCGCAGTCACACTGACAGGCCACCTTCCAGTTCCTGCAGAAACGGTAACCGCAGGGGACGGTGCAGCCGCATCTTCCATGTCCTTGGAGGAAATGTCAGCATAGGGTCTTACCCAGCAAAACATCTCCTAAGATTGAAGGTGAAATAGACATTTTAACTCAAATGAAAAATAGTAAGTACTAACGGATGTTCTTCAAGCGGAGAGAAAATGATCTCAGATGAAGTCAGAGATGAGAAAGGAATGAGACTCAAGGCAGTTGGGGGAAGCGGGCAAATGGCCATGGGCATTGGTTGTGTAAACCGAGGCACCTCCTGCAGTGTAAAACACAGAGAGAAGTGCGGTTGAGCATGGGGGTGGGTGCGTGTGGAGTGAGCGTTCCAGGGGCCTTGCCGTGCCCGGGAGAGTGAGGGTAACAGGGACCGTTCCCACGGGGATATTCCCACGCGGAGAACTGGGACCCCGATCAGGGTCTGGAGGGAGCGTGTGCCCTTGGAATACTGCTGTTTTAGCATTTCTGGGGACCGGGAACTAAGGTAAATTATTTGAAATAGAAGTAGATGGCAATTTCCTAATATAATGGACATTTAAAACTCAATTAAGGCTTTTGAGTAGCGTTTTATATGCCCTGAGCTTTTGTACTGGCAGAAGGTATTTTGTAAACAGCTTGTGTTCGGTGTTGGCCATGTCTTAAAGTGCATTTTACTTTAATTATTCTATATCGGTAATGCACATAACCAGTTTCTCCAGAACATGTATACATGAAATGTAATTGAAAAGCTAATGATTTTTAGAAGACAAAAGATAAGAGTCAGAACCATTTTAATTAGGATGCAAACTCCTTACATAATTTAATTGGCATAAAAGTTTATTGATTTACTTTTATAATCATTTATACATAGAAAAATATAACAAATTTCATAATTAAAACTAGTTATTTTAAGACTGATATTTTTCTTTGTTCATTATTGAAATTTTCAATTTGTGAAATATTTATTATTCAAAAAATAGCATCTGTGTTGCAAATGAATCTCATTTTGAGAGGAAGAGCTCTAGATGATACAGGTTTAAAATGACGGGTAGGCACCCACAGGGAAACTAGGTTCCTCACACAGCCTCGTTCTTCGTGAGGCCTGCGGAAAGGCTCTGGGGCGTCACGTCTCCCTGTGGCCGAGGCTGCTGCTGTCTGGCACACCGTGCGTTCTGGGCCAGGACCTTTCCACCTGTCTGCCTCCACTCCGGGTGAAAGAGGCATGGGGAATTTACTTGCTTTTCCTTTTTGTCTGGCATCAGCTCGTGAAATATATTACATCAGACAAAAGTCAATAGAGATTTCCCTTTTGAAAAGCAAGGTCCAGGATAATGGGCTGAACACAAGCAGGTGACTGTGTGGGACAGGGCTGCCCAAACCGCCGCTGGCCTACAGACTGCTGTCCCGGCCAGTGCTCCGCTCCCTGCGCCCCTGATGAGATGGCAGCCCTGGGCACCTGTGGCTGCTCCCTCCTCCTGACTCTGCTCCAAGGTGCCACCTGCTCAAGGTTCCGTCCTAGTCCCTGACCGGCCCCTCCTGTTTCCCCCGTGGCTCCTTGCCCCACTGACTGCTGGCTCTCACCTGCTCCTGTCTCTCCCCAGTAGTAGCCTCAGTCCAGTGCTTGACCCTGCCCTTTTCTCTGGCTCCAGCTCCTCCTTGGCAAGCTGAGTCTTCCCCAGCTTTGAGGTCCATCCACATGGTGACCCCCAGTGTCACCCAGGCACCTGTCCTGACCTGCAGACCCACAGGTTTTCACGTGGTGACCCCCAGTGTCACCCAGGCACCTGTCCTGAACTGTAGACCTACGTTCAGCCACCTTTGATGCCTCCCTGAGGTGTCTGAAGCTGTTTCAGCCTCTGCAGGTCCATGGCTGGACGCTGTCTCTCCAGAGCCCGTCCCAGCTCACATCGGTCTTGGAGGTCCTGTGGATGCTGCCTGGGTGCAGAGCTGAACCTGCCCACTGGGGCTCCTCTGTCATGGCCCCCCTCACCACGCTGCCGTCTTGGGCTCTGGCCATCTGGTCACTCATGTATCTCACATGTCTGAGAACATATGTGGCACAGAGGAAGGAGAAAGTGCCAGGTGCATATTTGTGGAATGTGAGTGGTGACTGAATTCTCTCAGAAAGGGTGGGTGTCCTTAGACCGGCCAATGACTTTGCCCCCCCAGTGTGACAGAGAGCCCAGTGCTGGTAGCAGGCGAGAAGCCAGGACTGCTGGTCACCTCGCCGCCCTCAGATGTACCCCCTTTGGAGAAGCCTGCCGCAGGCTGTTTTACGGGCCATCTCGTTCCATTTCAGTTGCTCCTCACCATGGTAATCGGAAATGTTAACGGGCACACTCGTCTGGTGGAATTTATCGTGGCCAGCGAGGGCGATTAAGCGGCTGGTATGTGGCGTGTTTACCCTCGTGTCAGCATGACTGGTGTTCCACCCTGGCAGATGAAGGCCCGGTCCTTCCTGGGCTCCTAATTGGGGACACTACATCCAAGAGCCGTGACAGGGTTCAGCACCCCGCGTGCAGAATGCCGGCTTCCACGGGACACGCTTTATAAAATGCTCTTTAATTCAGGAACAGAATATCATTAGCTTTGTAAAGTGGATGAATACAATGGACAACCAATTTAATTAACCTCTAGCGTCAGCTGTCGAACAGGAGGCAGAATGAGATTACGTGTGCATCTCTCCCGCCAGCAGCCAGCCGGGAGAGGGGCTCGGCAGGAGGCCAGACAGGGGGACACCTTGGTGCCGTCATCCCGTTTGGCCCCAGGAGCTGAAATTGGAAAGTCAGTGCTTTGTAAATAAGTCAGCTGTCATTTTGAGGTGGTCACGGAGCTCCTCTGAGAGCGGACGGTCAAAGCCCCCCATATGCTGCCTGGGGGTGGCACTGGGGGAAGTGGGCAGTAGTGAGGACGCCGCCTTGTCCAGTTGGGTCAGCCGCCCATGAGTTCATTATACAGGAAAAGATCAATGAAGCGCTACATTGATTTAAACAAAAGCTTTGTTTCATTTATTATTGTTTATAATCTAATGACTGTTATTATAACTTTGCTTTGATTTATTACTCAATCTGTTAAATTGTTTCAAAACCAGGTGTCTTGGGACTTGCCTTTGTGATAGGGTTAAATGTGTGACTTTTGCAAGCGTGTTCAGCTTCTCGGGAGCACCATGAGCCTGTGCCTTGGGTTGTGCTTTAAGACCCGAGCTGAGGGTTCTGTCCAGCGGTCCTGAGCTGCTGCTGCTCAGCCGGGCACCCAGAGGGTGTGGTGCCTCTCTCATTGCCCAGGAGCCGTGGAATTCCTGCCTGCCGTGACCTGGGCATTGTGGTGGAGGACTCAGAGGTGCCCAGGCCACATGCCTGCCCTCAGGGGGCTTCCCTTCCCTGAAAGAATTTAGATGAGGAAACCAGTGAGTGCTGGAATGTGCAGCGCCTTGAAAGAAAGGCTGGGGACTGGGGCTGCCAAGCCTCTGCCCAGAGTAACCAATTAAGAGGGCTGCTTGGAGGAGGCTGCATTTCCACAGAGACCTGAAGCAGCAGGGGGTCCATGTGAGAAGCTGGAAAAGGGGAGGCAGCAGAGGTACCCTCCTGACAGAAGGGCGCAGCCTCCTCAGGCCCAGATGGCCAGTGGGGCTGGAGCTCTGTCAGCTGGGCGTGTGAGGGCCAGAGGACAGCTGGGGTGGCCACTGTGCAGGACGTGGCTGGGAGGAAGTGCAGTGGCAGGCCCAGAGGTGCATGTGGAAAAGGCCACCTTGGTGCCCGGTGGAGAAGAGACCAAGGGGGCCACAGCTGTGGAGGAGGCGGGGGCCCCACAGGGAGATGAGGGAGGTGGGTGTGCGGCAGTGCAGAGACGTGGAAGGCTAGAGATGGACAGGGTTCTGTAATCCACAGAACCTGTGGAAGGAAGGGATGTTTGGGTGAGGCATATGGACAAGATGCTGGAGGACTCTGGAGAGATCCGTGGTTTCCAGCGGGAGCTGGAGGAGGGTGAGGGTGGAGTAGGTCCCGAGTCCTGAAAGGTCAGACTTGAACCGGGAGACCCAGGTGGAGACTGTGCAGCCACCGGGCCAGGAGGCTGGCCTTTAGGAGGCTCCATGCTGTACACACAAGAGCTGCCCGCTGGACGATGGGACAGACGGGCCACCCCAGCGGGAGGAGGAGGTGGAGGAGAAGGGCTCGTAGGGTACCCTGAGCAGATCCAGAGTGCTGTTATTCCCAAGTAGGAGGAGGAGATCCAGGGAAGGAGAATGTGGAGTCTCGTAGCCTAGAAGTAACAGAGTTTGGAGGAGGGTGGAGGGCGTGAGAAGGTGATGAGACAAATAAATAATTCTGGATTATATTTAAAAATTAAAAATCTACAAAATGAGACAGGAAAATGGGCAAAGGATACAAAGAGTTCACAGAAGAAACTTAAATTGCCAATAATCTTAAAAAGAGATGCGCCAGACACACAGACCATGGAGCAGAGGAGACAGCCAGGAGGCACCCTGCCTGGGCAGCCAGGTGGTCTCTGACAAGGGTGCAAGAGCATTCCATGGGAGAGGACAGCCTCCAGCCAGTGGTGCTGGGACGCTGATACCCACATGCAGAAGAATGAAGTTGGCCCCTCACATTACATCGTGTACAAAGTTAACCCAAAATGAGTCAAAGACCTAAAACTATAAAACTTTTAGAAGAAAACATGGGCCAGAACCTTGACAACATTGGATTTGGCGATGATTTCTCAGACGCAGCACCAAAGGCACAGGCAGCAAAAGAAAAAAGAGACAAATTGGACTGCATTAAAACACAACCACTTTGTACAGCCAAAGACAACATCAATAGAGTAAAAAGGCAACCGTGGAATGGGAGAAAATATTTGCAAATCAAAAATCTGATAAGGAATTACTATCCAGAATATATAGAGAACTCCTAAAACTCAACAACAGCAACAACAAAAACCAACCTGAGTCAGAAAGGGGTTTGAACAGGCGTCTTCCCTCCAAGGACGGCGTGGAGACAGCCGACAAGCACACGAAAAAGCGCCCAGCTCCACGAACCTTTAGGAAGATGCAGATCCAAACTGCCATTTTCATTTGTCAGTTTAAAAGGACTTGCAAAATACCTTATACCCATTAGGATGGCTGTTGTCAAAAAGCGCAGAAAATAGTGAGAGGTGACAGCGTGCTGGCAGTCCTCACAGCCCTCGCTCGCTCTCCGCGCCTCCTCTGCCTGGGCTCCCACTTTGGCGGCACTGGAGGAGCCCTTCAGCCCAGCGCTGCACTGTGGGAGCCCCTTTCTGGGCTGGCCAAGGCCAGAGCCGACTCCCTCAGCTTGTAGGGAGGTGTGGAGGGAGAGGCGCCAGCGGGAACCGGGGCTGCGCGTGGCGCTTGCGGGCCAGCTGGAGTTCCGGGTGGGCGTGGGCTTGGCGGGCCCCGCACTCCGAGCAGCCGGCCGGCCCTGTGCAATGAGGGGCTTAGCACCCGGGCCAGCAGCTGCGGAGGGTGTACTGGGTCCCCCAGCAGTGCCCACCCACGGGCGCCGCACTCAATTTCTCGCCGGGCCTTAGCTGCCTTCCCGAAGGGCAGGGCTCGGGACCTGCAGCCCGCCATGCCTGAGCCTCCCACCCGCTCCGTGGGCTCCTGTGCGGCCCGAGCCTCCCAGACGAGCGCCGCCCCCTGCTCCAGGGCACCCAGTCCCATCGACCACCCAAGGGCTGAGGAATGCGGGCGCACAGCGCAGGACTGGCAGGCAGCTCCACCTGCAGCCCCAGTGCGGGATCCAGCGGGTGAAGCCAGCTGGGCTCCTGAGTCTGGTGGGGACGTGGAGAACCTTTATAGACGTCTAGCTCAGGGATTGTAAAGGCACCAATCAGCGCCCTGTCAAAACAGACCACTGGGCTCTACCAATCAGCAGGACGTGGGTGGGGCCAGATAAGAGAGTAAAAGCAGGCTGCCCAAGCCAGCAGTGGCAACCCACTCGGGTCCCCTTCCACACTGCGGAAGCTTTGTTCTTTCGCTCTTTGCAATAAATCTTGCTACTGCTCACTCTTTGGATCCACACTGCCTTTATGAGCTGTAACGCTCACCGCGAAGATCTGCAGCTTCACTCCTGAGCCAGCGAGACCACGAACCCACCAGAAGGAAGAAACTCCGAACACATCTGAACATCAGAAGGAACAAACTCCGGACACGCCGCCTTTAAGAACTGTAACACTCACCGCGAGGGTCCGCGGCTTCATTCTTGAAGTCAGTGAGACCAAGAACCCACCAATTCCGGACACAATAGCAGGTGCTGATAAGGATGGGAGGGAGTTGGAACCTTTGTGCACGTGGGTAGAAATATAACGGGGCAGCCACTGTGAACATTGAGGTGATTATTCAAAAAGTTAAGAATAGAATTCCCGTCTGATTCAGCAGTCCCACTTCTGGGTACAGACCCCAAAGAATTGAGAGCAGTCTCCAGCAGATATTTGCACACCTATAATCAAAGCGGTATTATTCACAACTGCAAAATGCGGAAGCAGTACCATGGAATATGACCCAACCATAAAAAGGAAGGAAATTCTGGCAACCACTACAACATGGTGGAGGAACTTGGAGGACATGATGCCAAATCAAGCCTGTCACAGAAACACGAACACGGTATGATTCCACTTACATGAGGTACTCGGATTAGTCAAAGTCACGGAGACAGAAAGTACAATGCCTGGTTGCCAGGGGCTGAGGAGAGCGGGAAGGGGAGAGTGGGAAGGGGAGAGCGGGAAGGGAGCTGCTGCTGGACAGGAACAGTTTCAGCTGGGAAGGTGGACAGCGTCTTGGAGATGGGAAGGTGGACAGCGTCTTGGAGATGGGAAGGTGGACAGCGTCCTGGAGATGGGAAGGTGGACAGCGTCCTGGAGATGGATGGTATGACGGGAGCTGTTGCTGGTCGGGAACAGTCTCAGCTGGGAAGGTGGACAGTGTCCTGGAGATGGATGGTGTGACGGGTGCAGACGTTCGTTAGGCGCGGACTGCGTGCCACTGACCCAGCAAGGCCATCTGTGTATTATATACATATGCACACACGTTTAATCTGCATGTACACATGTGTATTATCCTATGTGGAGGGCACGTGTCTGCGGTGACACAGCAAGGCTGTTATATACATACGCACACATGTTTAATTCACGTGTACATGTGTGTATTACCCTATGTGGAGGGTGCGTGTCTGCAGTGACCCAGCAAATCCTCCTGCATAGTATGTCTGTGTGAACACTCAGTACCCGTGTACCTGGATGCTTGTTATCTCTGACACACTTGCTCAGTAACACCATGCAGGGAAGATTATTATAGCATCAATTACAATACTCAAATAATAGGAAGTAGTCTTTATGTGCAACAGAGAAATGGATAAATTACAGGGTTTTTTGTTTGTTAGAGACAAAGTCTCACTTGCTCTGTCGCCCAGGCTGGAGTGCAATGGTGCGATCTTGGCTCACTGCAACCTCTTCCTCCCAGGTTCAAGTGATTCTCCTGCCTCAGCATCCCAAGTAGCTGGGATTACAAGCATGGGCCACCACACCTGGCTAATTGTTGTATTTTTAGTAGAGATGGGGTTTCACCATGTTGGCCAGGCTGGTCTCGAACTCCTGACCTCAAGTGATCCACCCACCTTGGCCTCCCAAAGTGTTAAGATTATAGGTGTGAGCCACTGCGCCTGGCCAAATTACAGTATTTTTATATGGTGAATTATTATGTAGCATTCAAAATAAGCTAAAATATGTCTTTATCTTGGTATCACGCCATAGGACATTTGAGAAACTGTCCTCTTTCTTGGCGTCCTTTGTGAAATCCACCTGTGTTTCTGGATGTAACTCTGATCTGTGTATTTTCCTTGCTGTATCTAGTTCTATCGTAGGAATATTTCAAATTTGATTTACCCATTTGCACGTTAAGCATTTGGGTCATTTTCAGTTGGTGTTTTCAGAGGTCGTGTGCCATTGTATTCTCATGCCTGTCTCCTGAGAGCTCCAGCGTCTCTGAGAGAGGTCTGTGTGTGCATTCCACGTGTGTATATCGACATATGTATGTCTGCAGGTGTATGCATGTATGTGTGTGTATTACATATGTATGTTTGTAGTGTATATGGATGTGGGTTATGTACATGTGTGTGCATGGATGTGTACATAGGTGTGTGTGTGCAGGAGTTTCTCTTGGGTGAGAAGCAGCCGTGAGGGTGTGGGGTTGTAAGTTCACAGGACATGGTGTGTCGCTATGGCTCATGTATGGATGTGGGTATGTACATCTGTGTGCATGGGTATGTGGACATATGTGTGTGTGTGCAGGAGTTTCTCTTGGGTGCAAAGCAGCCGTGAGGGTGTGGGGTTGTAAGTTCACAGGATGTGGTGTGCCTGTGGCTCATGTCTTCAGCAGTCACTCATTAGTCAGTGTGAGCCTGAGTGTCTTCTCATTTCTCCTGTATTACAAGGGCAGAGGAAATGTCTGAAAGATCAGGCTCAGAACCACATGCCTGCCTCAGCTCGGGCAGGTGCTTTCACCCTAATGAGGACAGAATGTCAGGCTTGGCCTCTCCGTGATGTCCTTAGCTTTGTTCTCAGAGAGCACAGATGTTTGCCGCTGTCCCTCACAGGGTGTGTCAGAGCCCAGATGAGCATGGTTGCGTGCCCCTGGGCTCCTGCGCGAGGCCACGTCCTTCATTTGGGGGTCCTGTGTCCTCACAGCATGCAGCTGGGGAAGGAGTGGGCTGCGTATGAGGGGACTCATGTTTAGTAATCTCTCGACTCTCGTTTAAAACAAATGAAGTTCTCTATTTTGTTGCAGACTTAAAGATTAGTTACCAACAATATCTTATGAAGTTTTTCTTTCTGCTCCTAGATTTATTTTATTAAAAAAAAAACTGGAGGTGAAAACGTTTTATCTGTAGAAATAACAAAATGTCATGCTGTCTCAGAGTGAGATGGGAGTCACCAAATGCTGCCACTCTTTTTTCTGAGTCACTGTTGATAAGCACGGTCGGCCTTAGTCAGGGCTCCCCTGGGCCGCGGGCCGTGGCCTCCTCCCTCAACACTTTTTCCCTTCCCAGTGGCAGAATGCAGCGGCAGGCTCCACAGAGATCCCCCTGGGGCGCACTGGGAGCTGGCACCTGTGGTCACGCCCGCGACACGGTTGGAACCAGCACAGGGGAAGGGCCCTGTTGCCACCTGGGGCCTCACATGGGCACTGCTTGTGCGTTTCCCCTTTCTGTCTCGAGCAGAGTGTGTGCTCATGTGCGTCCTTTAGCACGGTGTCTGTGTGACTGAAGTTTTAGGAATGTGTTCTGTTTTGTGCACGAGGGAGCTGGGTGCAGAAGACCAGGTTAATGATGTGTGCTTTAGTCGTTCACCTGATTGCGGAAATGATAAATTACCGGCCATCTGACTTGTTTGCAAATAAAAAGTGATGGAGGCATTTCCAATGGCAGCTTTGTGTTCCTGGCTTGTCAGCCTCTGCCCCGGCCTGAGTCATCCCGAGCCTTCCAGCCCGTGGCTCCGTCCGGGAGGTGGGACCCTGCTCAACAAACACGGGCTTTGTGATTGCACAGTGCCTGCCGGGACGCGTTGTTCTTTCTGAATGTGTGAGAAGTGGTCTGCTCCCGCCCTGAGTTGGCTGTGTTTGCAAAGTGGGCCCGCTATCAGAATTCAGCTCCCGAAATCAAGCTAAGTGACACGGTGTGGCCATTTATCACATTACCGGACTCCAATTGAAGTTGAGAGGTTGTTTTAATAGCATTTGTAAATACTCCATCTTCACTAGCCGCCCCTGTGAGAGGCACTGAGCCCCCATGGTACGCAGGGTTCGTTGCGCCCTGGTCGCCAGTTGGTGTGGAAGCCTGATGGTGGTGACCGGGAGCTTCAGTTGCCCATTAGCTCCCAGGCTGCCTTCAGAGACTAGGGTCCCACCAGTGCAGCCCCAGCCAGGGCCCAGGTTAGCCGGGGTCTGGATCTCCTGTGTGGCCCGCACCGGATCGACTTTTCGGTGCCCCAGGGGCTTGGCTTTGTCCAGTGGAGGCCGCTTCCCGGCTGTGCCGTGGCCTCCGGGGGCTGGAGGACTCCTGCCCATGTCTGCAGTCCTCGCAGAGCATCACGGCTAACGGCTGCATTTCACTAATGTAGAATTAATGAGCACTCTTGACAGTCTTGTTTATAAATACGTAAAAAGTATTTTGTTTTTAGCAAGAGGCGAGCAGTCATTATTCTCAGATGTGACAGACATACTCTTGACAAGTACTGTGGTCAGAGACCTGGGCAAGCTGCGGACTTCCTGTCGGCAGGCCCCGGACATGCTCCTGGCCCAATGTCCTGATGTCTGTGATAAATGGGTGCCCTGAACCGTATTGATGGGACAGGGTAAACACCGAAAAAGTTGGGTCGAACTTTGACTTTAAATGTTCATTACAGCTAATTATGGATTTTCTGACTATGAATTGCAGTTTCTATCCCTGCACTGGCAATTTATTTTTCACTTATTTATTGCAAACTTTATAATATTCTGTTAGCTTTAACATTCAATGAGGTAATGATTTAAATGTTTGCAGCGACATTTATTATGTTTTTTCAGAGTGCTTTCTTTATCTGAAACAAATGAAGGGTTATCTTCTATAAAGAAGGGCTGATGTCAGCGGGGGAGACATTAAGTTTCATCCATGGGGCATAGGCCTGCAGTTTTCTCTCTTAACTCTGTGCTGAAACTCTATTTTGCCAAAGAAAAGGATGAACACTGGCTTTTTAATTTTAATTTTCTATTTTTTTGAGACGGAGTCTCACCCTGTCACCTAGGCTGGAGTGCAGTGGCATGATCTCAGCTCACTGCAACCTCTGCCTCCCAGGTTCAAGCGATTCTCCTGCCTCAGCCTCCCAAGTAGCTGGGATTACAGGCGCATGCCACCACGCCTGGCTGATTTTTGTACTTTTAGTAAAGACGGGGTTTCACCATGTTGGCCAGGCCGGTCTTGAACTCTTGACCTCAAGTGATCCGCTGCCTCGCCCCCACAAAGTGCTGGTATTACAGGCGTGAGCCACCAAGCCTGGCCAACACTGGGTGTTTTTAAGACCTGCTGTAAAGGTGGCTCAGTTCCCCGGGTTCTGAGCAGGTTCACAGCAGATGCCTAGTGAGATAGCGGGTCAGTCAAGCAGTGTCCATGTCACAGCCGAGTGCATCATGGCCACACACAGCCTTCTGGACCCAGCAGCAGCTCACCAGGGCATGTGGCCTGGGGCCAGGGACCACAGAGGGCCCAAGGACACAGCCCCATGTCAGGCACACAGGTTCTCCCACCTTCTGGCTTTCCCGTGGAGGCAGAGACGCTGCCTGCTGCACCCTAGACCCACCTGCGAGAGAAGAGGAAGTGCACTGCGTCCCCCTCGGGTATCCTTCATCTCCGTCCCCCAGACAGAAGGTCCCTGTCATCTAGCCTGGGGGCTCCCATCTGGGTGGTGGCCAGGATGCAGGGCTGGGAGGCTCATGGCTACCCTGCAGCTTTGGGTTCTCCCACCGAGGTCTGGCACTCATGAGTGTGCACATGTGTGTGTGCACATGCAAGCAAGTACTCGCACCTGCCACCTGTGCTTGGTGGAGGTGGCATGTGTCCCTGCTCCTGCCTGTGGGTGTGTTCCCTTCCCCACCAGACGCAGCAGAGACAGGAGGCAGAGGCCACCATGGCGTCGGTGCACAGGACTCAGGCTTGCCAGCCGGCCTCTCTTTTTAGGAGTTTAAATGCACTCCTTGAAGTGTGTTCTGTCAGAGGGCAGCTGTGTCATCCCCAAGGTGAAACAGTGTTTTCTGTTGAGGTGTCCATGTGGCCAGCGTCCCCGGGAGCAGGACCGTCACCCCAGCCCACCATGCACTGCACACGCCCTAGGAGCAGGAGCTGCACGGCCTCCAGGGAGCTTCCCATGTTGTGGAGTTGGCATCAAACCAGAGACGGCCTAACAGGCCCCAGAGAGCTGACCCAGGGGCCCAGGGGGCTGCAGACAGGGACCAGGCCAGACTTACTGGCACGAGTGGCCCTCAGCAGGCCCAGAACATAAGTCCCCTCACCATGCACTGTGCCTGCCGCCCTGCACCTCTGAGGGAGCAGCGGCCTCCTGACGCCCCAGTGTGGTGCACCTTCTTGCAGCCCTGCCCCCAGGACAGCCACCCCGGTGACCAGTGGTCAGGGAGGGAGCAGCAGTTCCCTGGGAACTGCAGAGCCTGAAGTGTGTGGGACGTTTAGCTTGGGCCATGGAATTAGGTGATGCTCAGGCATTGCCTTTGACTTTCTTAGAGAGACAGTAGCTCTGCAGCCCCATAGGACAGCATCTCAGCAGGAGGTCCACACTGGGGCACTCAGAACTGCAGGGTTGTGGGGTCATGGTTCTGCCCAAAACAAAGCAAGAGTGCATGAGTGCGTGTGTGTGCAAGTGTGTGAGCGTGAGCAAGTGTGTGTGCGCGCATGAGTGTGCACGCGCAAGTGTGAGTGTGAACAAGTGTGTGTGCATGAGTGCATGTGTGCAAGTGTGTGTGAACAAGTGCATGTGTGTATGTGTGTGCAAGTGTGAGCAAGTGCATGTGAGTGTGCACAAATGAGTTCGTGTGTGAGCAAGTGTGCACAAGTGCGTGTGTGCACCAGTGTGAGTGCATGACAGTGCAAGTGTAAGTGCGCATGAGTGCGTGTGCATGAGTAGTGCATGAGTGTATGAGTGTGCAAGTGTGAGAGCAAGCACACGTGTGCATGAGTGCATGTGTGCATGTTAGTGCCTGTGAGCAAATGCATGTTGTGTGTGCATGAGTGTACGTGTGAAAGTGTTGTGAGTGCCTGTGTGTGCGTGTGAGCAAGTGCCTGTGAATGCATGTGCGCAAGTGTGCACAAGTATGTGCGCGAGTGCATGTGTGTTAATGTGTGTGCAAGCGTGTGGTGTGCATGTGTGTACATGAATGTGCAAGAGTGTACAAGTGAAGCCTTGGAATGAGGTGATGCTCAGGCGTTGCCCTTGTGTTGCCCACAGGCTCACACAGACACAGTGAGGGACGCACCGCACCCTGTGCTTTCAGCTGAGGACAGGCCCTGTTCAGAATGCAGAGTTGGGGTTAGAGCCCCCAGTGGCTCAGAGTCTCTTCCCTGTGGAAGGCCCTGTGTGACCTGGTAACGGTTAGGCTCCCTGCAGGCAGCCCCCGCCCTCCGTCTGCAGCTGCGCCCGTGTGCCCTCCTCTCTGGCCCACCTGGTGCCGCCGCTTCAAGCTCTCCCCTGCTTTATCCCAGCACCTGCTACCCCCACAGGGCACACAGCTATCTCCTATGAGATAGGTTTGTTTGTTAAGTCAGGTTTATAATGATTAATGTATAGATGGTGAGATTCGCCCTCTTTGGGGTATAATTTAGTGAGTTTTGACAAAGGCAGCCACTGCAAACCAGTGTAAAATATTCTGATCACCCCAGAGTTGCACCAGGCCCTGTGTTGGGGTTGCCAGATTTAGCAAAAGAAAAAAATACACAGAAATAATACACATGTCAGTACGAACACACTGCTGCACGTAGACACAGGTTCATCTGTAGAAAATACCACGTGAAACTTGCAGTTCAGATCAACAAGTAACTGTCTGTGTGGTATCCGTCGACCCAGCCCTGCGGCGTCCAGCCGCGTACTTTTGCCTTCTCTGGTGTGAAGAGCAGGGATCCCTGTGCTCTGCAACCGTCCGGCTAATTTGTAAGTGGGAGACGCTGACAGCTCCTGGGGCGATGGGGCAGGGTGGGGCCGGGCGCAGTGGAGCTGCTGGTTGGAGGCCCCAGGACGAAGCCGAGCATCAGTGCTAGGAAGGGTCTGGTCCACTCAATGCCCGGCCGGCGGGACCTGCGCCCCTGCTGGAGCCAGCACCGGCTGCACGGCTCACCGCATGCCTGGAGCTTGGTGGAGTTTGGGTGTTCGCAGGTTACCTCTGCCTGACATCCTGTGCCTCAGTAACTGTGATTGAATTATAACTGGTGAAACTCTTGCTCTAGCTAGTTTAAAAGAGCTTCTTTTATTTATTGTTAAAAACGATCTTTAGAAATATTCCCAGCACCAGTCTCTCATTTGATTTCTCTTTTTGCTCTACAGGCACTAGGAAGCTTTTATTTTCTTCATGAGTCCTTAAAAAACATCTACCAGTTTGACTTTAAAGGTAAGACTGCGTGCCGTCTTCCGGGATTTTTTCTCGGCACTCACCCCTCCTGGTGTCTGGCTTCCCCAGACCCCTCCTGCCCTGTCTCTGTGAGCGGCCACTGTGGGCTGGGTGTCTTGAGCCACTGGCCAGAGGTCACTCCGGGGGCCTCCTGGACCTGGACTCGAGGGCCCTTGGCTGTCCCACACTGGCTCCCTGGCAAGGCTCTGGTGGGGACCTGGCTCTCCTAGAGTTAAGAGGAAGGAATAGTTTGTATCTGTGTTCCCATCCAGTGTGAGAAAATGAAAAGCCGAATGAGAGGGTTGCATGTTTCAGAAATAAGAACGGGCAGGGACAGTCCTCCCTGCCGTGAACAGCATCCCCGTTTGATGATCATGTGCCGTGTGTCTTCACGGAAAAGACTTGCCCTGAGACGCTCCGCTGACACAAGCTGTCCCCTCCTGTTCATTTCTTTGTCGGGGGCAGGTGCGTGAGCTAGGCCGGGTGTGGGGCTTCCGTGCATGCTCCACACGGCCTGGGGGTGTTTGTGCGATGACTTCCCGTCTGACGCTATCGTTTCCTGCTGTGTGTGAGTTCTCGGAACCCCACGCAGCCTCCGGAGCAGATGACATCCATGTGAAGTGTCCTGCACGTCGTTGTAACTGTGGAGCCACAAACGATGTCGTTTCGTTCGGATTCCGTGTTTGTGCTCCCTCGGGAGACGGAGCGCCTCATGTGAAATTGCGCGGCAGTCTTATCTCAGTTGCTTGAGTGGTGATTTCATTGATGACGAGAGCAAGATTCTGGCCAGCAAAATGATTTGTCACTGCCCCGTTACCTGAAGATCTTCAGATCCTTCCAAATTATAGCATCCAAGCCCTTCTATGAGGCCCGTGGCAGGATCAGCCACACAGAATCGCAGGAGCCGGCCGGTGGCGCTCCTCCCTCCGTTTTGGGAGACACGGCATCTGCGTGCTGTGTGCTCAGGCACGGAGCGGCCGGCGAGAGTGGGGAGGGAGAGCGCTCCGACGCAGCGTGTGCTGCAGGAAGCTGGAACCAAGGAGCTTGTGTGTCAGGCTGCGCCGTGCCGCGGATCTGCAGACCTTCTGTGTTTTTCAGTAGCCATTTGAATACCTGTTTTACTACTAAGTTAAATCAGTCATAAAGTGCCTGGTGAACCTACAGTGTATTTAAAACTGTACATGAGATACACACTTCACTCTAGCAAAACTTTCCCCAGAGCCCTCCATGTGGCCAAACTAACCAGAGCAACATGAGGAGTGGGCAGCGAGCATGTCCTGAGTACGTGGTGCCTCAGGAAGGCATGCAGACACGGGAGGCGTGCGGACGCGGGAGACGTGTGGACATGGGAGACATGTGGTCGCGGGAGACGTGCGGTCACGGGAGACGTGTGGTCGCGGGGTGTGCGGTCGCGGGAGGTGTGCGGTCCTGGCAGGCGTGCGGTCCCGGGAGGCGTGCGGATGCTGACGATGTTCTCAGTGCCCCACACGGCAGGTGTTGCTGCTGATGCTCCGCGCAGTTGGGGGGGCCTCGGGCTGGGGGGTTGGGCTGGGGAGTTGGCTTGGGGGTCAGGCTCAGGGGTCAGGCTAGGGGCTCGGGCTGGGCGGTTGGGCTCGAGGGTCAGGCTCGGGGGTCAGGCTAGGGGCTCGAGGCTCTGAGAAGGACTCAAAAAGAAAACCTGGAAATCAGAAACAGTACCAGAAATGAAGCAGTGGCTCATGTGCACACGCGGCTGAGGGAAGAATCAGTGAGCTGGAAGGTGTTAGAAACTTCACAAACTGAAAAGCAAGAAGAAATGAGAATAAATTTGAAAACAGAAGAAAATGGCCAAGACCTGTGAAACAGCGACAACAGGTGCAGCTTGTAAAGGGAACCCCAGTAGGAGTAGAAGGAAAGGAACAGAAGGAAGATTTAATGTAGTAATGGTTTAGAACTTTCCAAACTTGTAACTGACACCAAACCACAGATCCAGAAAGCTCAACGAATGCCAACACCAAGCAGGATAAATGCCAGAAAGTCAACCCCAGGCCACCTTGTATTCGAACTGCAGAAAATCAAAGAAAAAAGAGAAGATCTTGAAAGAATCCAGGAGATTCCTTATAGGCGAGGTGATTCCTTACCTGTAAAGGAACAAGGATAACAATTACGTTGGACCTTTTCCCAGGAACCATGCAAGAAGGAAGAGAGTAGTGTGAAACATTTAAAGCATTATAAGAAGAAGAATATCATATTCAGAAAAAGATTATTCTTCAAAAGTGAAGGAAATTGACTTTGTCAGATAAGCAAAAGTTGAAGTAATTTGTTGCCAGTAGACCTGCCTTGCAAGAAATGCTAAAAGAAGCTCTTCAACAGAAGGAAATATCATATAGCCCAGAAACTCTGGTTTACCTAAAGAAAGAAAAAGCATTAGAGAGGGAATAAGTGAAGGTAAAATGAAATATATTTTTCTTACCCCTAATTGGTCCAGCAGATAACTTTGCTCAACGTAACAACAGCAACCATGTATTGGTTAACTGCAGCTTATGGATAAGTGGAATGAATAACAGAATGTCATAAGGACAGGAGGGAGGAATTTGGGGTACTCTGTTATAAGAAACCTGTACTATCATTTTAAGGAATACAGTATTATTTAAAAGTGGACTTGGATTAGTTATACATGTATATTGCAAACCATAGCAACCACTAAAAAGCTTTTTAAAAGAAGTATAATTGATGTGTTAAGAGAGGAGAGAGAATGGAATCATAGAAAATGCCCAGTAAAAGCCAGAGAAGGCAGATAAAGAATGGGAGACCCCAAAGATACAAAGAACAAAGGTAACGAATAGAAAACCTACAAATATGGTAACTATTACTCCAACTATATCAACGATCCCTTTAAATATGAATGGCCTAAATATACCAATTAAAGGACAGAGACTGTCAGAGTGGATTAAAAAAAAATACCCAACTATATGTTGTCTTCTAGAAACCCCTTTATATAAACACCTAAAGATTAATAGATAAGGGATGGAGGAAGGTCTACTGTTCTAACATGAATCAAAGGAAAACTTAGATGGGCCAAAAGAAAGCTGGAGGAGCCATATTAATTTATAGCATCAAATACATATATTAGAAAAGCAGAAAGATCTGAAATCAATTATCTAAGCTTGTACCTTAGGAAACTAGAAGAAAAGTAAATTAAACCAAAAGCTGGTTGTTTGAAAAAAATCAATAAAATGGATAAACCTCTAGCCAGACTAAGAAAAAAAATGACACAAATTATTCATATCAGAAATTATCAGAATAGGCAGAGCAGACTTCAGAGCTAGGAAAGTTTTCAGCAGTAAAGAGGGACATTACATCATGATGAAAAGATCAGATCTCCAAGAATACATAACAATCCTTAGTATCTAGCTGCCTAACAGCAGTGTCAAATACACAAGGCAAACCAAGTAGAGCTGCCAAGAGAAACAGATGAACCCACTATCATAGTTAGAGACTTCAACACCCTGTATCAGGAATGAACGGATCTGGCAAGCATAAAATCAGGAAAGACATAGTTTAACTCAACAGCACCATCAAACAAATTGATCTAATTGACACTTACAGGATACCTCATCCAGTAACAGCAGAATATACGTTTTTGTCAAGCTCACATGGAACATTCACTAAGACATCACATTCTGGGCCATAAAACACACCTTTACAAATTTAAAAGAACAGAAACCATATACAGCATGCTCATAGATTACAATGGAATTAAACCAGAAATCCGTACCAGAAAAGTAGCTGGAAAATCCCCAAATACTTGAAATTAAACAACACATATCTAAATAACATATGAGTCAAAGAAGTCTCAAGAGAAATTTAAAAATATTTTGAACCAAATGAAAACGTAAATACAGCTTAACATTCATGGGATATTAGCAAAAGTAATGTTTAGAGGTAAATTTATAGCATCAAATGCATACAGGAAAAGAGCTAAAAAGAAAAAAGTGCTAAGAAGAAAGGAAGAAAGAGCTAAAATCAATTATCTAAGCTTCTATCTTAGGAAGCTAGGAGAAGAAAAGAAAATTCCAAAGTAAGCAGAAGAAAAGAAATAATGAAAATTGGAACAGAAAGCAACAGAATTGAAAACAGGAAATGAATAGAGAAAATTAGCAAAACCAAAAGCTGATTCTTTAAAGTGATCAATAAAATCGATAAACCTCTAGCCAGACTAAGAAAAAGAGAGAGAAGACACAGATTATTAATATCAGAAATTAGAGAGGGGCCATTACTGCTGATCCTGTGGACATTTAAAGGATAATAAAAGAATATCATTAATTTCTGTCTATAAATGTAATAACTTAGATGGGCCAATTCCTTGAAAGACACAATCTATGAAAACTCATACAAGGAAAACTAGATAATCTGAACAGGTCTATAGCTATTAACAACACTGAATAAGTAATTAATAACCTGCTAAAAAAGAAAGCATCAGACCAAATGGTTTCACTGGTGAATTCTATCAAGCATTTAAGGAAGACGTTATACCAGTTCTCTACAATCTTTTCCAGAAAATATAAGCAGAGGACAAACATCCTAAATCATTCTATGAGGCCAGCATTACCCTAATACTAAAACCAGATAAAGACATTGCAAAGAAGGAAAACTATGAACTGTAAACAAAAATGCTCAACAAAATTCTCAAGAGTCAGTTATATACTATGACCAACCGAGACTTACTCCTCATATAGAGGCTGGTTCAGCATTTAAAAAGCAATTAATGTAATCCATCACAGCAACAGGCAAAAGAAGGAAAATCGCATGATCATAGAATGGATGCAGAAAAAGCATTTCCCAAAATCCACATCTCTTCATTATTTGAAAAAAACTCCCAGCAAACTAGGAATAGAGGGGAAGTTCCTCAACTTGATAAAGAAGAGCTCCAAAAATCCTACAATGAATACCACACTTAATGAGAAATTAGATGTTTTTCCTATGAGATCAGGAACAAGGCAAGGATCCCTCTTCTCCTACTTCTCTTCAACACCTTACTGAAAATCTTAGATAATGTAATAAGACAAGAAAAGGAAATAAAAGCCATGTTGATGGGGTGATAGGAGATAGAACTATTTCTGTTCTCAGATGATATGATTATGTCAAGAATCTCAAAGAGTCAGCAACAATAACAGACAAACCTGGTACCAATAAGCAATTATAGCAACATTGCAGGATGCCTAGTTAATATACAGAAGTCAGTTGCTTTCCTGTGTAGCAGCAATGAACAGGTGGAATTTTAAATTAAAAACATAATACCATTTGCTTAAGCACACACCAAAAGGAAGTACTTAGGAATAAATCTAACAAATTAATACAAGATCTCTGTGAGGAAAACTATAAAACTCTGATGAAATAAAGAAGATCTAGATAAATGGAGAGAGATTTCATCTTCATGGATAGTTCTATGGTTGGAAAGTAGGTGCCCCCCACCCCCAAATTCATCTGCTGACCTCCTAACCCCTAAGGTGATGGTGTTAAGAGGCGGGGCCTTGGGAGGCTGATTAGAGTGTGAGGTCAGAGCCCTCATGAATGGGATCGGAGCCCTCATGAAAGAGGCTGAGAGTTCATTTGCCCCTTCCATGCATGAGGACACACACAAGGCACCATCTGTGAGGAACCTCATCTCCTAGCACCCTGATCTTGGACTTCCCATCCCCCCAAACTAGGAGAAAGACACTTACTTTGTTTACAAACCACCCAGTCTATTTTGCTATAGCTGCCCAGTGGACTAAGGCAGATGGGAAAACCCAGTACCGTCAAGGGCTCAGCTCTTCCCAACTTCAGCTATAGATTCAACACAACCCCAGCAAGGTGTGTCATGCCATTGACAAACTGACTGTAAAGGTTATGTGGAAAGCAAAATACCCAGAATAGCCCAGAGTTTTGAAGAAGAAGAGCAGAGTCAGAGCCTGCACTTCCTGACTTCAAGACTTGCTGTTCTGCCTTGTGGGTGAATGGGCCAAGCAGACTGTGGCATGTCAGCTCCACGGGGTGTTATTTGGTGATAAAAAGAAATGAGCTTTGAAGCTGCGAGAAGACACAGAGGAGCCTGACACGCCTGCTACCAATGAAAGAAGCCAACCTGGAAAGGCTACACGCTGTGATTCCAACTCTGTGACACTCTGGAAAAGGCAGAACTGTGGAGACAGCGAAAGGATCCGTGGTGTCTAAGCTCCGAGTTTAGGGAATGGCCTCTATTTCACGTTCTGTCCATGCTCCATAAGTCGCTGAAACATCTCATGCTGTCTCCTGTCCATGAGGCACCCACATCCAGGACTGTGCGCCTAGGGCTGGGCCAGGTCACAGCACCCAGGGCCAGGTCAGACCACAGCACCCAGGGCCAGGCCACACCACAGCACCCAGGGCTGGGCCAGACCACAGCACTCTGTTTTTTCCTGAAACTCCTGCCCACCCCAGTGGTGACCCAGTACCTTGGCCCATGGTGCTGTGGTCCTCAGGTTGCTCCCTCTGTTCCTCCTGCCGTAGTGGGGTGGATAATACCCCAGAAACTGCAGGTTGGAGCTGCTTGTGGGACACAACACACTGCTCCAAAGCGGTCTCCAGGAACCTCGTTGACACCCAGGAGTGTCACCTCAGTGGCCCAGGAGCCATCCTGTAGCATCTTGCAAAGAGGCCAGCAGCCACCTGCCCACTGGATCCAGCAGGAGTTTGAGGAATGGATCCCTGCCATCCTTGATCACACCCCACCTTGGGTGTGGAGCTACCTGTCCATAAAAAGAAAGGCTGAGGCCTGGTTGTGAACAATAGTGAGACAGGCCCTGCCCATGGCGGGGCTTGTGTCCCTGGGCCTGGCCTATCCACTGGGGGGTCCAGGAAAGGTGCCAAGCAGCCACTGGCAAAGCCCATCTGGGAGGCACCCTGCCGCGAGCTGCCTCTCTCACCGTCACACATAAACCTCTTCCCTGGAATATGAGTGATGGAGGCTGGATACGGGGAGGAAATCGACGTTATTAAATAAATTCATGTGAAGGTCTGAGTGAATGGTAATTCTACAGCCCTCTTAAATATATTCACGGGTTTAAAAGAGGATGCCAATTAGCTCCTGTAAATCTGCAGTCTGGGAGCTCTCAGGGGATAATGGAGTGGAGTGTCAGATTCCAGGTCATGGGAGGGGAATTTATGAGCCACAGGCATGGAGCAGCCGGGCCGCTGGGGGTCTGTTCTGGGTCGGACCCCTCATCAGGGCCTCCTCTCGGGGGGCCTCTCTTGCTCCCATCGGGCTGAAGTGGGGCGGAAACAGGTTGTGCTCCAGGCTGGTTGGATGGGGCACAATGATGGGATAGTCACCTCGTCCTTCTGGTCTCTTCCAGCTAAGAAGTATAGAAAGGTCGCTGGCAAAGAGATCTACTCGGATACCTTAGAGAGCACGCCCATGCTGGAGAAGGAGAAGTTTCCGCAGGACTACTTCCCCGAGGTACGTAGCGAGGCTTTCTCACTGACGTGTTTACTTCCCAGAGTGAGCCAGTCAGAAGCGACATGGAACATGGAATTTTCGCATTGCACTGTTGCTAGTCACAGCTGCCTGTTGTTACCTCTGATAATCTGTCTTCCTGGGAGTCCAGGCTTCTGTGGTTGGTCTGGGCTGTCACACGTAAGGGCAGTGAGAATCTAAGGCATTAGCACCAAGTAATCAGTAAGTTCCTGAATCCTCGTATCCAGGAGAAAGAACCTTCGCCAAAAGATGTAGGAAAATCATTCAGCTCCCCTGGCGTGCACCTGGGGTCTCCCGCATGCCCAGCTGGGAGAGGGTTGGGCTGGCTGGTGGTAACCAAGACAGTGGCTGACAGTCCTGTGTGCCCGTGGTGTGAGTGTGGGGCAGGGCACGGTCCCGTGTCAGATACAGCCTTGGTGGTTGTGCCAGGCTGCGAGCAGCAGGGTCCCGGCAGTTATGCCTGCCTCACACGGAGAGATTAGAATCAAAATGTGTGGAAGGCATTTGTCGTCTCACTGCCAGACACAGTGTTGATGAGAAATTGGTGTTTCCTTCTGGCGGCCATGTACTTTTGCCGAGCTGTGTGTGCGCGGCTGTTGCTCTGTGCACGTGATCTTTGGGTAAACCTCACACGCGGCATTGTCGGCGTCTCCCTGGCTGTGTAGTTAACCTGTCGAGGC
The DNA here is from genome assembly GCF_029281585.2 of Gorilla gorilla gorilla. Lineage (NCBI taxonomy): Eukaryota > Metazoa > Chordata > Mammalia > Primates > Hominidae > Gorilla > Gorilla gorilla. The sequence goes on from NC_073232.2 coordinate 145,074,037, forward strand.
AGCGTTTGCTGCTTTGCCCTTCCTCATCTGCTGAATCACAGCGGGGTGCAGGCACTGTGGCTAGAAGCAGCCCAGGCACTGAGACTGAAGAGCTGGCAGCTGGACGCAGGTTTGGGGGCGTCCAGGCTGTGATACAGGAGCTCTCGTCCGGACTTGTCTGCGCAGGCAGCCCCAAGAAGGATTGCTCTGCGGTCCTGTCTCCACGAGAGCTGTGCAGGCTGAGGCTGCTATGGAGCTGACTTCCAGCAAGGCCACAACTTTATTAACTTGCTTTATGGCCCGCACCTTGAGTGAGGGACTGTGGCCGCCCGTGAAGGATGGGGTGCTCCAGTCACCCTGTGGCTCGGCCTCCTCATCCGTCTTCCCAAGGCCAAGGACGCCGTGTCAGTGGGCCAGCCTCCCGTCCTCGGTCCTGCTTCCGGCACCGCCCGTTTGCCTCCCTCCGCTCCGGATGTCCAGCAGTTGGAAAGGACATGCAAGAAAGCTCCATGGTCTTCTCCACGCACAGTAGTCGAGTCCCTGGGTCATGACAGCCTCCCTGAAGGGGCCACCTGTGGTGCAGGCCCATCGGAAGAGCAGGGCGGGGGCTGTGGTGCAGGCCCGTCGGAAGGGCAGGGCGGGGGCTGTGGTTCCCCTGGAGAGCCTGCGAGCTGAACTCTGGCCTCTCTTGAACCCGGCCAAGGCTGTCATCTCAGAGTGACCAGAGACCGACTCAGGGCCCTTTGTGGGAAGCGTGGGTGCTGGGGGGGGCCTGGGCCGGGCAGGGCCAGGCGCTGCCACCTGATGGCGTGAGGAGAGCAGCTGTGGGTGGCTGGGCTGTTGACCCGGCACCTCATCTCAGGACCCATGTGGCTGCATCGCTGTCCAGGGCCGTGGCCAGACCAGGTGCTGCCGGGCTGTCCCCTCCCCACCAGGTGTCCAGTTATTCACTGGGTCCTGTCCACTCCGGATGGGGTAGGAGAGCCCACAGGGAGCCCCATAGCCCTTGGGGGTGGGGGCCGAGGTGTGTCCTGAGAGGCCAGGGCCCGCAGGGTCAGCCAGGGTGGGAAGTTCGGGGACAGCGGGCCCTCAGCAAGGAACAGACACTCTAGGGTCCTCCCAGGCAGCCACACAGGCTCCTGACCCCTCCGTCTCTCAGCCCCGCCCCAAAGCAGCCCTGCCACTCTGGCCAGCGGGGCCTCCTTCTTGCACCCACGCCTCAGGCTTCTCTTTTGGACCCAGCAAGCGGGGAGCTGAGGCCCGGGGCCCAGACTGAAGTTGGGCAAGATCTGGGGGCCTCTGCTATGACTTTGCCACCCTTTGAAGGGTGGGTGCCCTGGCAGGGGTCTGAGTGTGGCCCCTGGCCTTGGTCCCTAATGCCAGTACTCTGAGGCCTCTGTGATGCTGGGGGCCTGCTGGCATGGGTCTGTGGAGGGCATAGCACGAGGGGCCGCCCCGCCCCCAGGAAGAGCAGCCTCAGGCCCGGTTTGTATAGAAACCCCAGCCCCCAGCCTGGGTCCAACCCCAGTGTTGTGCAGTGTTGTGTCCACAGGCAGAGGAGAAGGCACGTTCTGGAAAGTAGACGATTCCTGGGAGGAAAAGGCGCCGAGCCTCTTTGTGTGGACCCGTCTCTCCCCTGGGAGAGCAGCATGTCGCTGTCTGCGGCCTGGTGGTCAGCTGCTCAGCAGATCCTTGTGGCTGCTGGTGGCTGCGACTGGGGACCAGCCCCTGCCCTGGGCCGAGGCCTCCCTGTGGGTCAGGGCCAGCCCTGCCACGTCATCGTCTTAGAGATCCTCCCGGGACCCGTGTGATGATCTGCAAAGGTTTTCCGACGTTTCCTCTTCCCTGGTAAATTAACAAAAGGAAACCCTTATTTTAAAGACTGTAAGCTTCTAACGTTCTGTCCCTAGTGTGGCTTTTTAACCCCACAGAGCCTATGTGGCACCCTATGTCCCTGCTGGAGGGAGGAAGGAGCAGGGAGGGGCCCGGGGAGCCATGGGGGTCCCGGCTGGGCAGCCTGGCCGGGCCCGCCCCTCCCTCTGCGCCTCTGCACCCGACCTCTCGCTGTGTTTGAACACATTTTGGAGGAAGGAACTAGTTTCAGACTGATTTCTCTTTCTTTTATTACCATCACTTAAGGGTAATCTAAATGTAATTACCTTGATGGGGGTATAATGCAGTCTCAGATAATTACAGCCGCTGCAGAAACTAACAAAACTTTCTCTGCTGATATATGGATGCTTTTGGCTTGGTATGAATTTCAAATGATGCCTCTGGGAGCCACACTCCAGATAATGTGAGGCCATTTTTAAAAAGCAGATTTGTGTAGTCGATCAGGGCGAGTCATTTTTTTCCTTTTGCCCGTAGTGAGAAATTGGTTGTTACCATAGATCACAGGGCCGGCTGCAAGCTCTTATGAAAGATGAATTAATTCCACTAATGCTCTGAGCGGGCCTTCGGCGTGAGGGCCATGTGGCGATAATCTCCCCGCAGCCTCTCTTTTCTCCGTGGCGATTTATGCCGTCTTTTAGTAGATGAAACCGGCTGGATTCGCTATCCATCTGCCTGCTGAAGGAACCCTATTAACAGGGGCCTGAGAGAGACTTCATATCGTCAGGTGAAGGATGTACCCCCACCCCCACGTAATGTGGGTGTCATTTCTGAGGTGAAAACCTCTCTGGGAGTAGAGGAGCCAACACGGGCCAGGGGGCGGCCACCTCAGGAGAGCGGAGCCACGGCCGTCCCATCTGCAGGCTCCTGAGGGCTCCCCAGGTGAGGGCTTCGAAGGTGGCCGGTGACCAGAAAGTTCCCGCACACAGCCTGGGATGGAGGAGACCCCCAGCCCTGGCCATACACCCTCTGCCTCCATTTGCCGTGGCCGGAGCAACAAGTATGTACATCCATAAACTTCTGGGGTCTTCCTGAGTCCTGAGCATGTGAGCGTTGGCTGAGGCCCCAGGACGCCCGTCTCTGCGTCCCAGCACTTCCCGGCCCTGCTCCGGAGGACAGTGTTGGGTGTGGGGTGCATCCACCTCAGGCTGAGGTGCTCAGGTGCGCCCGTGGGGGCGTGGCCTCTGGGAGGGGCCCCTGAACCTGCTGATGACTCTGGGGACCTCCTTCCTCTTGGGCCACCCCACCCCACCCCAGCCCTGGCTGCCTGCTTGGGGCTTGGCCAGCAAGGGGAGTGGGGCGTCGGGAGGCGGGGACTTCAGTGCAGGAATTGGGGCGGTGGTTCCCGTTCTGGTTCTTTCTCCAAAGAGCTGGCGGTCTTTAGGCCCCAGTTTCCTCGCTGGGGAAATGAGGGTGGTGCCTGTCCTGAGTGCTGGTGGGGCCACTGAAGGGTGCAGGGAACGCCCTCTGTGAGGACTCTCCCCATACCGCGCATCCCACCCTAAACCCAAGGATGCGACCGCACCTGCAGCCACGGGCCGTGGAAGTGTCAGGACGCTGTGGGCTGTGGCTTCATTTGTTCCTGCTGTAAAATCCCTCGAAACGTAGTCTCAGCGCAGTGGTAGCTGCTCTGATGAGCTTACCTCAAAAGGAACTTATTTTCTACAAATACTTTAGAAAATAGTTGGTTATGATAATATACTGTTAAATTTTCTGAGATTCATTTGCAATTTATTTAAAAATCTTAAATTAGAATCCTAAAACTACAGTTATTACCAATTTATATTATTCAAAAATGACATTGTTTCTCGTTTTATTTATTCAGTCTATGGATAATTAATGTTGGAAAAAATTCTCCATTACTGTGGAAAACTTAAAAATCTAAAAAACCAAGATGTACCCACATGCACATAGATTGAAGACACACAAACACACACTTAATTAACACAAATAATCGAAAACTCAGGAGAAGAATAATTAATTTTGGTTCAAAAATTTACAAATGCCTTCCATTTTTAATGGAAGTAAAACTGTTGACAGTTATCGCAAATTCTAGGTAAAAACCTGGGTGTGCTCAGTTTGGGGTCTCTGCTGTACCTGTCAGAATTCAGAGGCGTGTGTGCAGGGAGGCGCTGTGTCCCTGTGTCCCGGGCCCTACTGCCTGCCTGGAAGCAGGATAGGCAGTGCCCGGGCACAGCTCTGACGCACATGGGAAGCGCTTGCCTGCACGTGCCACGGAGCACCTCTGCTCTCTCGTTCCACAGTGTGCTCTGGGGCTCTGGCCCCATCCAGCAGGACTGAGACTCATGGGCTGTCCTAGCGGAGGATGTGGACAGCGCCTGCGCCCAGGAAGTGGGCTGTGGGATGCTTGGGGTGGGCCGGGGCACTCGTTTACACAGGGGTGACTGTGGGCTTGGGGGAGTGGCGGGGCACTAGCGTGAGTCTGGACATGGGAGCTGGCAGAGGGCGTCCTGCTGGTGCTGGTTAGGAGCGGTCTCCAGGCTCCCTGCCGAGCCCACACGCCGGGGTTGGGACTCCCCTCCCTCCCGTTGGGTGCCCCCCACCCTTCGGACTCACCGTTTCTCCCAGAGGAGCTGGTCCTGACTGTCTCACAAGGCCAGCTTCCCCTGCGGTCACCCCTGTGACTTGGTGCAGGCAAGACACCTGTCCCGGTCGCTTGGTGATTGCATCAGCGAGGACAGATCCGGGCTCTTGGGGTTGTCGTCAGCTGGCGAGGACATGGATCTGGGCTCTTGGGGTCGTTGTCATACGTGCCTCCTGCACAACCCTGTGCCCGCGGTGCCTGTCTTCCCATTCATGTTGACCGCAGGTTTCTCACCCGCCAGCCGGAGGCCCCTGATGGAGTTGGTTTCTGGGGAACTGGCCCTCGGCCATCTTCACACACAAGCGGCTTCAGCCCCCCACATACACACAGCTTCACCCCCCCACACACATGCAACTTCACCCACAGACACACGTGGCTTCACCCCCGACACACACGCGGCTTCACCCACACACACACGCACAGCTTCTGCCCCCCAACACACACGCACCTTCATCCCCGCACACCCCCACACACACACGTGCAGCTTCACCCCCACAGACACATGCGGCTTCACCCCCCCACACACACTCACGGCTTCACCCCCACACACACATGGCTTCACCTGCACACACATACACGTACAGCTTCACCCCCCCACACACACACAGCTTCACCCCCACACACACGTGGCTTCACCCTCCCACACACGTGGCTTCACCCACACACACACACGGCTTCACACACACACACACATGGCTTCACCTGCACACACATACACGTACGGCTTCACCCCCCCACACACACACAGCTTCACCCCCACACACACGTGGCTTCACCCTCCCACACACGTGGCTTCACCCACACACACACGCGGCTTCACACACACACACACACGCATGGCTTCACCCCCCCACATGCATGGCTTCACCCCCCCCACACACGCGCAGCTTCACCCCCACACACACGCGCAGCTTCACCCCCACACACACATGGAGCTTCACCCCCCCCACACACACGTGGCTTCACCTACACACACACACACACACGGCTTCATCCCCACACGCAGCTTCACCCCCACACACACGCAGCTTCACCCCCACACACGCGTGGCTTCACCCCCTCACACACGCAGCTTCACCCGCATGGGTTCTGAAGGCTCGGCCTGACCTCTGCTGCAGCATCTGGTTCCCAAAGCATGTCAGGCCCCCCAGTCCCCCCAGACAGGAGGTGTCGAGGCACGGAAGATGAGCTGGTGCTCTAGGGGAGTCGTGTATTGAGGTGCCTTGGCCTGCAGGGATGGTACCTTTTCTCCTGGAAAGACGCCTGCCTCCCACTGTCACTAGTAGAGGGGCCTCACCCAGTTACTGTAGATTTGTCACCAGTCACACATCCAGCCTTCTCCCATGGCAGCCCCCATGGGTGAGAACCCAGCCTTGGGCCCAGTGACTGTGGCCCAAAGCCACCAAGGGACCATAAGTGCAGTTCTTAACCTGTGAGCCTCAGTTTCCCTTTCTGGTCGGCCTGAGGGTTGGGTGTGTGCCTGTGTGTTGGAGCCAGCCTGCAGCGGCTGCTGGTGCGCAGAGCCACCCCTTGCAGCCCACCGGCAACATGGGCTCTGTCCTCCCCTCCTTGTACCCGAGGCCCCACAGCTGGGACTTGAACCTGGCAGCCTGGCAGTCCTGACTTACCCACTGCCTTGAGGCCCTGGGTGCTGCTGGTGTGGATCCTGTGCGTGGCTGGGCCGTGGGGGGTGGGCAGTGGCTGTTCCAGGTGGGCCATCTCCCCAGAAAGTGCAGGCTGGATTTGGACGTGTGGGAGTTGGAGGAAGGGCGTCTAGACAGGCAGCAGGCAGCTCATCTGGAGTGTGGAGGATGGAGGAAGGGTGTCTGGACAGGCGGCCGGCGGCTGGCGGCTCGTCTGGAGTGTGGAGGATGGAGGAAGGGCGTCTAGACAGGCAGCAGGCAGCTCCTCTGGAGTGTGGAGGATGGAGGAAGGGTGTCTGGACAGGCGGCCGGCGGCTGGCGGCTCATCTGGAGTGTGGAGGATGGAGGAAGGGCGTCTAGACAGGCAGCAGGCAGCTCCTCTGGAGTGTGGAGGATGGAGGAAGGGCATCTGGACAGGCGGCCAATGGCTCATCTGGAGTGTGGAGGATGGAGGAAGGGCGCCTGGACAGGCGGCAGGCGGCTCGTCTGGAGTGTGGAGGATGGAGGAAGGGCGTCTGGACAGGCGGCAGGCGGCTCGTCTGGAGTGTGGAGGATGGAGGAAGGGCGTCTGGACAGGCGGCAGGCGGCTCGTCTGGAGTGTGGAGGCTGGAGGAAGGGCGTCTGGACAGGCGGCAGGCGGCTCGTCTGGAGTGTGGAGGCTGGAGGAAGGGCGTCTGGACAGGCGGCAGGTGGCTCGTCTGGAGTGTGGAGGCTGGAGGAAGGGCGTCTGGACAGGTGGCAGGTGGCTTGTCTGGAGTGCAGGCTGAGTGGAAGGGAGAGAGTCCAAGCATTGGGGGTGTCCCAGCTGCACCGTTGGTAGGAGCATGGAGCCCGCTGTGGGGCCTCAGCAGCACCCACTTCTCCCCACAGCTCAGCTTCCCACTGATGTGTTTCCATTGCAGACACAGTTACCTACAGGAAATGAACACAGAGGCTCCCCGGGGCAAATGGCCTCCCCGAGAGAGGAGGCGGACACGTTTGGAATCAGAGACAAGTGTCTGGTGCAGCACGCAGGGAGCCTGCCACCCCGCCACCCCGCCATAGAGCTCCCTGGGTCGTCTGGGCATGGCCCCGTGCAGCAGCCAGACCAGTAGCCTGGGGACGCCTTGGCCAGCCTCCTGGAGCTTTGGCACAGCCCATGTTGTTTGGCAAGCAGGGCAGCCTGAGCACGGCAGGGGATGCGGGCTCAGTACCAGAGCCAGCTCGTGGTGTGAGGACAGATCCTCCTCAACGAGTAGAGCCATAGCCTGGCGTCCAAGTGCGTGGCCAGGCCGGGAGGAGTGTACAGGAAGTCTCTGTACCTTATGCTCAATTCTTCTGGAAACCTAAAGCTGCTCTGAAAAATAAAGCTATTACTTCTTTAAAAGTCTGCTTACCTGGGGCCTGGGACTTTACAGGTGAGGGAAGAAGGACCAGCCCTGGAAGGAGGAAGCCTGGAGCCACCTGTGGACCCTGAGGGTGCGTCTGTGGGTGCCTCAGTATCACTGGGGGGCAGAGAGCCCAGACCTTTTACGATGCTGGGTGGGGTGGCCATGGAACTGCACAGGTGAGGAGGGTGTGCCTCTCACTTCCCAGGAGACTGCAAACCAAGAACGTCTATGAGACGAGCAGACACCAGAATACAGACTCACCCCAAATAAAGTTGATTTCTTGGGAAAAGCTGACAGACTTTAAGTATGTTTAAATTGCTCAAAGAGATAAGTGAAAGATAGGGTTCATTAAAAATGTTATTCAATTAAAACAGAAATAAAACAAGAAAAGGGAATATGAAGAGGAGCCTGTAGAAACATTAAACATTCTGCATTAGAAATTACAGAACAGATTCTAGACTAGATGTGGTCAAAGAGAGAATCAGAGAATTAGACAATGTCATTAAGGAGTTCATCTAAACATAGTCAAGACGGACAAAGATTTGTGTTTGTTTGGTTGTTTGTATGTTTTTTATTTTTATAGAAAAGAGCAGTTAAAAGACATAAAGACTATTAAGAGGCTCAAATAAACTCAGAATAAATTCCAGAAAGAAGCAATGGAGCAGTGTTGGAAGTGATAAGGGGAAATTCTTAAAAATTTAATTCCTGAGCACAATTTGGATACAGAGCAGGATATATAAAAATAAACCCATACCTGGATGGCAGTGAAGCTTCAGAATATTGATGACAAAGAGAAAAACTTTAAAACAGCCAGAGAGAGGAAAACATACATTCAGAGGATTCACAGTTCGTGTGCCGGGGTGCTTCTTACAGCAGCTGTGGATCCAGAGTGCAGGGGAAGAATGCAGTGTGTACGGGAAGGGTTGGCTGGCTTCAGCTTCACCCCCACCAGTGTGTGGGGCTTGGAATTTCCCTTCTTGAGCATGAGTGGGAGCACTTAGGGAGGGGGCAGGGAGCACTTGGGGTGGGGGCAGGCAAAGAAGGGCCTCATGCCTGGGAATCCACAGCCCTAGAGCCTTGCCCAGGAGGGAGCTGTGGGGGGTGCTGTGCTGGATGGGGACCAGGAGAAGGAGACAGGGCTGCAGGGGCCACTGTGCTGGATGGGGACCAGGAGAAGGAGACAGGGCTGCAGGGGCCACTGTGCTGCCAGGTGCCACCAACAGGCCAGGCGAGATGAAGGGCGAGTGTCTGTAGGAGTTTGCCTATGGAGGCTGTGGTGACCTTGCAGAGAGCATTTGGGCAGCTGTTGTCCGGCACGTGCGCATACTGGAGGAGCCAAAGGGGACGGTGGCCAGTGGCAAGGTGGGGTCAAAGGGAGAGCCTCTGATCTCTGCACTCTCCGTGTTAGATAGAGGGAGCACGCCACACTGGACCCTTCCTTCACGGGTGTTTCATCCACAGTTAACTCCAGATTCCCATCTGCTTTCATCTCCTCAGCAGACCTTAGGGTGTGGTGGAGGAGACAGGGTCTTCCCTGTCCTGCTTTCCTTCTCTGCCAGCCCATGAGCACCAAGAACAGCAGCCCCTGTCCACCTCCGTCCCCGATGGCGCCAGGCATATGGCTGCTGCTGGGAATGGAATGGGCGGTGCCCTGCCCTGGTGGCTGCCGTTCCCCTGCCACTGCCCGAAGCGCTTTGCTTTGTGGACCTTGGACTTGTCTCTGTCAGCCTCTTCCCAGTGCCTTCTGTAGTTTTCAAGGGTTTCCCAAGAGGCCTAGGCTGTGAAGCTACCCTGTTCTGCATGGCTGTTTAAATTAAAATTAATGAAGATAAAATGGAATCTAAAATTCAGTTCTTCAGTCATACACTTTGCACGCTCGGTGGCCCCGGTGGCTGGCCACTGCTGTACTGGGTGGCCCAGCAGAGGAACCTACCATGGTGGGAGGTGGGAGGGCAGGAGGGCCTCCATGCCATCTTGAGGGGAGCCCTGCCACCTCTTAAAGAACACCCCTCTTTGGAATCTCATGCTGGTGACTGTTTCACTTGAATTTTGGGGGTACTTTTAGACCAGAGTTCAGGCTCCACGTTCGGTGGCTCTGCTGGGTGGTGGGGATCAGTGAGAGGCATCGGTGGGTGAGAGGCATCGGTGGGTGAGAGGCATCGGTGGGTGAGAGGCATCAGTGGGTGGTGGGGATCAGTGAGAGGCATCGGTGGGTGAGAGGCATCGGTGGGTGGTGGGGATCAGTGAGAGGCATCGGTGGGTGAGAGGCATCGGTGGGTGGTGGGGATCAGTGAGAGGCATCGGTGGGTGAGAGGCATCGGTGGGTGAGAGGCATCGGTGGGTGGTGGGGATCAGTGAGAGGCATCGGTGGGTGAGAGGCATCGGTGGGTGGTGGGGATCAGTGAGAGGCATCGGTGGGTGAGAGGCATCGGTGGGTGGTGGGGATCAGTGAGAGGCCACACACACTGTTGGGGTGGGCAGCTCACCCACTTTCCAGGACGCCTGGCTGGGCGCGGCTGCTCAAGTCTTCCCTGTGGTCCAGCCGAGGGCAGCCGTGTGTCTTGAGCTCCCTGATCAGCATCTGTGGTGACAGTGGTTTCCCTGCAGCTGCTCTCACACGGGGGCACGGGGCTCACAGGCAGCAGGCTGGCACGTTTCTTCATATCTTCCCCCCCTCCCACCCCAGGCTGGGCATCAACGGTCCCTGCAGGCGTCTGTGCGAAGCCTCACTTGAGGATAGGTGCACAGCTAAGTTCTTTTTAGTGGGGCGCCATCAGTGCCGGAAGAGCCCTGCTGTTTTTTGTTTGGAAAGCATCTCCTGTGTCCTTTAGGTGTGTGGGACCCACGTGTTGCTCTTGCTCACTTACTCCGGCTCATTTGTGTGACATGTTTATTTTTCAGTGCAAATGGTCAAGAAAAGGCTTCATCCGGACGAGGTGGTGCATTGCAGACTGGTACGTGGTGTCTGTGCTTTGTCAATTTCCATAACGTTTCTTACCCTTTTATATCTTGCACCAGCGGCATGTTCCACACACCTCATTGGAGGCTCTACTGATTTTGCACGAAGACCCCCAGCTGCCTGACCCCCACCTGCCACTCTGACCTTTTTTGTTCACGGCGATGCATTCGGAGCATTGTCACTGTTCCCTGTAAGTCAGACATCTGGGTGCCCAGTGCCAATGGAGACACAGTGACGGCCCCGGTCCCTCCCGGCAGCTGGAGAGTTCCACTGGCCAGAGCCCGCTGCACAGAGAAGTCAGCAGGGAGGCCCCCTAGTACTGGGGCCCCGTGGCTGCCCAGTGAGACGGCGTAAGCGCCGCCTGGCAGCCTGGTCCATCAGCAGACTGAGCACAGACGTAGCGGAGCCTGCGTCTCATCCACGTATCCTCCGGCCTGGCCTTTCTGCAGTGAACATGTTCTCGATAGCGCCGCCCCACCTTTTCTGCATCATAAGAAACAGAAACCTGTTATCTGCTTTCCTAAGGTGGCTCCCCAGCCTGTCCCTCCAGCCATCACATCTCATTTGAATACTGTTTTTATTTTCTTTTCATGGATTTTCCAAAACTTGGCTGCTTGATTATCTGCTGCCGTGTAACAGACCGCCCTAAACTTAGCAGCTTTAAAAACACATACGAGGTCATGGCTGTGAGTGTCTCAGGACCCGGGAGTGGCTTTTCTGGGGCTCTGGCCCTGGTCACCTTGGGGCTTCCAGAGGACTCATCTCCGAGCTCACTGGGGCTGTGGGCAGGGGTTTCTGCCCCTACCCCTCAGGCCTTTCCCTGGGGCTGCTCAGGGCAGGACATCCCCAGGAGGAGCAAGAGTCCAGAAAGTGAGGGGGATGGAGGGAGGGAGGGGGGAGGAGGGGAAGGAGGGGGAGGAGGAGGGGGTGGGGGAAGGAAGAGGAGGGGGAGGGGGGAAGAAGGAGGTGGGGGAAGAGTGAGAGAGAAGGGTAGGAGAGGAGAATGGGGAGGGGGAAGAGAGGAGGAGGGAGGAAGGAGGGGGAGAGAAAGAGGAAGAAGAGGGAGGGGGAGGACAGAGGGAGCTGAGAAGGAGCCGCGGTTCCGTGCCCACCCCAGGCAGTGCAGGCTGCAGGCCGCCCTTTGCTGTTGGTCACAGGGAACAGCCTTGGCATGGTGTGGGGGCACGTGGGGGCACGTTCACCAGGCAGCGTCACCGGGGTCATTGTGGCAGCTGGGCCACAGGCTGGAGGAGGGCAAGGCCGCCTGCACGCACTCATTCCTGGCGCCTCCTGGTAGGGAGACGGCTGGGTCTTGGAGCCTGTGGAGGACATGCAGGCAGTGAGGGCTTTGTGGGACAGTGTCCAGACTGTGCCAAGCCCTGCACTGACCTCCCCTGGTGAGGGGACATGTCCTTGCCAGCTGAAGGTGCTGAGGGTCCCCTGCAGTGTGACAGAGGCTCAGGCCTTGCCGAGTCCATGTGCCTGGAGGCCCACAGCCGGCCCACGGGGCTTCCCAAGGGTCTTCCCTTTGGGAGTGAAATGAAGCACTCTTCTTGCCTGTCCCTGTGCCCCCCACCCTGCCTTACAGGGTCCCCGATGGGTGCAGCCGGCAGCCCTGGGCAGCATCAGCTGAGGCTGAGGGGTGGCCCTTCCTCTTAGCTTGGCCATCAGGGAGAGTTTCCATACTTTTTCTCTTTAAAGAAAAGTAGCTCACTTTTTAGTTGCCCAGAGTAACTGCATTTGTAAAGACATATTCAGACTTCACTGGAGGTTTCCTGTCCTCTGGCCTTGTCGGAAGACAGGTGGGTGGACAGGTGCCCGGCCTCGGGTGGCTCCGCACGGCGGAGGCCAGTGCGGGTCTTATCTTCCCAGGGACTCCTTGGGAGAACGAAGTGTGACCCAGAGGCTCCGGCCCTTGGTGATGTGTCCTTTTCTCTTTTGGTTGCAGTGCCTTTGACTTGGTGAATATCCATCTTTTCCATGATGCTTCCAATCTGGTCGCCTGGGAAACAAGCCCTTCCGTGTACTCGGGAATCCGGCACAAGGCACTGGGCTACGTGCTGGACAGGTAGGTGTGGGCGGGCAGGTAGGCGTGGGCCGGGCAAGTAGGTGTGCTGGGCAGGTCGGTGTGGGTGGACAGATAGGTGTGGGTGGACAGATAGGTGTGGGTGGACAGGTAGGTGGGCTGGACAGGTCAGTGTGGATGGAGAGGTAGGTATGGATGGCAGGTAGGTGTGCTGGGCAGGTAGGTGTGAGTGGACAGGTCGGTGTGGATGGAGAGGTAGGTGTGGATGGCAGGTAGGTGTGCTGAGCAGGTAGGTGTGAGTGGGCAGGTAGGTGTGCTGGGCAGGTATAGGTATGGGTGGAGAGGTAGGTGTGGGCGGGCGGGTTAGGTGGGTGGGCAGGTCGGTGTGTCCACTCACCCTGTTGGCCACTGGGAAAGGCTGTGCCTGCTCTGGGAGGCACACTCTGCTCTGTGCTTGCCGATTTGCCGATAGCCCTTACTGGAGTTGCCCCATGGAGGTGGCAGAGCCCCCAAGCCCTGTCCACAGGCTGGAGCTGCACCCTCACAATGGACTTGGATGGGGATGGCTTCACTTTCTCTCCGACTTTTTTGTGGGAAAGATAAGAAAACGGTGCCATGGGGTGCTGTGGTGGGAGGTGAATAGGACACTGAAGAGTCAGTGGGAGCGTGGGGGCCACCTCCACCTGCGCCTGGGCCCCTGCCCCCCCAGTACTCCAGGCTGCTCCACCAGTGATGCTGTGGAGATGACGGGCTGTCACTGGGAAGCAGGGGACCCCCATTGGTGGGATGTGTCTGATCTTGGGGCCCGTGTCCCTCCCCATCTACAGCTGGGCCTTTTGCTGAAGCTCAGGCCCCACAGCCAGGCAGTCTGGGTTTATTCTCTGCCCATTCCAGTTAGGCCTGTCATAGAAACCTTTCCCGCCAGCATCCCTGTGGTTGACAAGACAGTGCTCCGTCAGCTTGGGCTTGCAGCAGTGATGAACACAGGCCCGAGACCAGCAGTTCTGTCCCAGGGTGGTCCCTGATTTCCACCTGAACCCCATTCTGCTCCCTAGAGGGCCCCTGACCTGAGCCCCTCCCAGCCCCCGTGTGTGCAGAATGCGGAGTTACACTCCCGACTAAGCGTGCGAGGGCCTGGAGCTGCCCTGCGCCTCGCCCACCTTCCAGCAGCTGGCATCCTCAGATGCCGACCTTCTGTTCCCGGGGCCGGTTCCCTCCCACCCACACCTGTCTTAGCCTGGGCTTGTGCAGAGCAGAATAACTGAGTCATTCCCAGGCCACCACTGTCCCTGGGGCAGTCACAACTGCCTGGGGCTGCACAGGCAGAGACAGGGATTGGCGGGCACTGAGGTCTGGACCCAGAGAGGGAGGAGGCTGGGCAGGGCCTGGTACCCTCTGAGCCTCTGGGAGGCTTCCCGGGGAAGACAGTGGGAGCAGCAGTCCATGTGGAGGGGCACGTGGGTGGGGCCCCTGCCCCAGAGTCATGTGTGGTATGTGACCAGCGCCGTCAGATGCTCAAGAGCAGGAGTGGGAGAGTCCTATAAGAGGCAACCCCTGGGGACTGTGTGGAGCACATTTCTACCCAAGCAAGACTCACGTCCTGAGGGGTCCCTAAGGCAGGTGGGGTTATGAAGGAGAACAGCAGCCAGCAGGTCCCTGCCTCCTAACAGTGCCTTGTAAGGATAGTGTTCAATGTGCATGTGTGTGCCTGTGCATATGTGCATGCCTGTGAGTGTGCACACCTTGTGTGCATGCAATTATGTAATTGTGTGTGTGCACACATGTACATGCATGTGAGTGCACAGTTGCTTGGGTTTGTGTGGGGGTGGGTGTGCACACATCTGCATGTGTGTGTGTTCGTGTGTGCATGTGTGTGGATGCTTGTGTGTGCATGTGTGGGTGCACGAGTGCATACATATGTGTGCACGCTTGTGTGGGTGTGGGTGCATGTGTGGTGTGGATATGTGTGGGTACATGTCTGGGTGTGTGCACACTTGCAGGGGTGTGGGGGTTGCATTGTGTGTGCACACGTGGACACGTGAGTGCACTTGTGTGGCTACATGTGAGTGCGGGTGTGGGTGTGTGTGTGGGTGCATGTGTGTGCGGGTATATGCATGTGTGGGTGCATGTGAGTGGGTATATGCGTGTGTGGGTCCATGTGAGTGCAGGTGTATGCATGTGTAGGTGTGTGTGTAGGTGCATGTGTCTGCATATTTGGGTGTGTGCATGTGTGCGGGGGTGCACTGATGCATGTGTGCATGTGTGTGGGGGCTCGTGTGGGTGCATATGTGTACGCTTGTGTGGGGGTACATGTGTTGATGTGTAGGCCTGTGTGGGTGTGCATGTGCCTATGGGCGTGTGCATGTGTGTGGGTGTGTGCATGCATGGGTGTGGGCGTGTGGGTGCATGTGGATCTGTGTGGATGCATGTGTGCTAAGGTGTATGCATGTGTGCTGGGGTGTATGCATGTATGTATGTGTGCGTGTGTGTGGGTGTGTGTAAAGGTGTGTGTGCGTATGTGGGGAGAGCATATGCACGTGGGTTGGATATGTGTGCAGGTACATGTGGGTATGTGTGCATGCAGGTTGTGGGTGTGGAGTGCATGTGTGTGTGTGGGTGTGAGTGTGTGTGCATTTGTGGGTATGTGCACATGTATGTGTGTAGGTGTGGGTGTGCACACGTGTGTGTAGGTGTACAGGTGTGGGTGCATGTGCACATAAGTGTGTACCTGTCATAGCTCAGCACTGTGCATCCTGAGGAAGGGGTGGAAGGCTGCATTCTCCAGTAGGTGCTGCTCCAGGGGGAGTTGGAGCTGGTGGGGCCCCTCCTGAATGCTGGCTCCGTCTGCTGCTGTGGTGAGTGTGGCCTGCGTGGCTCCTTGCCTGCCGCCTTCACGATCCTCCCGGGTTCCCCACAGGGCTCTGCACAAGGAGTCTGGGCTGGGCTCCCATCCCTGTGCTGTTATTAGCGGGTATATGCACTTGGCTCTCCTCCGCATCTGGCCCTTGCTGAGGGCCCTGAGGCGTGGCCCCTTATCCCCTCTGACCGCCCCTGACCTCCGTCTCCAGAGTGATGGAGCCCTGGTCCCCTGTCACTAGCCTGGTCCCGGAGAGGGTGGCAACTGCGAGGCCTGGGTGCTGCTGTGCTCGTGGCCACGCACTGAGGCCAGCCCTCAGCCCTGTGCACGGCCACACCCTCTGCAGGGGACCTGTCCGGCCTCCCGGGTATCTCTGGAGCTGGCACTGACACTGAGGCAGGGATCGGTCTGAGCCTGGGGACTGTGCTCTCAACTGCCCACCGTGGGGAAGCAGCACAGGTGGGGGATGGGGGCCTGGGGCTTTGTCAGCGACAAAGTGACTGATGACCGCCTGTGCCCTGGGCGCCCTCCCTGGACAGCATGTCAGTCGCCCAGGGAGAAGGGCCTCACCCACAGGAGCTGCGCGGTTCTTCCTGCCTGATCAGCCCTCGGCTTGCAGGCACCAAGCGTCTCGGGGACCTCCCACGGAGCCCAGGAGCAGGGAGGGCCCTGCCGTGTCTGCTGTTGGGTCTTGGTGACAGCGGTTAGGTTGTCAGCATGGCATGGCATTAAAATGTGTCATTGCCCCTCGCTGCCATGGCTCCGCGGCCTCAAGAAAGCAGCCTTTGGGCTTTTGGGCCACTTTTCTGCGTCTCTGCATTCCCATGAATGGCTCCTGCGGCGCGCTCAGCCAGCCGCAGATCCGGACCTCCGCGGCGTGGGGCGGGCCGCGCAACACAAAGGGCGGCTCTGTCGGAGTCGGGAACAATGGGTCGCCCTTTCACCGCGGCTGCTAACCTCTTGGCAGCCACCAGCAGACCACATTCTGCTGTGCGGATCGGGCAGGACAATGCCGCGCGGCCTCTGAATGGACGCTGCCACCAACGGGGCCCCATTCACGGCGTTGGGAACCGGGCGCACATTGTCTGCCCCGCAGGGAGACAGCGAGGAGACAGCGAGGAGGCTCCTGCAGCCTCTTCCTGGTTTAATCTCCCCGCGCGGCTTCCCAGGTCCATGTCCCGTATCAGCTGCGGGGCCGGCAGCACCAGGCCCAGGATGGAGGGCAGGTCCCAGCGCTGGAGGAGGATGCCGGCCAGGTTAAAACCCAGAGGCACCGTAGGACCTTCGCACCGTTGCTCTAAACCTAAACGCATTCCAGAGTAGGAAGATGATTGTAAAACAACTGAGAGACAAGCTCTGAGTTAAAGTCTTCAGAAGCAGCCCCAGGGCGAGTGCTGCAGGGTGCCTGCCACCACCACGGCCAGTCACAGGGCTCCACTGGACTTCTTATCACAGATGCGAACCTTTACTTTTTTGTGTGTAATTTTTGAAATTGTTGCTGTTAACCTCTTGTTATGAGAAGTTTAAAAAGAAGACAAATCCCTAATGAGTGAGGAGGACCGGGCTCTGGGCAGGTGTTGGCGGCATCTGTGCCGGGCTGGGGTCCTGGACCCTGGGTGAGGCCGGGCCGTGCACACCCTTGTGTGGCTCTCGGAGGCGCCGAGCACTCAGCCCGTGTTGGGGGCAGCCCCGGTCCCTCTCCTGGACACACAGGTCAGCCCTTGGGGGGCATCTGGGGGCTGAGCCAGAGGTGCACGTCAGCCTTCCTAGGCACCATCCGCTGAGGCGTCCCGAAACCTTCCTGAGCTTTCAGCTGGAAAGGAGATTTTCCCATAAGTGACGGGACTCTTTGTCTCCCCTCTGAAATGTGGCCTGGGCTAGTTCAACAGAAACATTTTACATTACAACTGTGAAATCTCGGCATAAAGCACCCCTTTGTCCCCCCATTATTTTCTCACAAATACAGTCCATTGTCATGGCGCTGAAGTTAATTTGATCAACATTGGGACATTTAACTTTTATGTCCAGTCAAAAGAGTTGTTTCATGCTCATTTTGGGCATTCAAAGGAAATGATTGCCAGAAAAATAATGTTCTTCTGAACAATTCCAAGCAATTAGTTTCCCAGGGAGAGGTGACGTGATGCCCGCGCCCCAGCCCCGCTTTGTGGCTTTATGGAGGGCCATCAGTTAGCTGTCAGCCGCTCAAAGAGCCCCCAACCTAAATGTTTCTCTTTAGACGTTCCCAGAACTTGCCTTGCTGTGCAGCCAGTAAAGAAAAGCTGCTGCGTCTCCAGGCAAAGGCAAACTCGGCATTAAAGATCTGGGTCACCCTGAGCGCTCCTGGCCACAGGGCTGGTTCTCGCGCTCCTCACACTCCCGCTGGCCTCGGAGAACAGCTCACAGGCTCTTGCTGGTCGTGGGCTCGTCCCGATCAGGCTTTCTCAGACTCAGAGACCTCAGGGTGGCCGAGGTCATGTGTCTGCGGAGCCCACCAGGCACCCTGTGGTGTCCCTCCGCATGCCCGGGACTCCTGGCAGCACAAGCCCGTGCCCTCTGCCGTTGCGGTGCCGTGAAGCCCGCTGCCTCTGTGTCGCGTCAGCCTCTCCAGGGCGTGGTCGGTCCACTGCTGCCCGGCAGGAGGGGCTCCTTTCGCCTGTGCCTCGGCTGATCCATGGCTGCGATCTTCATTTTGTTGAACATGGAGTCAAGCGCCGAGAAAGGTGGTGCCGCTATGCAGATGTAGGGGCAGCGCCTGCACCCGCCACGCACCCTGCACGTTCTCCGCATGTTTCCTTTCCTTAAGAAACAAACCATGTGGGCCCGCGGGTGCCCCGTCCTCCATCCTGAACCCCATCCTGGCCCCCAGCATCAGCCTGAATTCAGCACCTGTCGCTCCTTTGCCGCTTTCTGGCCTCTTGTGACACAGGCACGGATGTTTCTGTACTTTCATTATGTGCCAGCGTGGAGGCAAGCGTCGACGCGACGCTGCTGTGATGCCTGTGTGTGGTTTATGTCTTTACACGTGTCATCGCCTGTGACCAACATGTCCAGCATCATGCGAACAGAGTCTGCCGGACGTCTCCACGAGCTCCAGCCACGGTGCTCGGTCATGGGACTCGCTGCCGGCTGTCTGGAGAGCGTTTGGGTGGTTCCCGGCCCTTCGGTGGCAGACAGGACGATGCCTGTGCTGGGCCGTGGGGGCCGTGTGTCTCCACTCCCGCTGGTCCTTTCCACACCCTGAACCCCAGCGTCACCACTGGCATCTCAGCCAGTTGTGTTTTCCGCTAGCTGGAGAGGAGGGGGGGGGGTCCTGGAGGCTGAGGCACTTCTGTGCTGCACCCGTTTTTGTGGTTTATGGCGGTGTCCAAGCAGAGTTTGAGAGGGTGGGTCTCAGAGTGAGAAAAACAAAAGTAAAACGGCGATGCTCCGTGTGGAGAGCATGAGAGCGGCGGCTGCCGAAGGAGAGCCCTGCACAGCCCTCCTGCCGCCCTGCACGGGGCTCCCCGCACGACTCTGCCCGAGAGCACTTGATGTGGGGATGGACTCATCGAAGGGAGTGTGGGCTTTAAAAGGTGTCAGACGCTGAGAAGGCACACACTGCTGGGGCCCAGGATGCCCCCAGCCCCAAGGCTGAGTTCCGGAGACCATCTCAGCCCCGCCCGCCGCAACACAACTCCGTGGCGGGGCTTTGCAGCCGACCTGAGTTCTCAGTCTGAGATCTGAGTTCCGGTGACAGCTTGCAGACGGCCGCCTTCTCACTGCGTCCTCACGTGGTGGAGGGAGGGAGGGAAGGTGAGCTTTTGGTGTCTTCCTCTTTTACAAGGACACCCTTCCTCTTGCATCAGGGCTCCGCCTCCCTCCCCCACCCCCGTGACCTCAGGTGCTGGCCCCTAAAGGGTTGGGGCTCCGAGGCTGGGACTCACTGGGTGGGGAAGTCAGGGGGCCTTTGGGTGCGGCACTGGGGATCAGTGGGTTGGTCAAGGAGCTTCCTCAAGCGCAGTGGTTGCTGTGACTCCACCCAGTGAGCAGCCTGGCTGCCCCAGGCACTTTGGGGGCTCTGCTAGCCCTGAGGCTGACCCTGCTGCTTCAGCACATCCCGCCATCTGCCTGGGTTTTGCCTGGAGGAGCCTTAGACGACTGTCTTCAGGGTTCTGTGGTACCTGGGTTCTGTCTGAGGGCACCTTAGACGGCTGTCTTGCGGGTTCTGTGGTACCTGGGTTCCTTCTGGGGGCGCCTTAGACGGCTGTCTTCAGGGTTCTGTGGTACCTGGGTTCTGTCTGGGCGCCTTAGACGGCTGTCTTGCGGGTTCTGTGGTACCTGGGTTCTCTCTGGGCACCTTAGACGGCTGTCTTGCGGGTTCTGTGGTGCCTGGGTTCTGTCTGGGCGCCTTAGACGGCTGTCTTGCGGGTTCTGTGGTGCCTGGGTTCTGTCTGAGGGCGCCTTAGATGGCTGTCTTGCGGGTTCTGTGGTACCTGGGTTCTGTCTGGGCACCTTAGATGGCTGTCTTGCGGGTTCTGTGGTGCCTGGGTTCTGTCTGGGCGCCTTAGACGGCTGTCTTGCGGGTTCTGTGGTGCCTGGGTTCTGTCTGAGGGTGCCTTAGACGGCTGTCTTGCGGGTTCTGTGGTACCTGGGTTCTGTCTGAGGGCGCCTTAGATGACTGTCTTCAGGGTTCTGTGGTACCTGGGTTCTGTCTGGGCACCTTAGACGGCTGTCTTGCGGGTTCTGTGGTACCTGGGTTCTGTCTGGGCACCTTAGACGACTGTCTTCAGGGTTCTGTGGTACCTGTGTTCTGTCTGAGGGCGCCTTAGACGACTGTCTTCAGGGTTCTGTGGTACCT
The DNA here is from genome assembly GCF_029281585.2 of Gorilla gorilla gorilla. Classification (NCBI taxonomy): domain Eukaryota; kingdom Metazoa; phylum Chordata; class Mammalia; order Primates; family Hominidae; genus Gorilla; species Gorilla gorilla. The sequence continues at coordinate 145,094,203 of NC_073232.2, forward strand.
GGGTTCTGTCTGGGCACCTTAGACGGCTGTCTTGCGGGTTCTGTGGTGCCTGGGTTCTGTCTGGGCACCTTAGACGGCTGTCTTGCGGGTTCTGTGGTACCTGGGTTCTGTCTGGGCACCTTAGACGACTGTCTTCAGGGTTCTGTGGTACCTGGGTTCTGTCTGAGGGCGCCTTAGATGACTGTCTTCAGGGTTCTGTGGTGCCTGGGTTCTGTCTGGGCGCCTTAGATGGCTGTCTTGCCTGTGTCTGTGGTGCCTGGGTTCTGTCTGGGCGCCTTAGACGGCTGTCTTGCCTGTGTCTGTGGTACCTGGGTTCTGTCTGGGCGCCTTAGACGGCTGTCTTGCCTGTGTCTGTGGTGCTGGGAGATTCACCCTGAGGGCTTGAGGCTTTACGGGGGCAGAGCTCACAGTGGGTGGAGTAAAAAGTGAAGTCATAAAAATAGTCCAGCAGTTTCTAGGAAGGTAAAAATAAACAGGCTGGTATGTTTATTTTGGGGGGATGAGTTTATTTAAAGTGGCTTAAACACATCTGCGATGAACCATGCAGTGAGGTGTTTATGATTATTAAGAGAAACTTCTAAGTGATTAAGTAACTAAAATATTCTCAGTAGTTTTAGTAATTTTATACTGTCGATGTTTTTGCTTATGTAAAGTTGTTTGATCAGAGAATGTGGTCTCTACCATAGCAGAGAAACAAACCAACTTTAATAGATTCCCAATTGTACACAACCTAGGCCTTTAAAAGTACAGTGCCAAAGGTTTCAGCTACGGTCGCTTTCAGTGGTTAAAAAATAAAAAAGGAAAGAAGGAAAAAAACCAACTCCTAGCAAGTTAGGTGTCCTGGTTGGATGAATGTCTCATGGCCAGTTTGCTTCCCATACTGCACTAGCTCCTCCTTGGGGGAAAAAAAACTAGCCCCGTTCGAGTCTGATATTTTTTAGGGCCCCAGTGGGACTGCCGATGACGCTCTCCCGCCGCCTGCCCTGTCACCGGGGGGCCTCCCACGGTGTCCCAGGCCTCAGAAGCCTCACGCCCGGTTCCCACTGCTGTGTTAGGGAAGCGCCCGCTGTTGGAAATGTAATTGGGAACGTTCAACCCGTGACTCTCCCTAAGTCTTTAATCTGCGGTGTTGTGGGGTCACAGTTGTCTTGGAGACATGCGGACGAGCCCCCCAGCCGTCGCGGTGGAGCAGCTGCTGGGACGATGAGGCAGCCCCTCCTCCCAGTGCCTCCGCCGCGTAATGAGACCACTTGTCAAAACAGAGAGAGACACCCATTTTCAAGGCCTAAAAAATTGATTTTTATGGCTCTTCTTGTAATTCTCTTTTTGAATTAGGCACATGATATTGATGTGGGCCTACGTTTTAATCATAATAGCTACTGACAAGGTAATTAATTTTAGAACAACTGTTTTTTTTTCTCCTGCTCCAAATGGCACTATATTGAAATTGAAAGTGAGCTCTGGGAGGGCAGTGGGGCTGGCACTCAGGTGATTGCCTCGGCCGTGACAGCCCCTTCGTCTTGCGGCCGCCGTGCACCCTTTAGAGGCAGCTGCTGTTATTAATGGGCTCAAGCTGTTCTGTCAGCAGAGCAGGGCGAGGAAGTGTGATCCAGTTTAGGGTTTCATGATTATCCTGCAGGATTCCAGACAGGACGATGACGCGGCGTCTCCAGGGCGTTGCAGGCCCACCTGGTGCGTCGCCTGGCGGCTTTCTCGGGAAGAAGGAGCAGCCAGGCCTGGGCAGGGCCTCCTGTGAGGCGGCACCCCAGAGTATTGAGAGAGGAAACTCAGTCAGTGGAGTGAGGGCCAGCCCGGGAGGCCGCATTTCCTCTCTCCTCCGCACTGGGGAACTCATTAGAGTTTGTTCCATCAGGGTTCTGCTGTTTGTTTAGCCAAGTGACGGTTGCGTCTGTTCCTGCGACGCCGCGCACAGATGCTTGGCCCTGTGGGGATTGGCCGTGTGGGGATTGGCCCTGTGGGGATTGGCCGTGTGGGGATTGGCCCTGTGGGGATTGGCCCTGTGGGGATTGGCTGTGTGGGGATGGCTTTGGTATCTTGTGGTCTCGCCTACACCTGGGCTTGGCTGGCTGCATCCTGCCCGCTGGCCGGCGGGCGTTGCTGCCCTCCCTCGGGAGCCTCTGTGCCCCGGGCTGCCGCTCTCCTGGGGACTCGGAGCGCAGGGCCCTCTGTCTTCCTCCACGCACCCTCCGAGCTTTCTGTGCTCATGGGACACAGCAAGCGCTTCCCTTTCTCCTGGGCAGAGCTTGGGGCTCGTTTAAGCAAATCACACTAGAATAGATCAAACTTGTTACAACTGAGATTTAACCTAAAGTGGAAGGAATTCCAATTAAAAAGGTCAACAAGACTTTCGTGGGCTTTGCCAAGCCAAACTATAGCAGTTAACAGGCAAGAGGAGCACGAAATAGCTGGGACCATTTTTGAAAGAACTGTCAACAAGAAGGACTGCCCTATAAAAAGTTGTACTAATTAAAAGCATGCAGGAATTGATTTTTTAAAAGATCTGCAGAAAAGAATAGATTGTCTCAAAAAGACCCATGCCGCTGGGAATGTTGTGTTGAGATACAGACTTGGTGGGAAGACGGGACACGTTGAATAAATGGTGCCGATCAATTGACCGTCCACTTGGGAAATCGATAAACTTAGATCCCTGCTCTACACCTTAATTCCGGATGGATTAAAGGATAACCCTTAAAACTCTACCATAAAGATGAAGGTGGGGGCTCCATGCCCGCGTGGGGACTGGGGCAGGCGTCTCAGCCACAGGGGAAACTGATACATGTGACTATATGGAAATTAAAACTTTTGCCTGACAGAAGCCACCACGGGCAAAACGGAAAGGCCAGCCCCAGGCCAGCAGGAGCACGTGTTTACCACAGGCGGGGGTTACTCACTCTCCAGAACTCACAGGGAGGCCCCAGGCCAGCAGGAGCACACACCATATTCACCGCAGATGGGGGTTACTCATTCTCCAGAACTCACAGGGAGGCCCCAGGACGACAGGAGCACACGCCATATTCACCGCAGATGGGGGTTACTCTCCATAACTCACAGGGAGGCCCCAGGATGACAGGTGCACATGCCATATTCACCACAGATGGGGGTTACTCACTCTCCAGAACTCACGGGGAGGCCCCAGGATGACAGGAGCACACGCCATATTCACCGCAGACGGGGGTCACTCTCTAGAACTCACGGGGGGCCCCAGGCCAGCAGGAGCACACGCCATATTCACCGCAGATGGGGGTCACTCTCCAGAACTCACAGGGAGGCCCCAGGATGACAGGAGCACACGCCATATTCACCGCAGACGGGGGTCACTCTCTAGAACTCACGGGGGGCCCCAGGCCAGCAGGAGCACACGCCATATTCACCACAGATGGGGGTTACTCTCCATAACTCACAGGGAGGCCCCAGGATGACAGGTGCACATGCCATATTCACCACAGATGGGGGTTACTCTCCAGAACTTACGGGGAGGCCCCAGGCCAGCAGGAGCACATGCCATATTCACCACAGACGGGGGTTACTCACTCTCCAGAACTCACGGGGAGGCCCCAGGATGACAGGAGCACACGCCATATTCACCGCAGACGGGGGTCACTCTCTAGAACTCACGGAGGGCCCCAGGCCAGCAGGAGCACATGCCATATTCACCGCAGATGGGGGTTACTCTCCAGAACTCACGGGGAGGCCCCAGGATGACAGGTGCACATGCCATATTCACCACAGATGGGGGTTACTCTCCAGAACTTACGGGGAGGCCCCAGGCCAGCAGGAGCACATGCCATATTCACCACAGACGGGGGTTACTCACTCTCCAGAACTCACGGGGAGGCCCCAGGATGACAGGAGCACACGCCATATTCACCGCAGACGGGGGTCACTCTCTAGAACTCACGGGGGGCCCCAGGCCAGCAGGAGCACACGCCATATTCACCGCAGATGGGGGTTACTCTCCAGAACTCACGGGGAGACCCCAGGATGACAGGAGCACATGCCATGTTCACCGCAGATGGGGGTTACTCTCCAGAACTCACAGGGAGGCCCCAGGACGACAGGAGCACATGCCATATTCACCGCAGATGGGGGTTACTCTCCATAACTCACAGGGAGGCCCCAGGATGACAGGTGCACACGCCATATTCACCGCAGATGGGGGTTACTCTCCAGAACTCACAGGGAGGCCCCAGGACGACAGGAGCACATGCCATATTCACCGCAGATGGGGGTTACTCTCCATAACTCACAGGGAGGCCCCAGGATGACAGGAGCACACGCCATATTCACCACAGACGGGGGTTACTCACTCTCCAGAACTCACAGGGAGGCCCCAGGATGACAGGAGCAGACGCCATATTCACCGCAGACGGGGGTCACTCTCTAGAACTCACGGGGGGCCCCAGGCCAGCAGGAGCACACGCCATATTCACCGCAGACGGGGGTCACTCTCCAGAACTCACGGGGAGACCCCAGGATGACAGGAGCACACGCCATATTCACCGCAGATGGGGGTTACTCTCCAGAACTCACGGGGGGCCCCAGGCCAGCAGGAGCACACGCCATATTCACCGCAGATGGGGGTTACTCTCCAGAAGTCACAGGGAGGCCCCAGGATGACAGGAGCACACGCCATATTCACCGCAGACGGGGGTCACTCTCCAGAACTCACAGGGAGGCCCCAGGATGACAGGAGCACACGCCATATTCACCGCAGATGGGGGTTACTCTCCAGAACTCACGGGGGGCCCCAGGCCAGCAGGAGCACACGCCATATTCACCGCAGATGGGGGTTACTCTCTAGAAGTCACAGGGAGGCCCCAGGATGACAGGAGCACACGCCATATTCACCGCAGACGGGGGTCACTCTCTAGAACTCACGGGGGGCCCCAGGCCAGCAGGAGCACACGCCATATTCACCACAGACGGGGGTCACTCTCCAGAACTCACGGGGGGCCCCAGGCCAGCAGGAGCACACGCCATATTCACCACAGACGGGGGTCACTCTCTAGAACTCACGGGGGGCCCCAGGCCAGCAGGAGCACACGCCATATTCACCACAGATGGGGGTTACTCTCCAGAACTCACGGGGAGACCCCAGGATGACAGGAGCACACGCCATATTCACCGCAGATGGGGGTTACTCTCCAGAACTCACAGGGAGGCCCCAGGACGACAGGAGCACATGCCATATTCACCGCAGATGGGGGTTACTCTCCATAACTCACAGGGAGGCCCCAGGATGACAGGTGCACATGCCATATTCACCACAGATGGGGGTTACTCTCCAGAACTTACGGGGAGGCCCCAGGCCAGCAGGAGCACATGCCATATTCACCACAGACGGGGGTTACTCACTCTCCAGAACTCACGGGGAGGCCCCAGGATGACAGGAGCACACGCCATATTCACCGCAGACGGGGGTCACTCTCTAGAACTCACGGGGGGCCCCAGGCCAGCAGGAGCACACGCCATATTCACCACAGACGGGGGTCACTCTCCAGAACTCACGGGGGGCCCCAGGCCAGCAGGAGCACACGCCATATTCACCACAGACGGGGGTCACTCTCCAGAACTCACGGGGGGCCCCAGGCCAGCAGGAGCACACGCCATATTCACCACAGACGGGGGTCACTCTCCAGAACTCGGGGGAGGCCCCAGGATGACAGGAGCACACGCCATATTCACCGCAGACGGGGGTCACTCTCCAGAACTTACGGGGAGGCCCCAGGCCAGCAGGAGCACATGCCATATTCACCACAGACGGGGGTTACTCACTCTCCAGAACTCACGGGGAGGCCCCAGGATGACAAGAGCACACGCCATATTCACCGCAGACGGGGGTCACTCTCCAGAACTCACGGGGAGGCCCCTGGAATTCAAAGAGAAAAGGCCAGGAACCAAAGAGAACAGCAGGCTGTGAACAGGTGAAATCAGGAGAAAATGCGAATTTCGATATGTAGATTTAAAAATATTGAGGGTGTGCAAGTAAGACGGAAATGAACTCCTACGCTTCACAGCCAAAGTGAAATACAGTGGTGATGGTTCCACCCGCACTCAGTCATGAAAGTGTGACCTGTACGGATGCTCCGTCCTCCCTCGCTCTGGTCTAAAGGCCCTGGACGGTGCAGAGCGGGTCCACAGCCATTGGTGGCCCCGGCTGGTGCCTCACAGCCACTTGGCTCTCCAACCCGAGGGTGGAGGTGTCAGCGGCGGCGGCGGGGCGACGCAGAACAAGACCACGTAAGAACCGGGAAGCGGGAGACCGTCTGCTCGCTTGGGGATTCTTCTACTTCTCAAGCGAATGGATCAAGCTGGAAAAGGCTGAGTTAGTGATTGGTTGGGCCCCCTGCCTCCCGGCCTCATCCCACTGGGCCCTACCGTGCCCCTCATGCCCCTGTCCCCAGCTCCAGGAGGGCACAGTGCTCCCAGCAGTGACCTGCCCGGGCTGGCACTCCCTGCCTGTGGACAGCTGTGCACACCTGCAGTTAACCTGATTGGAAGCTCTCACTTTTGCCTGGCTAATAACCTGAGTTTATTATCTCCAAATGCAGCGTAGTTGGATGGGCAGCCTCTGTGCTGCCTGCCCCCTGCCCTGGCAGCCCCACCTGGCTCTGGGCTGTGAAATTAGGAAATTTGGCAACCAGAGTATTTCCTTTTTTTGTCTACAGATCACATGTTTCTGTTCCACTGATGGTTTTGGTGGCCAATGCCACATTGCAAAGGTTCTCGTGTTGCTTTCACACCAGAAGGGTTGAGTGCCTTGCCCTCCTCAAAAGCAAGCAGTTCACGGCGTTACTGACTGGAGCCGCTGAGGGGAGATTTGGGGTTTGAGTGAGTTGGCGGTTTCTGAGATCTTTTTACAGGCTTATATCTGTAAGGGAAGCTGCAGTGGAAAAACCTTTAGGAAACTGATTGTGATTGATTGAAAATATGAGGAAGAATTTTTCTTGAGTAAAGCTGTACCTGGCTAAAAATATACACACACGTATGCAGCCACTGTTACCCTCTCACTTTGAAACGTCCGAGTGGAGATCATATGTAAACCTTCAAAACAGGTCTGAGGGGACATCCCTGTCTGGGAGGAGAGAGCGGGGGCTCCGGTTCCTGCCGGTTCACCTGCACGCGCCTCCCCGTCCATCTCCCTCCCGCTGTTGGTCCCTCCTCCCGTCTGTCTCCCTCCCGCCTTTCCTGAGCTCTGCGGTGGATTATTTGGTCTGTGGTGGATTATTCAGGCATCCTTGTCCGGCCCTTTCCCCTTCTCGGGGCAGCTGTGGTTTTCCATGCGTGAGGCTCTCACGCTGCCCTGGCCCAGTGGGTGAGGACGCAGCTGAGACTCTGCCTTTCCTCTTCCTCGATGTCGCTGGCAACACATGCGTGTCCATGTTGCCGAGGGCTGAGCGCTGCTCAGTGGACCTGTATTGGGGGTGGTCTCAGAGCTGAATTTTGGGTGTGCAAAGAGGCAACCACTGAGGTTCCCCTGCAGCAGGTGACAGAACAGAGAGTGTGCGGATGGGGAGCGTGGAGGAGCGCCGGGGCCGGGCATGAGGGCTGGCCGGTTTCAGCGCCCTCGGTAACAAGTCCTCTTTTTCTTTCCAGAATCATCGATCAGCGATTCGAGAAGGTTTCCTACTTTGTGTTTGGCGATTTCAACTTCCGGCTGGATTCCAAGTCCGTCGTGGAGGTAGGCGCTGGCTTCCCTCCCGCCCCGGTCTCATGCCTTGCTCTGTGTTGAGGAAAACAGTGGAAGGAGCGTGGCCCTTTACTGGCACTTTCAATGCCGTCCGCCTCCCGGGATGCACTTTTTAAGGCAAAACCTTGCAATGAAGAAGCATGTTTTGCTGTCGGCAGAGGGATCCGTGTTGGAATCCAGGGTGAGCGGGCCCTCAAGGTTGCCCCGGATGGCGGGTGACAGTGCTGTGGGGCTGTGCCCTGTGGCTTCCGCCGTCGGCACACAAGGAGCTGCTGGAGTGCCGTCACAGCGCCACCCCCTCGATGCCCGCAGAGCTGCAGCCTCTGCAGAGTGTCAGCTCCTTCACACTGTCCAACTTGATCTCAGCGATTTTTCGTCATAACACGTAGAAACTGTCAGAGCCCGTTTTAAACATTGTGCTTTTCTGTCTGCAAAGTCATTATTCCGTGAGTTAACGAGTCGTCACCCCCGCCTGGGAACTCAGGGGTCCCGGGTGCTCCTGGGCGTGCTTTCGGGCTGGCCGGGGACCAGCAGCTTGGGCGCCGAGGTGCCACTGACAGGAAGTGGGCCTCTAGGCTCAGTGCAAGGGCCGATGTTTCTCTGTGGTCCAGTTCACGCTGGCTGTGGGTCCTCCCTCCCAGTTTTCATGACTTGGGATTCCACTTCCCGGGCAGCTGTGAAGAGGGGGGTGTGGGAAATGGTGGAGCACCTGTTGCCCACCCGCCCTGGCCCTGCTGCCCTCACCCTCAGCCTCTCCGGTGGCCCCTCCAGGTGCTGGGCATGAGCTGACAGCCCACAGCGGGGCCACAGTAAGTTGGATGGGGCCATGGTGAGTTGGATGGGGCCACGGTGAGTCAGATGGGGACACGGTAAGTCGGATGGGGACACAGTGAGTCAGATGGGGACACGGTGAGTTGGATGGGGACACGGTGAGTTGGATGGGAACATGGTGAGTCGGACGGGGACACGGCGGTCCCCGAGACTGTTATCTTCCCATTTTAGTCTCCAGTTCCAAACACCCACACGTATTCATCTTCCAACGGTGGCAGGACATTGTTTCTGAAAGACAGACTGAGCTGGCTTTGATCATCCTGGGTCTCTTGTGGTTGGCAGAAATGAGTGCCCCTGAAACCCTCTGTTGGGTTGAGCTGGCAGCACCTTGCCACAAGGCCCCACCGCATGCCTGTGTGTCAACATTTGGCCGTGCTGGTGGCGTTGCCTAAACGTTCAATGGCTCCTGGTCAAGGCATCCCTTCATCTGGCTGTGGAGGAGGAAGGCAGGGCCTCTGCGTGTGGTGGGCTGTGGAGCACATGGAGTTTTAAAGCACACACACCCCAGCAGGGGCCCCGAAGTCCTTTCCATCCCTCTGCTGCGCTTCCTTTCTCCTCGTAGAGGCTGTCGAATGGATCGGTCTCTGGCCTGCCATCCCACAGGCTCGGTGAGGGCTCGAGGGCAGGGGCTGTGCCCATCCTTGCTAGAATCCATGTCCCCGCGTTCGACGCTGTGCGGGACACGGGCGCAAGGCCTGGGGGCCACAGAGGCTGGGCCCTGTCATAGGCTCCTCCTCCACCCCCGCCAAGCCGCAGGAGGCTGGAAGCGGCATTTCCGGCAGGTCTGGAACATCTCTGAGTGAGCTCATTTCTAACCTGTTACTCGAGAGCCAGTGAGTCCAGTCCACAGTGCACATAAGTACTTCCCGCTCTGACTGGGAGGGGCCAGGATGAAAGTCAAGAAGAACCCGCGAAAGACCAAAGCCGATCAATCCTGGGCGCCCAGCAATTGGGGAAAGGTCAGGGAGCTTGGAAAAGGCCTTTTCCTTCTGGTAGAGCAAATGTCACAGTAAAGGGCAGCTGGTCCTGGCCGGGTCAGAGCCGTGGTGAGGCACGCGCTGGAGCAGCCGCGGGAGCCTCCCTGGTGAAGGGAGCCAGCTGCTGAGCCCGGTGGCCGGGCCGTGTGACCACAAGGCGTGGGGGGCAGTGGGAAGCCTGGGCTCCGGTGCCTGTGGGGCTTGTGTGGCCGCTCTGGTCTCGGCAGGCGTGGGGGGCCTGGACTCCAGGGCCTGTGGGGCTTGCGTGGCCGCTGTGGTCTCAGCAGGTGTGGGGGTCCTGGACGCTGGGTCCTGTGGGGCGTTGGGCAACTCCTGTGAAGGACTGCAAGGCTTTCCTTTTTCTGCTGAGCAGAAAAGGAAGAAAGCACCTCACCGGGGTTTGCCTGTGGGTGTGACCATAAGAGGAGGCATGGCGGGAGAACAGTGCAGGGGCCTCGGGAGCCGGCCTGGGTCTGCCACATCTTCTCCTGCATCACCTGGCCTGCTCCCCTGGCCTCCCTAAGTGCCTTCACACACAGCCCTCAACCCTCTTGGGTCACTGTCAGCAGTGTTTTTTGATCACCAAGATCAGTCCTATTTCTTAAAGAGTTCCTCTCACACAGGCAGTCACAGCACAGCAGCTCCTGCCCAGGTCTAGATGGCCCCGGTGCCCTGAATCCCGCCAGGGAGGGTGGGTGCAGAGCGGGAACTGCCTCCCAGGCCTCAGTGGGCTCTCCGGACCTTCCAGTTTCAGGTCTGGGACCTGCCTGAGTTTTACCCAGGAAGAAGCAAGACCATGCTGGCCCCCACCTGTACCCCGTCCTCCGTGTTCGTGTTAGGCTGTCGCTAAAGGAGCCCTCGCCCCAGCCCTCTGCGCTGCTGAAGGGGTCCATGCAGAGGGCCAGTGCTGGGGAGGGCACTGGCCTGAAGCCAGAGTTCGAAGATTCCCATCACTGATAAACCAGTGGGATCTTCCACGGCAGCCTTCATGCTTAACTTTAAACATCAAACTACAGAGGACGGGAATTCTAATGGCTGTGCTTAAGGGGCTGTTTACTTTGTGAACTGGTGATAAACAGTTCTCCAGAAACTGCCACTTTCTCCTGAGAGTCAGTAAAGAGCTTCAGCAACCTCCAGGCAGCTGCTCGAGCGGCTGGTGGAGCACTCCAGGGCGAGTGAGCACCTGTGTCTGAGAGCCGCCCACACCACCATAAGCCTCACCAGCTCCCGTCCTTCAGGAATTGAGTCGTCTCTGTTTTTTATCACTTTCCCATCCACAGTAATTGGAACAGACATGGAGTTACTTGAAATGCTGTTTTTCCTCTCAGTGCCCCCACAGTAGCTGGTTTTAAATGGAGTCCAGCAGCCCCGGTCAACCTGCCCTGTCCTCAGCCCCTGCGGGGCCCTCACCACCACCTCCTGGTCTTCCCTCAGCCCCTCTGCCCTGGACCGGCCAGGCCCCTTTCTGGGCTCCACGGGGTGCGTCATTGCCACCCATCTGCCTCCGCCCCCATCACGCTGGTGTCCTGCTTGCCGGGGCCACGTGGGCGAGTCGGGTGACAGACCCAGTGCAGCCGGGTGGGCTGGTGGACGTGCTGGCCGGGGCTGCATGGGCAGCGCGGGAGGGGGCGCCATCTGCTGCAGGACAGTTCACGTCTGTCCCTCACGCCCTGTCTGCAGGCTCCACGGCCGCTCTGCAGCCCCAGCCACTCAACTCTGTGGAGACGTGTCCTGGGTGTGGGAAGAGCAGCTCCTGCGTGCAGCTTGTTAAGACAGCGGGTGTGGGGCTTGCCTGTCCGTCGAAGCGTCAGAGGTGACTATAAGTCAGGAAGGGAAAGAAAACTACGGTCTTCCTGGAACCTCCTCTGCATGCCCCAGGTGGATTTCTCAAAGGAACAGTAAGCAGGAACGCAGCAGAGCTCCTGCGGGCCTGGCTGACCCAGGTGGCGTCCTGAAGTCCCACCCGCGTTGGCATGTCCTGCTGTGAGCCTGACCGCAAGCTGCCTCCCCTCTGCCCCTGCGGCAGCTGCCAGGACATGAGGCTAACAAGCACCGAGGGCAGCCCAGGAACCCGATTTTTCACTTCATTTCATTTTAATTCAGATCTGATAATTCAGATCTGATAATTCAGATCTGATAATTCAGATCTGATAATTCAGATCTGATAATTCAGATCTGATAATTCAGATCTGATAATTCAGATCTGATAATTCAGATCTGATAATTCAGATCTGATAATTCAGATCTGATAATTCAGATCTGATAATTCAGATCTGATAATTCAGATCTGATAGAGCCGCGTGGCTATTCCATGGGACAGTACAGACCAGGTGACTTTCAACCAGTGCAGGGGCTACCATGGGGGAGGAACATTCCCGTGGACTTGCTGTCCAGCCAGCTTGGGCTCAGCTGCTCCCCAGTGCATCCCCGTTCTCGGAACCACAGCCCTGAGGTGGGCCCTGGGTGGGGTCTCCACGCTGCCTGGCAGACGTGGCGGTCATTCACATGGGACGGCGTGGTCAGCCCTGCACAGTCCCAGGGAAGAGTCGGGCCTGGGTTCCCCCCGGTGAGAGGTCAGAGAACAGAGAAGGCGGCCCTGGAGGTGACCGCACCCCTCCCGCGTATCAGGCACCCCTTCTGCGTATCAGGTGTCCCTCCTGCGCATCAGGCGCCCCCTCCCACTTACCAGGCATCCCTGGGAGTGACCGCGTCCCTCCTGCATATCAGATGCCCCTGGGAGTCACCGCGTCCCTGCCCTGTATCAGACACCCCTGGAAGTGACTGCGTCCCTCCTGCGTATCAGATGCCCCTGGGAGTCATCGCGTCCCTGCCCTGTATCAGACGCCCCTGGAAGTGACCGCGTCCCTCCTGCGTATCAGACGCCCCTGGGAGTGACCGCATCCCTGCCCCATATCAGGCATCCCTGGGAGTGATCGCATCCCTCCTGCATATCAGATGCCCCTGGGAGTCACCATGTCCCTGCCCTGTATCAGATGCCCCTGGAAGTGACTGCATCCCTCCTGCGTATCAGACGCCCCTGGGAGTGACCGCGTCCCTGCCCCATATCAGGCGGCCCTGGGAGTGACCGCGTCCCTCCTGCGTATCAGGCGGCCCTGGGAGTGACCGCATCCCTCCTGCGTATCAGACGACCCTGGGAGTGACCGCACCCCTGCCTCGTATCAGACGCAGGTGTTTTCAGCAGCAGGTTTTCTTCGCTGGTGCCGTTTGTTGGTGTCAGACATGAGGAGGGGACCAAGGAAGGGCACGCAGGAGGTGGTGGCTGAGCCTCCGTTGCATCTGCTGGGAGTGGGGGCTCTCCAGCCCCGCGATCAGCTTGGGAGGGAGCTGGTCTCCGGTGACGGTTTCCTCCAGTGCGGGTTTCCTCCAGTGAGGGTTTCCTCCAGTGCAGAACTCAGTGTTCACACGAATCGGCAGAAGGAAAGCCACATGTGCTCTGTGGTTATCACCCAGGCATGCCCAGGGCGTTCGTGGGAAATCCAGGTTCTGTCTGCAAAGGTCCCTTCTAAATGGCACCAGAATTGGACACCATGTCCCCAACAGACGTAGATGCCACCCAGGGGAGCCCCCGTCTAAATGGCACCAGAATTGGACACCATGTCCCCAACAGATGTAGATGCCACCCAGGGGAGCCCCCGGCACCCCAGGCAGTGGCAATGCAGATTCCTGGGAGCAGGGAGGCCTCCACCCACCACGGCTCATTCACACGCCCGGCCACCCTGGTCTCTGGGCTCTAGGATGCTGCCCGCGACAGCAGCTGCCCACGCAGTTACCAGGCCCTGGCTTATAATGCCCTCACACTGGACAGACGTGGGTCTTACTGTTCTGCGCTGTTTGTCTGCCGTTTGCAAAGGAATGGGAAGAAAAATGAATAGTTTTAAACTGGATTGTTTACTCAGCAAGTGTCTAAGATCCTTGCATTAGTGTTTGGAGGGTTTTCCTGCCCACGTGGCTCTTTAAGACTGTGGATATGTAGCTGTTCATTTGACAGAAGTCTTTCGTTACATTTTGCACACAGTTTACTATGTAAGTAAAGCGAGCCTAGTGGAAAATAGGGAAAATGATGTGTAGTGTAGAGTTCTTGTAGGACTGTTCAATCAAGGGAAGGCCACACCTCTGGAATAAGGACCGCTTTTCCCTCCTGGCATCACCAACACAGTCGTCAGCTGTGTGTCAAATTCCACAGCTCACTGAAGCTAAGTGCTTAGTGCAGGGACTGGCCCGAAGCTGAGCACCTGGATCCCACGGCCGCAGGGATTTCCTGAGGGCTGGGGGCCGTGAGGAGTCACAGGACCCTGGAACCGACCACGGGGAGGACCCTGAGGCCCAGGGCAGGGGCGGTATCCCCAGGGTCACCTGCGGCCCCTCAGTGCTGCGTGGCGCCTCCACGTGGCCATGTCACTCCCTGTGGGCCGCAGACACGTGCAGGCTCTCCTGAGGGTCACGGCCTGTCTTCTGTTTGCTCGTCCGTTGACGTGGAATGTGCGTGCCAGGTGGAGCCCTCCCGCGCAGAGTCTCCTGTCTCTGTGTGGGGAGATTCCTGCGGCAGTGGCTCAGAGGACCACAGGCTGGGTGGCTTACACAGCAGAAGTTTATTCTCTCACAGTCCTGGAACCTGGACATCCAAAATCAAGGTGTCCTAGCGCCATGCTGCTCCTGGAGGCTCCAGGGGGGACCCCTCCTTGCCTCACCCAGCCACAGGTGGCCCAGATGGCCCTGGCTCATGGCCGCATCACCTCCGTCTGCGCCTCCATCCTCATGTGGCCTTTTCTTGCAAGGACATGAGTCCATGGACTTAGGGCCCACCCCACCCAGGATGTCTCATCCCGAGATCTTAACTAGTTACACCTGCAAGACCCCATTTCCAAACAAGGCCCCAATTCTGAGGCTCTGGGTGGACATGAATCTGGGGGCACACCGTACAGCCCAGGACAGCAGGCAGCGCCAGAGTGACTGTCTCCTGCCACGTGGTCGACTGAACACTAGCACAGAAAACGTTTCTTTGAAAGCCCTACCTAAAAATAAATCTCACTGAAAAATGACCAGATTTATTTGTTGGTGGTGATTAATTTCAGCTGCATTAATTAAGGTGCCAATTAGGTAGATTATTGAATTTTAAAATACCATCCAAGCCCCTCTTATGGAAAATCAAAATCTGCTAGTTGGCATGGCATGGTTTTTAAAAAAGGTTTCTGACTGTAAAACATTTCGTAGAAATTTTGTGGAAACCGAAGAAAATTCTGCACGATTTTCTTTTGAGGCTGACTTGGACCAAGGAATTGAGGGCAGGTGTTTGGGGACCCCTCATACCGGCACCAGATCAGGCTGTGCTGAACGCTGATGCCGGCCTCCCTCTGCCTGTGAACGGGGTGATATTGGCCTCCCTCCGTGTGTGAACAAGCTGATGCCGGCCTCTGCACCTGAACAGGCTGATTTCAGCCTCTGCGCGTGAACAAGCTTGATCTCCACTTGGCCCTGTGGCACGTCCCTGTTGCAGTTTCCTTCCACATGAAGCTTTTTGATGAAGAACTGATAGGAGTGCCTGGGAGCTCCTTAGCACACAGATCCTGGGCTCTCCCGGACCTGCGAGTCTCCTGGGAGCTCCTTAGCACACAGATCCTGTGAGTCAGGCCCAGGGCCCAGGCAGCGTCTCCTCACATCTGCCTGGCACCAGGCTCAGGGCAGCTGGGGAACCGGGGCTGCGCAGGTACCTCTGGTCGGGATTCAGGCTCGGTCCACGCCACCCGCAGTGCCATTCGCCCGTGCAGCCTCCAGGGATGCATCGCTGCGGGTGCACCTGAGATGCCAGCTATGCTCTCGTGTGACGCAGATGCCAGCTATGCTCTCGTGTGACGCAGAAGCATCACCTCTGGGCTGGACTGTCCTGGCAGGACCACACCCGGCAGTGGCCACCGTCACTGCCCACTGATCTCGGTGCTCCCTGAGGCTGTGCACTTCTCCTTCCTCAGATGAAAAGTGGACGAGGAATCCCTGTGTTCCAGGGCCTCGTTTTCCTCCTACAGCTTTCATTGTTCGCACTGTGGTCCAGCCTCCAGTGTCTTTGCAGCTGGGAAGCATCAGGAGGAATTGGAGCGTGCAGCAGCTCAGCATGGTCTGGGCAGAGTGCGGATTCGCAGCGTTTCCAGCTGCTCAGATGAGCGGGTTCTTTTTCACACAGGCCTGTGGATGGCTGAGGTTCTGAGTGGGTGAGCGTCCCACTGTTGGCTGCCTTGTGGGCAGCACCATTGGTCCAGCAAGTGTGTCCTGTGCGTTTGCTATGTGGGCCCAGCACCAGGATCAGGGTACCGCCTGCCCTCAAGACCATGGCCTTGGGCACCAGGAGTGCCCGGGGCAGTGGGTTTGCCTGGCGGCTGCCTCCCCCACCTCTCTTCAGTTCTGCTCCACCTGCCTGGGAGCGATTTCCCACCGAAGTGTCTGTGCACATCTCTCTATCTTCCTAGAAGCATCTGCATTTTAAAGGAGAGGGAGTGTCGGAGTCAAAGGCCAGCAGGAGTGTCTTGCAGGGTCCTCGGATGGAGCTAGCTTCGGGGCTGAATGGAGTGGGTGTCAGTCCTTGAGATGAGCTCTGCCCTTCCTCTTGGCAGAGCAGCTGTGTGGTGAGCCCCTCAGAGGAGGCCACACAGAGGTGGGCAGGGCCTCCCAGAGGGCTTAGAAGTGTTGTCTGCTCCCCAGCCGTGTGGAGCAGGTGCATCTCGAGCACCTGTCCTTCCTTCCCCTGAGCCTTTCTGTCAAACAGCAGCATGGGTTAGAGTGAGACCATGTGGGCTCCATGCAGGCCTGTCCTCCCCACCCTCCGCAACCCCCCGTGTGGAGATGCCACGTCCAGAGGCCACGTTGGTACCTGCAGTCTGGCTCCTTGGGAGCCGGCAAAGGCCACACCCAGCCTCCACCCCGGGTTCGTGGGGAGATCTGTGACCTCCTCTGGGGTGGTTTTCAGATTGCCCAGGGTCAGAGTAAGCATACGCGGTTCTGAAGGTTTGTGGACAGTGACACAGTAGTGCATAGCCAGAGCGCATCAGGAAGCCGTGTTTATCACAGCGCAGAGTGTCTTGCCTGATGGAGTGTTCTGGGAATGCTGGAGGCTGGGGGCAGGTGGTGCCCGGTGGCACGGGCGCCCTGGGGCGGTGTTGGTACGAAGGGACACGTGAGTGTAATGGTCTTTCAGAAACCACGTCTGGCCTGGCTTTGGTTTCACTGCTGAGCTCCCACCCACAGCAGCCCATCCTTGCCCCCTTGGTCCTGGGCTGGTGGGGTCATCCTCTTGCTCTCACTGCCGACCGCGTTCCTCTGCCTGCTCACAGCGCCTCCTTGGCGCCCTCAGTGGCAGGCTTGCTGGAAAGACTCATCAGAGGTTAATTAAATCCATCTCCACAGCAATGGGAGGCCGGGCAGAGCCGGGCTGGCAGCAGCAGATTAAATACAGGGTTGTTTGCCCTGCGGAGAGTTCAGGGGCAGGGCGTCTGGGAGGAGGACCAGCCTGGTGGCCCTGGAGGCTCTCAGACCCCGAGGTGGAGACCTGCTTGTGATTTTTGGTGGCAGGAGGATTGTAGGGATCGGATCCGGGAGTCCTGCCCTGCCCCACACCAGTCTGTGAAAGAGGCTCTGTGTGCAAAGCGAAGAGACTCTGTCCCCCAGGAATGCGCAGCCTCCTGTGTTTCAGATGCAGATTAATGCAGACTTGCTCACAGAGCAGAACTGAAAAGATGATACTGGAGTCAAATCTGGCACCACGGAAGCTGTAATTACAACCCACCACATGAAACACGCCAGTCGTGTGCCATCTGAGAGGGCCGTGCGTCCTCACACGAGTCAGTGATGCAGCCTGCGGCTCCGGCTGCTGCTGGGATGTTCAGAGGGTGTGTTTCCTGCCTTGCGCAGTGGCAACTGGCAGCTGGGGCGCTCAGCTGGCCGTGGTGACAAAGAGTGACAGCAGTGCCAGGCACACCCGTCTCCACGCGGCCCGACCGCACACCACACCTGCCATCCATCACCTCTCTGACAGTGACGGTGATGGATGCGTCTTTGGAGGCTGGTGGCCGTTTTTAACAACCAGTTGCGAATCACTGACAGGTACATGCTCAGGTGCCAGCTGGGCCTGCAGGGGAATGGCCGTTGGGGGCGCTGACATCCAGAAGGAGCCGTCCTCGGAGAGGGGCTGACGTCGCAAGGAGACACCCTGAGAGCCGGGCTTCCCAGAACACGGCTCTCAATGGGCACCAGGGAGGGTACCACCACTGCCCGCGAGGCAGGATCCCAGCACCTGCCTCAAAGGCTGTGTCTACCATTCAGTGGAGACCATGGCCGGCAAGAGCAGCCAAGGCCAGGCTGCCCAGCAGCATAAGCCCAGGCCCAGACCTCAGACATTCCTGGCGCCCAGGCATCCTTCCTTCTAGTGTGCACTGCGTCCTGGGAGGAGGGGCAGCTGTCAGCCAGTAGGTAACATCGCATCTGGTCATGGCCCCCCACAGCCTCACAGACTCCTGAGACCTGCTGGCTGCTCCGGCCCCAGCCAGGCTCCAGGTGAAGTTGTGACCTCATCTGGTTACCGGCTGCCTTGTTGAGCCCCTCTGCCCCCTGATCCCTCAGCCATGGGCACAGTGGGCGCCGTGAGGCTGTGGGCAGGAGAGGCCAGGTCCCTGTGTCCACTGGCAGCTCCCATCAGGCGTGACAGACGGGGATGACTGTGCAGCTGTCGCTAGCCCTGTGTATGGGCAGGCCTGAGCTCCTAAAAACTGAGAGCATGGCGGCCGACTCCTCAGCCTGACGATGTTCCTGCATCGGCTGCAGTCGGCGCAGCCCTCCAAAGCCCTGCACCATTCAGGATTTGGCCCATCCCGCAGCCGTGAGCGGACTCGATGTGGCAACATGGGCACAGTGTGTGTCCAGAGGGCAGGTGGCAGGGACGGTCCCTTCTAACTCCCACAGACCCCAGAAAGCCTGGCTCAGAGTGACACTCCTGCAGAGCCTCAGCACCGTCTCCAGAGCAGCATGGATGGAAAGATGCACACAGCCCCATCCTCCTGCCGCTGTGGGTTAATGTTAGCGCAGCCCCGTCCTCCTGCCGCCGTGGGTTAATGTTAGCGCAGCCCCGTCCTCCTGCCGCCGTGGGTTAATGTTAGCGCAGCCCTGTCCTCCTGCCGCCGTGGGTTAATGTTAGCGCAGCCCCGTCCTCCTGCCGCCGTGGGCTAACGTTAGTCATTGTCAAGTTCTCATCTTACCTGGGGACCCAGTGCGTAACAGACCTTGTGCCAACCCAGTGGGGCACTGCCCTCGCCACGTGCCCAGCGTGCTCTGGATGGTGAGGCAGGCCAGTGGCAGCCTCTCTGCCCTCCCTGCCAGCTCCTCAGCCACAGGGATGCCCTTCCCTGAGGGTGGAGGTCAGGGCGGTGGGGGCCTGCAGAGGGCACGTGAGCTAAGCCGTGCTGCTCGGTTCACTCACTTGTTATTCTAGAGTCTTGGTGTAAAATAGCAATGGCAACAACAGAATCACTGATTTAAATCATTAAATTTATTTTTTAATTTTTCTGTTTAGAAAGAGATTTTATTTGGTCTGTTTCTATATAGGGCCTGTGACATCAACTGAAAATAAAATAAAATGTTGTACTTAATTATAGTGATGACATTAGGCTTTGTATTTAGGGGATTTTTTCTAGGAAGTTCACTTTGCAAATATTACCCAGTATTTTCAACTGGTATATTGATGCCAAGAATCTTCTCATTTTATAGAAAAAGAAGACAAAAAAACAAAAGACTCTGTGGCATTTTCTCTGGTCTATGCTGGGACTCTGTTCAAGGAACTGTTTTTTGGACTCACTCCTAATTTATTCATAATCCGTAGTGTGTTCACTAATCTTTAATGCACTTTTCTATATTTTTTATGAGCTCATACTTTATTTAAAAATTCCTCTGCCTGCCCTTGGTTTAAAAGAAACCCGTGGGAAAGGTAGGGCACAGAGCAGGTCTCTCGTGCCAAGGCAGGGGGTTGCTGGAGACCCCGGACACTATGTAGCCTCATTCGTCCTCCTCCTTCACACATCGCACCCGGCTCCCTTGCTAGCAATCAGTGGCTCTGAGAAGCATACAGGGGACCCTGGGACGAGGGCTGAGCTCTGTGTCCTGCGTCCCCCTCCCTTTGCCACATCCCCCTCCCCACGTCCAGCCGTGCCAGTGGAAGGCTGGGGATGTCCGGGAGGAGCCACCCAGAGGCACAGCAGGTGCTTCTGCCACCGGGCAGGGCCAGTCCTGCGGAGCCACCCCTGGGCCCAGCAGAGGGTGCCCGGCATGGTGCTAGACACAGCCTGAGAAAGAGACCCGCCGCCTTCTTCCCAGAAAGTCTGTTGAGCTCTAGCTGGCGTGAGAGCAAGTGGGCGCCACTCCCGTTCCATGCGCGCCGTGTCCTAGCCTGCCAGGCTGCTGGAGTTCGGGAGCAACCTCGGGAGAGGACATGAAAGAGTCTTTATAGCATGTTGTTGTTCTGGGTGGCCGTTGACAATGCACACAGAGGAGGGAGGCCACTCGGATGCTGACGCCAACATCTCCCCATGACAGCGCCTTTCACTGGCTGCATTTCTGCACCCCATAAGCTCGGGATGCAGGGCCTTGTGCCCGGCCCTGGGGCTCGCGGTGAGGTCTGTGCTCCAGGGCCTCACGGTGGGCACTTTTGTCAAGTGATAGGGTCCCCCTTCGGGTCTAGGGTTCACCAGGAAGACCTTTGAGAAGATGGAGCTCACCAGAAGGGCTTTCTCTTGGGAAGTCAAAGTAAGGGAGGCCAGCGAAGTGTCTGAGGGCCCGCCCCGCAGCCCTCCCAGCAAACCCTGCCCCACAGCCCTCCCAGCAAGCCAGGCTCTCAGCTCCTCAAATTCCATCTGGGATGGTCATTTTCTGTGTTCGGTGCCCACCCTGGTCCTAAAAAGCTAGGAAATTGGCATCATGGCACACTTTACAGAACGCCGTTCCTGGCTTCACTGGGGGCTGAGCACGGGCGCGTGCCCCCTGAGGAAGGGTCCTTGGTGCCTGCCACCCTGGCCTCCCGGCCTCACCACACATTTCCCACGCCAAGTCTGGCCGGGGTCCCTCTGCCAAGCTCAGGCCCAGCCCCTGGAGAAGCCTGTGTGAGGCCCATGGTGGGGGCGTGCCGACAGAAGGCAGCGGGAAGGTGGTTTACTCATCCTTACCCTGCACCTGCTACACCCCCAGCCTGTCGAGCCTGGAGGGCACAGCTGTTGCCCTGTGGGCCTGTGTGCTAATAGGTCCTAGTAGCCACCAGCATACTTGGGGGTGGTGGCTATAGTGCCAGCCCCCTGATCTCAGCCACTCCCAGAGGGGGACGCAGCGCTCTCTGGCCTTTGCTGCCCTCCTTGCCCTGGGAGCTGGGTGAGTCGCACTCTCGCTTCCAAGAAGCCGCACACGTGTGTGCCATAGGAAAGGAGTCTGGAGCCTCTGGGAGTTAATTTGAGATGACGTGTGCTGTTTCCATCAAAGATCGTCAGGCTTGGGTGTAGTGCTTGTGAGGCCCTCGCCATGCCCCCTGCCAGGACCCAGGGGCCTCAGCAGAGCCGTCTTCTAGGGTCTGAGGACCTTGTCTCCACCCTGTGTGTCCGTTGGCCCGTGTATGTTTTATGAGCACTGACGTTCAGGGGTGCCGCCTGTGTCCACCCCAACGGGACTCCAGAGGTGTGGCTTCCTCGGCACTTTCCGTGGCCTCCCCAGGACGAAGCAGGTTTTAAAGACAGGACTTCCACGTCGGAGCTGCCTGTGAAGCGATTGGCTGGTTGTCCTCCTTTCCCACTCCACAGCAATGTCTAAGACCTGCACCAGCGTCCATAATGTGAGTTACCAAGGAATGGCTAACCCCACGGGACCAGTAATGCTTCTCCAGGTGGATATCCAGAGGACTGGGGCGTTTGTCAGAACTTAGCGTTTGAATTATCTCTGCCTGTTTGCAGTGACCTAATAGTAAACCTGGAACTTTGCGTGCTGGTTTGTCAGTAGGCTCTGTAGTTTTCTGAACTGTAACGGAATTACCCCCTCGATTCTGAGCAGTGGTCCAGACCCTCAGGCACGTTCAGGGCAGGAGCGGTGGGAGCCTCTTAGTGAATTCTCCTTTCACAGCGAAAGCGTTACGTTGGTGTAGAGGCGCGGCATCCGGGAGCACAGATTTATATTCACGTTCACCATGACTAGAAGAATTATTTATAGCATAGAAAATGTTTATCCCCTGGAGTCAGTTCTGTTTTCTAGAGTCATTCAAAAACTTAAACTGAAACCGTAATGATTTCCTATTAACTTGTTTTAAGGAAAACCCATGTAAAGTACTCGGGCCTTTTGTTGTGAACCATATTTTAGAAATCCTTTTCTACTTCCTCCTTTCACCCCTGCTGCTAGAGAGTGGCTACGTGGAACTTCTGTGTATAACCCTTGTTTATTTCTAGACATGTTTCTGGTTAAAATTTAACCAAAAACTACAGGATAATGAAGAAGGATGGGACTTGGCAAGTTTCTTCCTGCCGTGCCTTTGGTCACTTTTCCCAGTGAGAGTCACTCGCAGGGCCCACATCGTTCACCCCCAGCATTCACCACCAAGGGTCAGGCTTCTCTGACGTCACGGTGATTTCCTGGAGGAGGAGGAGAGAAACCCTAAGAGTTCACCTACAGAGAAAGGGGAAGGCCAGGGACAGTGCCTCACACCTGCCTTCCCAGCACTGTGGGAGGCTGAGGCAGGAGGATCATTGAGCCCAGGAATTCAAGACCAGCCTGGGCAACATAGGGAGTCCCCGTCTCTACCGAAAATAAAAAAGTAAAATTAGCCAGGCATTGTGGGGCACGCCTGTAGTCCCAGATACTCAGGAGGCTGCGGCGGGAGGATTGCTTGAGCCCGGAGGTCGAGGCTGCAGTGAGCCAGCCATGGTTGCATCACCGCACTCCATCCTGGCCAACAGAGGAGGACCCTGTCTCAAAAACGTAAAAATAGAGATAAATAAAGAAAGGGACACCGCCTGTCTTGGGTTGACAGCACGAGATGGGCTGGCCAGATCTCCGCAGCCTAACAGCGGGCAGCTCCATGTCTGTGGGTCACAAGTGGTTGGTCTCAGTCTGGTTCCTGCTGGACAAACACTGCAGGTTCACACCACGGGAACTTCTCGGCATCTGTGCCAGGAAAGTTAGAGCTTCCTCATCCTTGGAACCCCAGCCTGCATTGCACCCAGAAGAGGATACCCCCGAATGAAGCTGGAGGCTGCTGTCCACTCCACAGAACCCCGGCCCTCGTCACACCCAGAAGAGGATACCCCAGAATGAAGGTGGAGGCTGCTCTCCACTCTGCAGAACCCCGGCCCTCGTCACACCCAGAACAGGATGCCCCGGAATGAAGGTGGAGGCTGCTCTCCACTCTGCAGAACCCTGGCCCTCGTTACACCCAGAAGAGGATACTCCGGAATGAAGGTGGACGTTGGTATCCGCGTCCGCTTGCTTTACTCAATAGCCGACGTAAACTGAGGTGGACGCCGGTGTCCGCGTCCGCTTGCTTTCCTCAATAGCCGACGTAAACTGAGGTGGACATCGGCATCCGCGTCTGCTTGCTTTACTCCATAGCTGATATAAACTGCAGCTGGCTGCAGCACCCACGAATGGCTTCTTTCCGAGATGTGGCCGTCCTCTGCAGAAAGGATGCATACTTACAGAGAAGGCACTCGCTCCTGAGGGAGAGCAAAGGCCAGGTCAGAGCTGTGTAGGACAGGAGGTGTCCTCACGAGTCTCCTGGAGAGGAGCCTGCCTCCAGATGCCGATCAGCACTGGGTCCTGCAGCCCTGAGGGGCAGTTGCTCTGTGAACTTACTACCAGTTAGAGCTCATGCACCATGAGCCACGCTGCATCAGATAGGGCCGAGGAGAGATGGCGAAGTGCTCCTCATAGGAGCCTGTTCTGTTCCTGATGGATGAATCCAGGTGAGTCCCGTGTGAACACAGAGCTCAGAGAGTCCCACCCCAAGAACACACTCTGTGTTCCCCTTGATGCAGCCCCGACCTGGGCCAGCACACACGGCCCTGCCCTGCAGGAGGAAGCCTTCGCACGGTGGCACCAACGCAGCCCTGCCCTGCAGGAGGCCTTCGCACAGTGGCACCAACTCTCAGAGGCGACACCACGCCTTGTCCTGAGCAGAGAGGGGCGCTCCCAGCTTTGTCCTGAGCAGAGAGGGTGCCCACCGCCTGTGGAAGTCAGCCCCAGGTCTGAGCGAGAAGGCCGCCCCCAGCTTCACTCGCTGGCCGTTAGTCTCAGGTCCTGCCTGCCATCCCCAGCTGGAAGGCGGTTGTATCTAGTCCGGCGCCCAGTCAGGCTGTGTCCAGCCAGAGCTTCCCATGCGGGGTTTTGCTGTTTTAGTCATTGCTGTTCTTCAGGGAAGTCTTGGAGACGGGCACAGCTTTCCATAAATTACAGCCCCGTGAAACAAAAAGTGCCTCCCGATGAGTTCGGACCGTGAGGGACACCCAGCTCTGATGCTTCCTTCCCGGGGTCTGGAATCCCTGGTGAACCGGGGCCCTTGGTAGCCAAGAAACCTGTCATTGAAATTCATGATGCCGGTTTGGTTCTCTTTGCCGAGATTTATCATTGACAGGCATCCTGCGTCCTTTGGCCCTTTATTTAACTGCTGAAGGCATTGTTTTTAAGACCATTTCTTTTACAAGAGTTTCTTTTCAGATATTCCTACGAACATCTGTTTGTGGCTGAAATTCGACCCAGCCGGCCTGCGCCTGCCCCGCGCCCCCTTTGTCCCCGGCCATTGTTTCTGATTTCATGCTATCAGAGGTCTGCGTGTTTTTCTGCATGAAGTTGTCAGCAGGATAAAAGCTCAGGAGCAGGGTCACGTTGAGAGGGGAGGGCATGAAAAATTGGTAAAATGTGTCTTCAAGGCCACCCACCAGCGCTGCACTCAGCCCCAGCAGGGACCAGGCCCGGGAGTGAGGGCGAGCCCACCCACCAGCGCTGCACTCAGCCCCAGCAGGGACCAGGCCCGGGAGTGAGGGCGAGCCCACCCAGCAGCGCTGCACTCAGCCCCAGCAGGGACCAGGCCTGGGAGTGAGGGCGAGCCCCTTGCGCGGACCCTGGAGGGCCGGACCCTAACCCTGGGGCTGTGGGCTCTGCCCCTCCCTCCATTCATTCATTTGTCCCGTGGGTATCAGTTGGATGTCTGCAAAGTGCCAGAGGCAGTTCGCTTCCGAATCAGCACTTTCTTCAAGACTGGACTCACTCCTCGTCACGTATGGGGAGGAAACTTCTGAATCACTAAAGTCAGTGGCTGAGTTCACACCACCCCAGCCAGCCCACAGCGGTCACACCCTTTGCTAAGCTTGCTGACGGGCAGCCTCACTGGAGCACAGACATTACCCTCCCAGGAAACCTGTGATGAGGACTGGGGTGCACACGTGTGCTGAGGACACCCTCCAAGGCCGGCCCCGGGGCTCAGACAGGCAGGCTGGGGCCACATCTGAGCCTCCTGGTTTTAGTGCATTCACTCTGGCGCAGACAGACCATGGCTGAGCATGTGGTCCCGAATTCCATCCTTGGAACAGAGGAAGTTTTTGTTATGAGAAAGAACTCCAGCCACAGCGGATTTACACCTGCAGGTCTGTGTCTTGCGACACTTAAGGGCCAGGCTGGACGGGCCCCCACAGAGGTGGAGGAGTGGCCGGCTCTGGCCAAGCTGCCAGACACCACCAGGGGAACAGGTGCACCCACAGAGCTTCTGTGCCTGCTGAGGGGCTGGGGGTCGTAGCCTCAAGGAACAGGCTCATTTTGTTGCTTTCTGCTTTAAGGTGGTTTTTCTTCTGGTTGGATGAGAAAAGTTAGTTGAGCTCCCCACGGATTGACTCAGCAGCTGAGTATGTAGGAACTGACCTGGTCCTGGGGCCAGCATGTGAGCCATCCCCCACCACCCACAGGCCTCCCAGGAGGCCCTGCTCCCGCAGCAGAGTGGCCGCTGTCACCGAGGCAATGGCCAGATCAGGAATTCCAGGACCCCTGGGAGGGTGGGACACTGCGGCTCCACTGGCCCCTGTGTCTATGGAATCGGTGTCAGCAGACATCCCGTTCATGGTGGGATATGCCCGTAGGTGTCAGGCAGATGGGGGAGTTTCAATACCGGCTCCTTTAGGGGGTCTCAGTTTGGAGGAAAAAAGCCTTATTTCCTTGATGATGGCTTCATTCCTTAAGAACGCACTAGAATCTGCCCCTTAGTAGCTGCCTGTGGTGTCTCTAGATTCAGGGGCAACGTTGGCTTTGTGGTTCATTTTTATTTTATTTAACTGTGAACACCCTTTTACTCCCTGCATTGAGGTGAGACAGAGGACACGGCTCTCAAGGAGAGGAAGAAGTTGTTGGGTTTCCCAGACTTCATGAGGCCGGGCTGTCCCTGAGCCTGAGGCGACCTGCAGGTCTGACTGGTTTCTATCCACTGAGGAAGGTTAGGATTCAACCTCAGCCTCACTTTGTGCAGCCGCCATGTTAGACATGCCGCCACAGACCACGGCACCGTTGTCCCTCCCGAAAGTGCCGTCCTGGGCCCGGCGGTGCAGCCCCTGGCAGCTTGCGAGGCCCCGGCTGCCCGCCTCTCCTGTGGCACAGGCTTGGGGACAGGGTGTGCCCGAGCCAGTGGCTGGCTCAGGAGGCCACAGAGGTGCATTTGCCTCTGCTCCAGGGGAGCTTGGGCGGTTCTGGGAGGGCCTGGGGAACACAGGGCGACGCGGTGGGAGGGCGCCATGGCCTGTCAGCCTTTGATCTTGGGGCAGGTGGTTCTGCCCGCCTGCCACAGAGGACGGGGTCCTCCATCCCCTCGCGAGCTCCCGGAGGCCACGATGCTCCTGGGGACACCTCCCGTTTGGGAAGGTGAGGGCTGCGGCTGTCCCTGTTGCCAGGCTCTGGCCCTAGGAAGGAGGTTTGTGGTCCCAGTGACTAACGGACTCCCTTGTCTGCCTGGGAGTGTGTTGACCACCAGGGAGTAACCAGGGAACTGGACTCTCCGTGTGGCAGGAGGGGCATCTCCCAGCCTTCGCGCCTGATTGCTTTTCCAGTGCCTGAGCTGCACCCCTGGGATCCCAGCTTTCCCTTCCCGAGTCCGGGCAGCATCTGTGCTGGGCCCTGCTGGGACCTTCCTCCTCATGTGAGGCATGTCACGGCTGGCACTGGCCCCCGCCCGGGCCTCGGGTGTGGTGGGCCCACGGTGTGTCAGACCCTGGGTGTGGTGGGCCTCAGCTGTGGTGGTCCCAGGTATGGTGGGCCCTGGCGTGGTGGGCCCGGGTGTGGTGGGCCCGGGCGTGGTGGGCTTCGGGCGTGGTGGGCCTCAGCTGTGGTGGCCCTGGGTATGGTGGGCCCGGGCATGGTGGGCCTGGCCATGGTGGCCTCGGGTGTGGTGGGCCCGGGTGTGGTGGCCCCCGAGGAGGAGTGTGTCCTGGAGAACAGGCGGGTGCGTGAGAGCTCCCAGCTCAGCCACAAGAGCAACACGTGCTGCCCACCCAGCCTCGCCTGGGGCTTGCTCCTGCCTACCCTGAGACGCCTTGGCAGGACCTAGAAGCCAAGCCTGGGGTAGGGCCTCGGCGTTGCCTGCACGTGTGCCCAGATGGCTTCTTCTGAGCCCTGAGTGGGCCCCCGAGGCTGTGTGTCCACTTGGCCCAGGCAGGGCGCTCTGGACACCTGGTGATTCCAGGTAGAGAGTGGAGCCCAGGCGCCTGCTGGCTGTGCGTGCGGTGCCTGGAGGCTACAGCCAGCAAGGATTCATTTCAGAGAGTACAGAACAACTTTTTGTTTTTATAAACCAGCTCTTGAAGGTTGCATTTAAAAACTTGGGCTGACAGGGTCTGAGAGGATGTGTTTGCCTTTAGTCGAGTTTTGGATTTTGTGGCAGAGTGTCCGGGACAGTTGAGGGGGTGATGGGACAGATTTAGCTCCCAACGTGAGACCAACTGCACAGGTGCACATTGGGGCGACTCTGCCTGCCATGCAGCTCCGTGCACATCCGAATGACCGCGTGATTTCCTTGCACAGAAAACAGCCCTTCTCCTGGGCTGACACCTGTGCCCTCGGCCTGTGGACGCCCTGTCCAGGCAGCATGCCTCCTTGGTTATCCAAACAGTAAGAAGAAATGCAGGAACTTCGTGATCCACACGCGGGTGGATGACCCTGGCACACAGTGTTCCCGTTAAATTCTAAGTGTGGATAAGACGGCACACCGGACCACTCTTTCCAGAGCCTCTTCGTGCGGCTGCTAATAACGAAATACATCTTAGATGGCTTTTTAAACATAGCATTTAGGGTATTTGTTTCTCCTTTCAAAAGAGAAGAATCCCTTCCCAAAGTAGGCGAGCCGGAAAGGCCCAGCCTGGCCGCTTTCCGCATGAGTGGCCACGACTTTGCTGGATTGAAAGGCAAAGGGAACAGGCCAGCTTTGGCCCCTTCAGCCTGGTCTGATCACTCCTTTACAGCCTGTGAATGAGGCAGCTCTGGGGAGGGGTTGGGGGTGGCCGGCCCCTTCCTGGGCTCTGGGGTCTGTCAGATGTTTGTCCTTTGGGAGCCTGCCTGAAGTGCTGAGATAAAGCAGTTTTTAAACAGTTTCCCGCAGATGCCTTTTGGGAGACAGAGCCATGAATTTCTTGAGCCGCGTCCTGGGATGGCTACAATGGCCGTCTGCCTGCCAAGCCTTCTCCCATTCAGGGAAAGCAGCTTAAGCCACTTAAGCCCATTAGCATCTGGATGGGGCCGGACCTCCTTGGGACACGGGTGGGCAGGGTGGCCCCGCTGTGTGGCTGTTTGGGTGCTTGTTCTAATCCTCACGCTGTTTGAAGGCTCCAGACTGATTTGTGACACATGAGTCCAAAAGCCACTTTGGGGGGCTTGACCCCATCAGCCGGTCTGTGCTCGGAATGTCAATGGCCTGCCCTGGAGTGCGCTTTGGGGATAGCGGGTGGCCGCCTCCTGGCCCAGGCTGAGACACTGCTCACCAGCCGCCAGGAGGTGGACGCTGCATCTTGGCAAGAGGCGGGTCGGGCTGCCGAAGGGCTCCAGAGTTCCTCTCAGTTCCTGCTGAGCGCATGCCCGGAACCTGCACAGGAAGGCCGGGCACCGGCCCAGGGGTGTCCTCCTGAGCCCTGTCTCCGAGCCCCGGCCAGCGCCCGGGGCACCGAGGTGCTCCTCAGCAGCACCAGCTCCCAAGGCCCCTTTCAGGGAGAAATTTTTAAAGCCAAAGTTACTTTTGGTGCAGTCATCGTTTTATAAAACAAAAATCATATATTATTTTCTTAAAAAAACAGATTTATAGGCCAGGTGCAGCTGCTCACACATGTAATCCTAGCACTTTGGGAGGCTGAAATGGGACAATCGCTTGAGCCCAGAGGTTCATGGCCAACCTGGGCAACATCGTGAGACCCTGTCTCTACAAAAATTTAGAAAATTAGCTGGGCATGGTGGTGCATACCTACAGTCCCAGCTACTCGAGGGGCTGAGGTGGGAGAATCACTTGAGCCCAGGAGGTCAAGGTTAAAACGAGCCTTGATCACGCCACTGCGCTCTGGCCTGGATGACAGATCAAGACCCTATCTGCAAAAAAATTTTTTTTATTAAAAACAAGCTGGATTGAGGTATAATTTACACACAAACTGTAATCCAATTCTAGACTATCTCTCCATATAATCCAGTTCTAGACTATCCCTCCAGCCCCCGCCCCAGTCAGTTCCCTCCCGGCCCCCGCAGTCTCCTTGCTGCCTCTGTCTCTCCGACTTCGCCATGTCTGGGTATTTTGTGTAAGTGGAATCTACAGTCTGTGGCCTTTTGTGTAAGGCAGCAGCTGCGCCTTCCTCCACCCACACCAGCGATGCAGAAACGCCGGTGTCTCTGCCCGCCGTGAGCACGGGCCCTCGCTGTCCACACACAGCTTTGATTTCTCTCAGATGTGGGTCTCACACTTCCCTTGTTCGGTGAGGTCCTAGGCATTCTTGTTCTCATGACTTCTGCCAAGCTCGGAGAGCTCAGTGCCCACAAGACCCCTGTGTCGGGGCCAGGGGCTCCCCGTGGCCAGTCCACCCAGGTAGGGGTCTCCAGCTCTCTTACCTTTAGGGACTGACCCTCAGTGACCATTCCCTGCATTGTACTGAGGTTAAGACGAGAAGAATTTTCAAAACAGGCCTCAATGTAATCCTTCGCGGTGATCTGTGCCGACTGTCCGCCAGCCAGGACCGTGCCTCCTGGAGCAGCTCAGCCATGCAGTGTGGGAGAGAGGTCGGCACTCACTCAGCCTCCCTCTCCTCTGCTGCCCAGATGACTGCCCCTTCCCGTAGCTGGTCAGGCCAGTGAGCATCCACAGGCACCAGAGGCCGCAACCCTGACCCTGCAGCGCTGCTGCCCCCAGCCCCTCTCCTTGGTCCTCCTGGTCGGCGTGATCGCAGGGACCCTGGCGGGAGCCTGAGTTGTTCTTGGGTCCTGTCCACCTGCCTCTGGGCTCCTGCCCACCCCAGCCTGCGCCCCAGGGACTGGTTTGAGCCTGTTAACACCACAAAACAGGCATGTGACCTCAGCCATCCCTCCCACGTCAGCTTCACCAGATGAGCCTGTTGAGACGGTTCCCGGTCAAGCCGCCTGCAGCTCTTGCCCGTTGTCACAGTCGAACAGCTCTCGAGGGAGTTCAGGGACGGGAGAGAGCGAGCGGGAGGCCGGCCATGTGCCCCCGCAGGCACCCTCTTTGCTGTTCTCAGCGCTGCTGTGCCTTCGGAGCCTGCTGGTGTTGCTGTGGCTTTTGCCCCAAAGCAGCTCTGTGGGCAGCAGCAGCTCCAGGGTGGCCTCACGGTTGCAGCCACGCTTTGTTGGGGAGCAGCCAGCCTCAGGCCCTTCGCAGGGAATGGTCACTGAGGGTCAGTCCCTAAAGGTAAGAGAGCTGGAGACCCCTACCTGGGTGGACTGGCTATTGCGGGAGTGGCCCCTGACCCCAGGTGTGGAAATCTGGGTGTGACACCAGCTGCTGTCTGGAACCAGCCATCCTATCCCACTGACTCGGGGTGCCGGGTGACGCTGCCATGGGCAGGTGGGCCCCCCTGGGACTTATCTCCGTTGCTGTCTTTCTGCAGACGCTCTGCACAAAAGCCACCATGCAGACGGTCCGGGCCGCCGACACCAATGAAGTGGTGAAGCTCATATTTCGTGAGTCGGACAACGACCGGAAGGTGAGCGGGGCCTGTGACTGGGCAGGTGACACACGGGGCCTGCACAGGACTCTGCAGCTTCCTTCAGAGCCGCCCTGCCTGCCCGGGGCGGTGGGGGCTGGGGGACACGCACAAGGCTGGGGGAGCTCAGGTGCTCATGGGCCACTCTGACTTCACAGGTTATGCTCCAGTTAGAAAAGAAACTCTTCGACTACTTCAACCAGGAGGTTTTCCGAGACAACAACGGCACCGCGGTGAGTTTGTGGTCCAATGTGGCAGCTCCCCCGTCCTGGGACATCCATGCCCCCAGGTCTTCCCATTACCTCTGCTTACCTGGGACCACCCTGCCTTGTCCCTGCCACCTCCAGGACTCAGTTCTGAGCCAGTGCAAGGCAGACTGCTGGGGACACATATTGGGTGCGTCCGGCACCCCGGGCCAGGTTGAGTGGAGGCTCCGTATCACTGTCCTGTCCACGGGCAGCATGACGCTCGACCCATCAGCTTCAGAGATCCCTCCGTGTGCGAGGGGAGACGCTGGTGCTGTGGGGTGGGGAGGAAACCCCCTTGTCTCAGATTGAACCGGCAGGGCCTCGGGCCTCGCTCTGAAGTGGGAGACTGAAGGGAGCAGGTTCCTCACACTCCCGTCGCTAGACTTGCTGTGTGTGGGTCTGTGTGTGAGCACGTGTGTGTGCTCTAGTGCGTGTGTGTGCACATGTGCACGTGAGTGCGTATCTGCCTCTGTGGGGTGGGTGTGCCGCTGTATGTCCATGAGCACATGTGTAAACAAGTGCATGTCAATGGGAATGTGCGGCTCGGGTCGGTCCACGGAGAGGTGACCCCTGCCAGTGAGAGACAGCCCCGGCTGCTGGACCTGCTGTCGGTTTTGAAATCGTGAGTCTTCCCTTCGAGGGATCAGTGTAGGCGAGCGCTGAGGGGCGGCCTACACACTCTCTTTACAATTTTTATTTTTTATTGTGGTCTACTTTTGTCCCATTTTTAATGTATTTAGAAATGTTTATCAGCGCAAAGAACCAGGAACCACGCAGCAGCTGTCTGGGCCCCATGTGCGGCCTCGGCTGATTTCTGTAAACACGCCCACTGTGGCGATTCCAAGCCACACGTGATGCCGTGTGCAACGAGCCAGCATCCAAGATCTGGAAACCTCAGCATCGGTTCCTACGGCGCTCCCGAGCCAGTTGTGGTTCCCTTGGCGCTGCGTCAGGGCAGGTGGCCCCTGTCCTCAGGAAGCTGTCTGGGGAGTGGCCGTGGGAGAGGTGAGGGGAGCACAGGCGGGTAGACCCAGGCCAGTGCAGCTGCGTTCACATCCTAGCATCCCGGGCCAGCCAGGTGTCCGTGCCTCAGTTTCCCCTCGTGGGGTTTGGGGGCTTACGGGTCAGTGCGTGCAAAGTGCTTAGGAAGAGCTGGGGTCTCTCAGTACCAGACAGAGGGGCACGCCCAGCCCAGCGGACGCTGCCAGCCCCGAGTCCCAGGCCCAGAACCTCCACTCCAGGATGGCATTCGCTGCCTCCCCAATGGCCCCCAGACCCCACGCTCCTGTCCTCTTGGGAAGTCACTTCTGTCTCCTGCCCCTCATCAACCCAGAGCCTGAGGCTCCCGTGACTCCCACACCTCCGTGGTGCCTGGGCCTCCTGTGCCCGTCCCTCTCACCTGCCGCAGGAGCCCATGGTCCCTTCCCCCACTGGGGTCGGGTCAGGCCTTGGTGTCCTGTCCCCACATGTCCCCATCAGCCTGGGCAAACCTAAGGTTTCCTCCACTTCTCTCCGTCCAGGCAGGCTGGGTTTCCTCCTGCTCCATGTGTGGGAGGCACCCTCCCCTCTCCTTCTCAAGCCTCCAGGGCCTGGTGGGGCCGCCTGTCTGTGGCTCCCGCTGCCCCTTTCTGGCTCTGCCTGCGGGACTCTGGGCTCCAGGATGCTTCCAGCTACAGGACACTCCCGGGTGGCGCATCCCGGCCTCGTCAGTGGGGAGCAGGGAGAGCCTGGGGAGCAGAGATGTCTGGGTGGAGGCAGGTGCCCAGGAGGTGTCTGGGTGGAGGCGGGTGCCCAGGAGGGGTCTTCGTGGAGGCGGGTGCCCAGGAGGCGTCTGGGTGGAGGCGGGTGCCCAGGAGGCGTCTGGGTGGAGGCGGGTGCCCAGGAGGCGTCTGGGTGGAGGCGGGTACCCAGGAGGCGTCTGGGTGGAGGCGGGTGCCCAGGAGGCGTCTGGGTGGAGGCGGGTGCCCAGGAGGCGTCTGGGTGGAGGCGGGTGCCCAGGAGGCGTCTGGGTGGAGGCGGGTGCCCAGGAGGTGTCTGGGTGGAGGAGGGTGCCCAGGAGGTGTCTTCATGGACGCGGGTGCCCAGGAGGTGTCTGGGTGGAGGTGGGTGCCCAGGAGGCGTCTTCGTGGAGGCGGGTGCCCAGGAGGCGTCTGGATGGAGGCGGGCGCCCAGGAGGCGTCTGGGTGGAGGCGGGTGCCCAGGAGGTGTCTTCATGGACGCGGGTGCCCAGGAGGTGTCTGGGTGGAGGCGGGTGCCCAGGAGGCGTCTGGGTGGAGGCGGGTGCCCAGGAGGCGTCTGGGTGGAGGCGGGTGCCCAGGAGGTGTCTGGGTGGAGGCGGGTGCCCAGGAGGGAGACAGGGCTGCCGTCGCTTGGAGGAGGTGCTTTCAGGGTCCCTAGCAGAGCTGGCTCCTCAGTGCCAGGGGAGCAAAGTCTCCAGGGACCTTCCACAGGGCATGAAAAAGTGGAGGGTCCCTTGGAGGAGGATGCCAGGGAAGCCCAGGGAGATGGAATGTTTTGGAAGGAGCAAGGAGACAGGGAAGAGGGAGGCTCCCTCAGCCACAGGTAGGGTGGTGGCAGGGGACAGGTCCCAGCCGGGGCTGCGTGGAGTGGGGTGTGGCATGGAGGGGCATGTGACGTGGAGGGGGGCATGGCATGGAGAGGGGTGCAGAGTGGAGGGGGTGCAGTGTGGAGGGGCGTGGCGTGGAGGGGCACGGCGAGGAGGTGCGGCGTGGATGGGTATGGCATGGAGTGGGGTGTGGCATGGAGGGGCACGGGGCGTGGAGAGGCACGGGGCGTGGAGGGGTGTGGCGAGCGGGGTGCGGCATGGAGGGGGTGCGGCGTAGAGGGGGGTGCGGCATGGAGGGGGTGTGGCATGGAGGTGCGGGGCGTGGAGGGGGTGCGGCATGGAGGGCTGTGTCTAGAGCATCTGGGAGCAATTGTCTTTCATATGGATCCAAAGTCCTCCTTTTCTCTCAGCATTTTGACACAGAGCACGCCCCTGCTGTCGGTAGCCACCATACCGTACAGTGTTTCCTACCTTTAGAGGAAAATTAATCTGAATATTTGAGAGAACTTTTGGATTTGATTCTGAATGAAAACACGCTGTGGGGTTGAAGCCGCGTGAGGCACCCGGTGTGATTGCGGAGGCCTGGTGCACTGTGTCGATACGTCGGGAGTCCCATGTGGAAAGGCGGCCTGAGCTCAGGAGGCGCCTTCTGAGGCTGTTTCTCGTGAGAAGAGCCGATGGCTCGGCGTTCCTGTCCTGCTACTCAAATCCTCTCTGTTTGGTGCCTGGGACGACGGCACCTTCGGGAACGCCCTGTGGGTTCCTGCTGACCCGGGTGCCCTCGCACTTGCCTGAGGTGCCGGCATGCCGAGTCAGTCGTGCCCAGAAATTGGGAGTTGTCCCCATTGATGGAGGGTCAAGGTGGTCGGACCGGGAGCCTGGGGAGATAATCCCATCTCCACAGTCGGGTGAAACACACCCGGAGCCATGGGGAGCAAACTCTCCGTCCGCAGGATGGATGTGCCTGCGCCGGTCGCAGCCCCAAGTCCGTCGCGTCCTTCATCAACCGCCGGTCTTGTACCCGTCTGACAGAAATTTAATTCAGGCTGGCTCTTGAAAATAATTATTGTATTTTAAGAGTAGTAATCATTGGCCGGGACATGATTGAATGTGTCCATGCCTATTGACTTTTTCTATGATTTATAGCTTTGTTTAGTCGATATTCCCATCGAAATTGTATAATTAATTATAAGTGTGGCTGTCAGGGCTGCAGGATGGAGTGCCCTGGTGAGGATTTGGAGAGATTAAATTTTCCTTGGCTGTCCCAGGGCCGGGCTTGGGAGTTCCCGCAGCACCGGCCTCTTGGAGGGAGGTGTTTTCTGTGTGTTTAGCAACCGCTGTAGCCTCAGGTGCATTGATTTTCTGGGCCTCGTTCCTTTATCAGCGCCGGTGTCTCTGCAGGAGTGGCGTGAGCGGCGGCCGGGACAGCTCCTGAGAGATGCACAGGATCAGCCGATGCTTTGTCATTGTCCACACGGCCCTGCCTGCCTTCACTTTGTAATCAAGAAGAATGTGGGAGACCATGCGAAATTGGTGATCATGTTTGTGAAAAATCTCAGAGAGATACAAATTATCAATTCAACAGCAACGTGCGCAGTTTCTAATCAGAAACCTCTCCTGTCTGGTATTTTGTACCAGCCGCAGCAGGGGCCCTCACCCACATCATTCCGGGGGCAACAGCCCCCATGCCGGCCATGCAGGGCGAGGCTCCCTCTGACTTCTCAGAGGCAGTGGCTGAGCAGGGACACGCCGGGACCCTCCCGCCACACGGGATCCCCCTGCCACATGGCCACCATGGTCCCTGCGCAGCTTTGCGTTTGTATCACGGTCGTGTGTACCTCTGCCTGCCTTGTAGGTGGGAAGGCCCGTGGGGTAAAGACCACGTGTTTGGAGTGTCTGGCACAGTGCCAACGCGGGAGCAGCACGGTGAGCCCGTGTCCGATGAGGATGGAGGCAGGCCCAGGCCAGGACACCTCTGTCAGGAGACAGCCTCACGAGTGAGCGATGGGGATTCCCAGCCGGACTGCCCTGGGGTTTTCTCTCAGGCACCAGGCTCAGGGCTGGTCAGTGTGTGGGGACGAGCGCGTATGGGCCTAGGACATCACAGTGGACAGAGGACAGCCTGGGGCCGTCACCGCTCCACCGCCGGCTCCAGTACCGTTTAAGCAGCTTGAAGGTTCAAGTTCACTTCAAACCACACACGAATTTCCTTTTATTTTTACTTTGCACTGCCAAAACTGGGGGCCTTCTAACTCAGAAGACAGGGTGGGAAAGTGGCCTTGGTCCACTGAGCAGTCCTGAAACACCACCACCCAGGCAGGACGCTGGCCAAGGAATCCCATTCAGTCCCCATGGGAAGGAGGGGGCCCCCAGCCACCGAAAACCTTGGGCAGCCCCAGCCTGCTCCTTCTTCCTGGAGTTTTCCAGCTTCCCCACAACTTGCCTTGGGGTTGTGCTTATTGGAGTGTGTGTGAGCGTGTGTGCGTGGACATGTGTGTGAGCAGGCATATGCATGTGAGCCTGTAGGAGTATGCATGAGTGTGCGTGCATATGCATGTGAGTGGGCAAGTGCGTGTATGAGCAGGCATGTGTGCAGACGTGTGTGAGCAGGCATATGCGAGCCTGAGTATGCATGTGTGTGATCGTGTGCATGTGTGTGATCATATGCGTGTGATCGTATGTGCATATGCATGTGAGCAGGCAAGTGTGTGAGCTGGCGTGTGAGCAGGTGTGTCAGCATGTGTGTGTGAGCAAGCATATGCATATGAGCATGTGAGCATGTGTGAGCAGGCATATGCACATGAGCAGGTGTGTGTGAGCAGGCGTGTACATGCATGAGCAGGTGTGAGCAGGTGTGTGCATGTGAGCCTTCATGAGCGTGTGTGTGAGCGTGTATGCATATGCATTTGAGCAGGCGAGTGTGTGTGATCTGTGTGAGCGAGTGTGAGCAGGCATATGCATATGAGTGGGTGTGTGCGTGAGCAGGTGTGAGCGAGTGTGTGTGAGCAGGCATATGCATATGAGTGGGTGTGTGTGTGTGTGAGCAGGCGTGTGCATGCATGAGCGTGAGCAGGTGTGTGCATGTGAGTGGGTGTGTGTGTGGGGGGGGTGGTTTGCTTTTTAGTTAGAAAGTTTAGGCAGACCCTAGCGGCAGCCACTGAGGCCTGAGGGAGGTCCTGGCCACCCAGGAGCAGGTGCTGACCCCAGAGGAGGCTCCAGGGGCCTGACACGGCTCTGCAGGTCTCTCTTGGAGACTGAGGAAGACTGGGGAGTGTTCAGTGGTGACAGTGAAGCCATCCCCTGCAGTCCAGCCATACACGTATCCAGACACAAACGTTTGGCACATGTACCTGGCACACACAGCCCTCAGACATATGTCCAGGCACACCTGTGCACACACCAGTATGGGGTTCCCTCTTCCTGGGCCCCAGGGAGGCATCCCCAGAGCTGCTCGTAGGGACCCCGTCATTGGGTGGTCAGATTTGCAGCTCAGAAGTAAAGATGGCAACACACTCAGAATCCGCCTGGCCTGGAATTCCTCAGCACGGTCAGGAATTGAAGAGAAAAGCAAGTGTCTGGTGTGTGTGTGTGGGGGGAGTGTGTGTGTGTACACATATGTGTGCATGTACATGTGTGCACTCACGTGTGTGTGTATGTGTGTACATGTGTGCACTCACGTGTGTGTACGCATGTGTGTGTGCATGTGCACTAGTGTGTGTGGTGTATGTGTGTATGCATGTGTGCACTCGTGTGTGTGGTGTATGCATGTGTATACATGTGCACTCGTGTGTGTGTGTACTTGTATGCACTTGTGTGTGTGTGTGTACAGTCACGTCACATAATGTCGTTTCAGTCAACAACAGACTACATATGTGACTAAGGTTTGATAATCTGACGATAGGACTGAAAGCTTCCTCTCGCTGTGTGATGTAACTGTTGTGACATCACAGCGTGGCGGCACTGGTGTGAAGGAGCCACTGCGCCGCCAGCTGTGGGAGAGTCTGGCACACTCAGGGATGCCCAGCGTGTCGTACTGTAGAGCAACAACAAACAACTGTGTTACTGGTGTCTGCGTTTCTTCTCCCACACTTCTTACCATTACTGTAATGCACTCCTTCTACTTAATAAAAAAAGGTACCTGTAAACAGCCTCAGGCAGGTCCTTCAGGCAGGTCCACGGAGAAGAAGGTGCCGTTACCACAGGAGATGAGGCTGCATGCCGGTGGTTGCCCCTGAGGGCCTTTCCGTGGGACGCAGAGGCGGCAGAGAGGAACGTCGATGATCCTGACCCTGTGCCGGCCTAGGCTCATGTCTGTGTCGTTGTCTTCATTGTTATCAAAAAATGTTTTAAGATTTTGAAATATTAAATATAAAGAATAGGCAAAAAGTTTATAGAATATATAAACAGAATATTTTATACAGCTATACAATGTGTTTTAAGCCAGGTACTATTTGACAAAAGAGTGAAAAAGTTGAAAAATGTTAAAGTTTGTAAGGTAAAAAAGTTACAATAAGTTAAGGTTAACTTCTTACGAGAAAATACATTTCAGTACATTATGTTACTCTCAGCGTCTCAGCGCTCCGTATTTACAAAGTCTGACATTCTGTTACTCTCAGTGCTGGGCATTTCTAAAGTCTGCAGTGCACAGTTGATCCCAGGCCTTCCCGCTCACCCCCGCCGGCTCACCAGCTCACCCCGAGCCCGTCCCAGCCCTGCCAGCTCCCTTCGCGAGCAGGGCTCCACAGAGGCACACGCTTTTTCTTCTTTAGACCTTGTTTTTACTGTTCCCTCTCTACGTTTAGGTACGTTCACATGCGCAGGTACTTATAGTGTCTTACGCCACCTGCGGTGGTCAGTGGCCTGCTGTGCAGGTCTGCAGCCCTGGAGCCACGGGCCTCCCACCGTACAGCCCAGGCGTGGAGCGTACACGAGCTGTGATGTCCCACAACGAAATCGCCTAAGGGTGCGTTTCTCAGACCGTATCCCCGTCGTTCCGTGACACGTGACTGTGTGTGTGCAGAACCCTTGTCAAACAGCCTGGATGGATGACTTGGTGGCTGTTGAGGGCTGGGCCACAGTGGAGCAGAGAGGCTGGAAAGCCAAGCCCCATAGCCCAGCACCATGGCGTGGGTCCCTGGCTGACCCCACAGGCCAGTGCAATGTTGTGGGTCCCTGGCTGACCCCACAACACAGTGCCGTGGTGTGGGTCCTTGGCTGACCCCACAGGCCAGTGCGATGTCGTGGGTCCTTGGCTGACCCCACAGCCCAGCACCATGGCGTGGGTGCCCGGCTGACCCCACAGCCCAGCGCCATGACCTGAGTCCCCAGCTGACCCTATGGGCCAGTGCAATGTCGTTGGGTCCCCAGCTGACCCCATGGGCCAGTGCGATGACGTGGGTCCCCAGCTGACCCGACAGCACAGCACCATGGAATGGGTCCCCAGCTGACCCCAGCTCGGCTGTTTTCCTATTGTCCTGGACTGTCTTATCTATGGGCAGGTGCCGAGGAAGGACCCCCAGAGCTGCTGAAAAGCCTTAGACCGTCCTTTGTCTCCTCTCATGAGGAGCACAAGGCTGGGAGCTGCTATCTGTGGATGTGGCCCACGTGGGGTCTCCTGTGGCTGTGGGACTCTCCCACGGTGTCCGGTAGCCCTGTCTCCTGAGGGTCAGGTTTCGTCACTTGGAGTCAGACCCGCGTTCCTCCTGAAAAGGATTGGAAAGCTGGGTTTTTAATTTTTCTGCCATCACGTTTCCCTGTCAGTGCAAACCATTGGTTCAGCCAACAGTGATATTGAACTCTGTTTACGTTTAGGGCGAGGAGTTGCAGAGACTTTTCTTCCCGAAGGCGGAGTTCTGATTTCCAGAGCACTGTGCATGGTATGCTTCTGACTGAGGCCCTGAGTGTGCAGCAAATCAGCGTGGCCCAGGCCTCAGTGAGGCCATGCCCGTCCACACACTCGGAGCCCCCAGGGACCAGCAGTGTCCTTAGGGGGACAGGAAGTCCCCAGGCCCCTCAGTGCCAGCTTGGATGCACCAGGGAAGACCCCCGGGGTAGTGAGGGGTCCTCAGAATCCTGATCTGGGCGAAGGTCTCTCCACCTGCGAGTGTACAGAGGAGGGTCGGGGATCTTATCCCCTGAGGCGCCTCATGGGCTATGCCAGACTGAGAAGCTGTGGCCACACTCCGTGGCTTCTGCCTCAGGAACTTGCAAAGGGTGCACAGGCCTGGAGTGGTTCAGAAACACCTCAGCCTGGGATTTCCGGCTTCCAGAACCTGCACCAACAGGCGTTAGGGGCTGCCTGGGGCTTCGCTTGCTGCTGTGCTGTGGTAGCCGGAGGGGCCTAGCATTGGGGCTAGGCCCAAGTTCCAGTAGTTGGGGCTCCACGTCAGGGTGTGTCCCCAGGCACCCCCATTCCTGCTAACATCGAAGCTCTCGGGAAGGGAGGTGGAGGGGGCTCTCAGGGGTGTCCGGCTACAGTGAACAGTCTGTGTCCTGTGGCCCGGCGCCCTCCTCACCCTGCAGGAGCCCCAGCCATAAGCATCAGTGACCCCCTTGCCCTGCAGGAGCCCCGGCCCCATGCCCACGCCAGCCCATGGAGGTAGCCCTGGCGTCCTCAGAGCCCCCCGGCCCTGTTCAGAGCCCCCTGGGCCTGTTCTCCCTATTCTTGTTCATGTGCCCCTTGATGCGCAGTCCCGTGCTCACTGTGCCCGGTGCATTCACCAGGCTGGGGACACTCACTCAGGGCTGCGGCCTCACGACTTCAGTGCTCAGCCACGTAGCACCGTGCTCACAAACCCCACGCCGTGGACCCTGGCGGCCAGAGGCAGGGATAACCCACCCTGGGCGATAGCCACACCGTGCAGGAAGCCCGGTGCTCTGCTCTCTGAAGCTAAATGAATTCATGTCGGCCAAGAGCTCCAGCTACTCGTTCCCTCTGCTCACATGCCCAGCCTCTCTGTAGCACCTGCTGCTTCTAGGAGGTGGAGCAGCCCCAGCAGCCCCAGGCCCTCAAAGGTCCACGTGGGAAGGCACAGCCCGGGCCTGACTGCAGCCCAGACAGGCGCAGGGCCAGCACCGAGGATTGGGGTGCTGAGGACTTGAGGGGTGCTGGTGGTTGCTGGAGGCAGAGCCAGGGTCAGACGCTGTGCCGCACGCCTGCGAGGGGCGATGGTCCTTCTGGGCTCCAGAGCTCCCTGAGTGCTCCATGAGAGCTGTGGGCCCGCCGTGAGCAGAGCCCTCATTGCAAGAGGCCATCTGTGCCCCTGCACTTTGGTGCTGTCCAGGACTGCGTCCCCCACAGCTGTGAAAGCTCTGTGGTCACTGCAGAAGGTTGGAGGAATACCGATCCGGGACAACTTCATTAAGGACGTGGCATCAGAGGGCCCCGCACAGCAGAGCTGTCATTCTGGCTCACCTGAGTGGGAGCTTTGCTGAGGACTCTCCTTTCCTCTGTGCCCATCTCTGGTACGGGGTGACTGTGGCGCAGCGTGTGCTTCCTCATGACGCCCGGGCTCCTCTCTCCTGCGGCCCAGGTCAAGGCAGGAGGACGCTCGGTTTCCCATCTGCACAGCTGGGCCTGTCCTTCCTGGGCAGTCCTTTGTCCACTGTCTTCCTGAGGGGAGTTTGAGGAGAAGCCCCAGGTCTAACTGTGGCAGGCAGGCCCACCGCCCTGCATCTCGGGACACGGGAGGCAGTGTTTCCACTGTAAGCGCGGGGAGAGGGACCCACTTTCAGAGAAAGAGTTTGGCATCTGGCGAGAGCATCTCGTTTCCAGGGGGAATTTCAGAAAGAGTTTGCGTCTGCATAATATAAATACACACTTGGCAAAAGCAAAACACAAAGCCAGGCTCTTTGGATTCTTAGACTAAAAATGTGCTGGGACCGCCAGGCTTCGTGCCACGTCTGGTTCGCCCTCGACTCCCTGGTGTGCTCTGCAGAGGTCATGGTGTCTTCGGGTGCCACATGCCTGTCTCTGGGTGGCACGGGCCCCTGAGACTGCTATGAACTTGCATCTCCAGCTTTTCAAGTTTTACTGGAGTGTCATCGAGGCAGTAACTTGATGTGAGAAAGAAAGCAAATGCCTAGATTGTCTGGAGACCACACGCTGGGAACGGGAAAGGCACTGCAGTGCACTGCGGGGGCATATGTTCATTTGACAGCACTCTGGGTGCCTGCTCCGAGCCAGGCCCTGCTCTGGGTTTACAAGACAGACAGACATATCCCTGCCATGGAGCTCTGGGGGTGGCAGGGGACAGCACGGTGGGGAGGAGCCTGGGAATAGTGTGCTCAGCAGGTGAGCAGCACCGGTCGGGGAGGAGTCTGGGGGTGCCACGAGGAAGCTTGCTGAGGATGGCACGGCTGGTGGGGGACAGCACGGTGGGGCGGAGCCTGGGGGTGCCATGAGGAGGCTTGCTGAGAAGAGCCATAAACAGTCACCCTGGGTGACTCCGAGCTGTGGGAGGCCAGTGCGGTACAGCGACCCAGTCGGTCACTTTGGAGGGCAGGTCCACATTCATTGTCACAACTAAAAAAATTCCCAAAAATCAAGACCCACCAAAGACGATCTTACAGTCGCAAACTGTGAACCACATAAGGACACATTCCACAGATAGCAAGAGTCCAGAAATACAACAAAGGCAGGACAGACTGTCAATAATGCCAAATCATCAAATAATTGATACAAATTATAATATTGTAAATTATTAAAAGCATGACAGAATTAGAAACATAAGTACCACACTATGAAAAAAATCCCAACAGATAAAAAAAGTAGGACTCATAGAAGTATTATCATTAAAATTAAAAGCTCCAGGGATGAATTAAGTGCCGGAGTAGACACAGCTGGAGAAGGGATTGAGGAATGGGGTGGCAGGCCTGGGGAATGGCCCAGAATGCAGCACAGAAACGTGGCAGGATGGGACAGGAGGGTCAGGGCTGGGAGAGGAGGGAAGAGCCCAGCGCTTGCACAGTGAGGGTCCACGAGGGGCACACTGGAGAGTCAATGGCTGGGCGTTTTCCAGAATTATCCAAGACATAAACCTCAGGAAGCATGGTGAGTCCTGAGCAGGAGGAACGGAAGTAAATCCACACACAGACATGTCAGAGTGAAACAGCAGAACGTCAAACACGAAGAGAATATTTTTAAAGCATTGTGGGAAAAATGTCCTATTACATAAGAATGCAAGTGGCGGCGGGTTTCCAGAACAACCACAAAAATACACACCAGGAGAAGTGGAAGCGTTCAATCAAAGAGCTGACGGAAAACCCCAGCCACACACTTAGAGTTCTCTCAGCAGCCAACTCAGCCTTCAGAACACTGGCCACCATAAAGACAGTACCTGGCGATGGAGAGACACAGCCCCACCAGCAGGTCCCACAGAGAACCAGGAGTAGCTGAGCTTCTGGAGCAGGGTGGGATGAAGAAGGAAGAACATTTGTGTAAAGCTTAAAAACATGTAGGCTAAGGCGAGCTGCTTTTTGTGGACTCATGCATGGCGGTAATATAGAAACATACTTGGGGCTGGGCACGGTAGAACACTTGGGGAGGCCGAGGCAGGAGGATTGCTTGAGGCCAGTAGTCTCAGACAAGCCAGGGCAATGTGACAAG
Organism: Gorilla gorilla gorilla; assembly: GCF_029281585.2. Lineage (NCBI taxonomy): Eukaryota > Metazoa > Chordata > Mammalia > Primates > Hominidae > Gorilla > Gorilla gorilla. The sequence goes on from NC_073232.2 coordinate 145,137,379, forward strand.
ACCCCGTCTCTACAAAAAATAAAGACTTAGCAGGAGTGGTGGCACACGCCTGTAATTCCAGCTGCTCGGGAGGCTGAGGCAGGAGAATCACTTGAGCCCAGGAGGCAGAGGTTGCAGTGAGCCGAGTTCACACCACTGCACTCCAGCCTGGGTGACAGAGGGAGACTCTGTTTCAATAAATAAATAAATAAATAACTTAAAAACCATACTTGGGATTCTTGAAAGGTCTGAGTTACATTGGGAGGAATGAGAGGGTTTGGTGGTGCAGGGGAGATCTGATCCCCTCCTGCCAGTGCCTTCCTGAAATCTTGAAACATGTTGTATCATAGAGATTCAGGGAACCTGCCATCAGCATTTTGGTGAAAGCCACAGGATGGCAGTGGCTCCTTTCTGACTCTCAGCAGATCTCACAGATGCTCCTGGGCAGGCCTTAGGGAAATCTGGGCTCCTAGTCTCATAGCTGGTGCCTGCAGAGCCAAGAACCACATGGCACCTAGCGGCTGGCAGCCTCCCTGCTGCCTCCTCACCTCCACACCTGAGAAGCCGGCAGGGCCCACGCTGGACTGGGGACCCTGCTGCATCTCTGATGTGGGGAAGCCTCAGACTCAAGCTCCAGAATGACCTAGAGATGATGTGTGTTTATAGGCCTGTGTATGAATGTATCTGAGTAAATGCCTGCATGCAAACACACACATGCCTGCATACACATAAACACGTGCCTGCATGCACAGACACACATGCCTGCGCACACATAGACATGCCTCCATGCAAACACACACATGCCTGTGTACACATAAACGTGCCTGCATGCAAACACACACATGCCTGCACACACATAAACATATGCCTGCATGCAAACACACACATGCCTTGCACACATAAACACGTGCCTGCATGCACACACACATGCCTGTGCATGCATAAACACAGGCCTGCATGGAAACACACACATGCCTGTGCACACATAAACATGCCTGCATGCAAACGCACATGCCTGTGCACACATAAACATGCCTGCATGCAAACACACACATGCCTGTGTATGCATAAACGTGCTTGCATGCACACACATGCCTGCATACAAACACACACATGCCTTTGCACACATAAACACATGCCTGCATGCAAACACACATGCCTGTACACGCATAAACACTTATCTGCATGCAAACACACACATGCCTGTGCACACATGCCTGTGCGTGCATAAACGTGCCTGCATGCAAACACATGCCTGCGTACACATAAACACGCATGTGCAGAATTGCTCCAGAGCCCATGCCCCTACTCTGCCTTTGAGGAGGGGCATCCCTCTCCTGAGGCCTCCGCTGCATCCCCACCCCATTTAGGAGCTGACTTGGGGCCCTTCCCAGAGGCTGTGGGTGCTGGAGGGAGGGAGTTGCTCCCTGGAAGGGGAACTGGAGCTGTACCCTCTTAGGAGGCAGGAGGCAGTGGGGCTGTGAACGCCTGTGCTCCAGGCAGGAGGCCTGGGCCAGTGGCTCAGGTAGCAGCCTGGCACAGGGTAATGACTGTGTGCATGAGGCTGCTGATTGCCCGTTTCAGGGATAATGGACGAGGTCACAGGAAGAGCTGGGATATGGCGTGGTTTTGAGGGAGCTCTAGCTCAATGCCATGCCCTGCACAGCTGTGGGGCCATGACTAATGAATAGCACCAGAGAGGGTGTGTGTGGTGACACTCAGGAACACGGCCGGGCCAGTCCTGCAGGGGCGGGAGGGTGTGCGTGGTGACCGCTGAGAAACACGGTGGGCCAGTCCTGCAGGTGTGGGAGGTGATGCCCGCCTGGGGCTTGTTTTGGAAGAGTCTCAGGGGGCAAGGCCATTTGCTGCCTCCCGTGCATGTGGGAATGAACATTTTGCCCCCGAGCTGCTGCCAGAATCTCACCAGTGTGCACCTTGGGGCCATTTTCCCTGACCTGTTCTCACAAAGCTGACATTGCTCACTCTGCAGGTTACTTGACACTCTGGGCAGGACAGGAGCTGTGTTCCTTCTGCTGGGGGAGCCAGCCCTAGGGAGGAGAGGCCGAGAGGGGCTGCTACTGGGGCTGCCACGGCAGTGCCCGAGGCCATGAATGCTTCTCTGGCGTCCCCAACAGAGAAAGCTTTCTGGGTGGGCAGAGCACACCTGTAACGGGCAGGGCAGGTCCCACTGTCTGCAGCAGAGGCAGGCGGACACCAGAGCCTGCTGGCACCACAGAGCTTTCTGGTGACAGATGTGGCGGCTCTGGGAAGGGCAGATGTCACACCGAGCATTTGAGCGTCCCAGCTGCACACAGACACACGTGCCCCCAGCGAGGAAAACCAATGTGACTTTATTTTCTGCTCTTTCTTTTCTTTAGCTCTTGGAGTTTGACAAGGAGTTATCTGTCTTTAAGGACAGACTGTATGAACTGGACATCTCGTTCCCTCCCAGGTATGGAACATGCTGTTTGCTGGATGAACCCGGCCGGGAAGGCGGCGTCTCCACCCTCCCAGTCTCTGGTGCATCTGCGTGTCTGTGTGTGCCAGTGTGTGCTGGGCATGAGTGTGTGCATTCTGTGTGCATCCAGAGTGTGTGTGTACCATACCTGTGTGTACACGTGTGTTGTGCATCTGTGTGTGAACGTATGCGTCTGTGTGTGTGCACATGTGCACGAGTGTGTGTGTGAACGTATGCGTCTGTGTGTGCACGTGTGCGTCTGTGTGTGTGTGTGCACGAGTGTGTGTTCTTGTGTGCAGTGTTTTTGTGTGTGCACATGTATCTGTGTGTCCTGCATTTGTGTGCAGACTGCACCTTCTCCTGCCCTTTTCATGACATGAAAAAAGCAAGCAACTGAGAGTAATAAGTAATTCTGTTATCTTTTTCCAAAAAAGGTTTTTTCCAATATGCAAAATACGTTCTTATCAGACTTGCTCACGAGGGGCCCACGGGGACTGTGTGTTATGGATCTTTCTGGGAATATCGGGGCCTCCAAATGCAGTGTGTCTACGTGGGTGTGGATGTGTTTAAGGCATGTGTGTGTGTGTGCCTGGGTTTGAATGTGCAGATGTTGCATGGGTGTCCGTGTGTGTGCAGACCTGGTGCAGATGTGCGTGGGGCGTGCGTCACACAGTTGTGGATGTGTGTGCATAAGGTGTGCTCGCGTACATGGTTGCATATGTGAGCATGAGTGAGAGCATGAATGAGAACATGTGTGACGTGTGTAGGGCTCATGCATGTGGCTGTGTGTTCCACGGATGTGTGTGCACGTGTGTGTGTGTTCACACGTGGAGATGTGTGCCTGGGTGTGGATGTTTGTGTGCATTTTTATGCAGATTTGCCGGCACAGAGCAGTTCTCACTGTTGGAAGCCGCAGGGGACTTCCACTGGCAGATGTGGACTTTGCCTCTCAGCTGGGAGCAAGATTGAGAGCCGGAGGTGCGGCCTCAGGGAGCTTGGGTGGGAGCTGGAGGATGCGGCCTCGGAGAGCTTGGGTGGGAGCTGGAGGATGCGGCCTCGGAGAGCTTGGGTGGGAGCTGGAGGATGTGGCCTTGGAGCTTGGGTGGGAGCTGGAGGATGCGGCCTCAGGGAGCTTGGGGACACAGGCTTTCCTGAAGCCAGAGGCAGTGCTGAGGTCTGAGCCTTGAAAGTGACGGAGCACTTTGGTGTCCAGGGGAAGTTTTTGGACAGGTTGGAGGAGCCTCCAGAAGGCAGTGGTGGCCCAGGCCTCTCGTCCTCCTCACAAGCTTCTTCCTGTTCTGCAAAGACACTGAGGCTCCCTGCCAGGCATGCCGGCCTCATCCTGTGGGAGGTGCAGGAAGCCCCAGGGGATCTCGGGCTCACACCCCTCTTCCTGGAGGGCTTCCCCATCCCGCTTGGATCTGAAGTCTGACTGCTGGACACACGGGCCCCCAGAGAGCCCCTCGCGCCCAGTGGCATTCCAGAAAGATCCATGGACCCCGACCCTCAGCGTTCCCAGGGTGCCCACGCGCCCAGTGGCATTCCAGAAAGATCCATGGACCCCGACCCTCAGCGTTCCCAGGGTGCCCACGCGCCCAGTGGCATTCCAGAAAGATCCGTGGACCCCGACCCTCAGCGTTCCCAGGGTGCCCACGCACCCAGTGGCATTCCAGAAAGATCCGTGGACCCCGACCCTCAGCGTTCCCAGGGTGCCCACGCGCCCAGTGGCATTCCAGAAAGATCCGTGGACCCCGACCCTCAGCGTTCCCAGGGTGCCCACGCGCCCAGTGGCATTCCAGAAAGATCCGTGGACCCCGACCCTCAGCGTTCCCAGGGTGCCCACGCGCCCGGTGGCATTCCAGAAAGATCCGTGGACCCCGACCCTCAGCGTTCCCAGGGTGCCCACGCGCCCGGTGGCATTCCAGAAAGATCCGTGGACCCCGACCCTCAGCGTTCCCAGGGTGCCCACGCGCCCAGTGGCATTCCAGAAAGATCCGTGGACCCCGACCCTCAGCGTTCCCAGGTGCTCACGCAGGCCGGGCTTGCTCTTCGGCATTTGGCTGGGTGAGATCAGCTTCCGCTTTCCCGCTGCGTCTGCCCTGGCGGGGGGTCCCGAGTGCCTCTGCGTGCCAGGCTCGTCCACCTGCCGCCTCACACTTCCCCGTGCAGCTCTGCCCGTCAGGACACGTTGGCCTTCCTGTGCTTTCCTGAAGGCTGCCAGGGCTCTGAGGCCATGGGGAGGCATCCTTGCCATGGCCTGGCCCCTGAGGCCTGTGTCTGACCCAGCTCCTCAGAAGCTGGGAGCCGAGCCGCCATCTGCACCTGCTGGTCTGGCAGCGTCTCCTTCCCGCGGTGACTCCCGGTTTTCAGAATCGCTTCATGGTTTTTGCTGTTGTTGTTTGAGTGAACGCATTGCAAACCGGCCGAGCAGCCAAGTGCATCTTCCCATCACTGCCACAGTCCCTGCCCTGGTTTGGGGCAGAGGTGAGCTCACCACCTTGGAGTGGTTCAAGGCACCTTGTCAGCATTGGTGGGCAGGACCCTCCCGCGGGCAGTAGACCCTCCATGGGGAGATCCCGCACCTGCTGACCCTGAAAGGAGACGGCATTCCTAGCGCAGAGCTCCGGATACAGCCGCACCCAGGGCGTTAGTGCGTACACTGGCAGAGTGACGCCAGGAAATGTGTCATTGGCGGATGCTTCTGAAGACCAGCGGGGTCTTCTCCCGCAAAGGTGTTTGCCACTGATCCCGTGGATGAATAGAACTCTGCTCTGAATGAATTGTAACTGAATGCTGTCTGTCATTTTGCCAGAAAAGGTGCCAATATTTCAGACATTTATACAACCCTCAATTTTTGTCCTTAACTAAAAGCACGGTTCTTCCTAGAGCCTTCTTTAGGGACAGCCACAAAAGTGACCTGTTTGAGGCAGTCAGGAGCAGGAGAGTGAGCAGGCAGGAAGGAGGCTGGCCGGACCTTGGGCTGCCTCTGCCTCTGCATAAAGAACTCTCCCGGGCGGGACCCTGAGCTGTAAGATGGTGCCTTCGGGCCAGGACAGCACCCAGGATACAGCCTCCCGAAGGCCTTTCATGCCATGTGCTATTTCCATCGGGTGTGACGTGTTAAAGCTCTACACGTGTGCTTAGAGTTACTGGGGGATGAGGAACCCATGGTGGCAGGGATGAGTCTTGCCCACTCTGGTCTCTGGAAACCAGGCGGCTGTGAGTGGATGCGGGGTCAGGTGGCGTCAGCCCTTAGTGGTGAGCAGAGGCGGCGATGGGCTTTCTTCACCCAGCATTGGTCTGCCCGGCTCCCCAGACGCCAAGGCCCTGAGGGCAGGATTGTGGTGTGCGCCTCAACAGCAGCCCTGCAGCCCCCACCCCGTAGCTCCCCCCACCCCGAAGCTCCTGATACATGTGGCTCCCGGTACAGCCCAGGCTCAGGTGGCGGCGATTTGGACACCCCAGCGGTAGCATGGAGCTGCCGCCTTTTTGCGCATCCTAGCTAGAAGTGAATTTCTAATTTTTAATTTAACTTTGAGAATTAACCGCCATTAACTCTAAGATAAAGAGATTTAAGATGGCTCCTCGGTGGCCGCTCCACTGGCGTGACAGCCCGACATTTCCAGGCATTAGCATTTCTCACGAAACCCCGTGTAGAACAGGGCTGGCGAGGGTGGCGCCTCTGGAACCAGAGTCCCAGCTCTGCCCCCGACACTGCAGAGTTGGGCACATTGCTCACCCCTCGTGGCCTCAGCGTCCCCCTCAGGATGGTATCGTCTCCTCTGAGCCTTCAGAGGAAGGCTCTGAAGGCTGAAGGCTGAAGGCTGAAGGCTCTGAAGGCTCTGAAGGCTGAGCCTTCAGGCCCAGGCCTGCCCGACGGTACCCACCCCCAGGTCAGCCTCTCCGCAGCCAGAGAGCCGAACGCTCCCAAGTCACCGCAGTGTCGCCGGCCATCGGGTGGCTCCTGTCGCAGCTTCCGGAATGTGGGGAGCACTGCGTTTCCTCGCGGAGGCCGTGGTGCTGTGCATAGTCAGCCGGGGTTTGGCTCTCCCTCTTTGTCTGTGTGGACGCTGAGCGTATGGAGGGTGGGAACTGTCACGTCCATTGCCTGGGGGCTCCCTGTGTCTGTGGACTCCTTACGTAGTGAAGAGACTGCATCATTCATTTATTAAGAAGAAAACCACATGCCACCATCAAAACGGCCCCGCAGAGCCTCGCTGGCCGCCCCGGTGGCCTGGCCACTTCCCTCTTCCAGCTACTGAGGACCCCGGAGCTTTTGTCCATGTGGGTTCCATCTGTTGGTCATGGCCATCAGGTTTTAAATATTTATTAGTTCGTTTTAAAAATAACAACAATTACATGTTTACATAAGTAACATTTTTGTGAAAAAAGTACCCATGCACGGGGAGGTCTCCTTCCGCCAGGGCGTGATCTGGCAGCCGCACACACAGGTCCCGGGAAATCCCAGCCACCCAGGGTGTGGGAGTCTCGATGCGGCACGTCTGGCACCCAGTGCGAGCAGCACCTTCCTCAGAATATGGCAGAGCTCAGGGGAGGGGTCTCTGTGGTGGGGACGCCGCCAGCCTCTGGGAGGAATACGTTTTCCAACACCCTCGGGTCTCCTTGAAAGCTTAAATTTTGTCATTGGCAACAAATAGCATCCACTGCTGCTGGAAGGGGCAGGCTCGTCCGCCCTTCTAGAGAAAATGCCTGTTGGCCACCGAGGTCTGTTACCACAGTCTGTCTGTCAATCTTTCTGGCAAAATATGGTGTCCGTGAAAACGGGCAGCTGCTTTAACTGACGACTCAGATGCAGGCACGCTCCCCTGAGAGACGAGGGCCATGTTATCCCTCTGGGCAGAGGACTCCCTGGAGGCCTCATCTCATCCCACCCAGCCCAAGACCCCATCTCCCAGGCCTGGGGTTCAACACAAGGAATCATTTCTCCTGCTTCCCTCGTAAGCGAAGGTAGCTTTTTGTTTAGTGCTGAAGGATTGACCCTGGGAGAGACACTGCCCAGCACGGCCCGGCCTCTGCCTGGTTCCCACGCCGGCGCCAGCAGTTTTACCACCTCGGGCAGCGTTTGCCACATCCGTGCAATGCCAGCTCCGTGAAATCAGTGAATATCACCTTAGTGTGCTCGTCAATGTAGATCTCCCCTCTCAGACTGCTGCAGGGGTCCCAGGGACCCACAGGGGGCCACACGCCAACTCCAGAACTGCCCAAAACTTGGAAGTATCCCCAGTGCCCATGAAGAGTGGGACGGACACTCAGCACTGACACGGAGGCCCCGGCAGCCGCCCCGCGAAGAGTGGGGCGGACACTCAGCACTGACACGGAGGCCACGGCAGCCGCCCCGCGAAGAGTGGGACGGACACTCAGCACTGACACGGAGGCCACGGCAGCCGCCCCGCGAAGAGTGGGACGGACACTCAGCACTGACACGGAGGCCACGGCAGCCGCCCCGCGAAGAGTGGGACGGACACTCAGCACTGACACGGAGGCCACGGCAGCCGCCCCGCGAAGAGTGGGACGGACACTCAGCACTGACACGGAGGCCACGGCAGCCGCCCCGCGAAGAGTGGGGCGGACACTCAGCACTGACACGGAGGCCACGGCAGCCGCCCCGCGAAGAGTGGGGCGGACACTCAGCACTGACACGGAGGCCACGGCAGCCACCCGCAGCGAGCCACCGCTGCGCACAGCTCCACAAGTGAGTTTAAAGCCGGGTTGCACAGGTGGAGAGGACGCCCTGGGACTCCACAGAGTGCTGTTACTGCAGGCGGGGAATCACCTCCCACCGCCCTCCCCGGTGGAGGCCTCTGGGCTGTGGGCCGGCGCAGGGTGCGGTGGGCTGGTGAACACCCATGTGCCGTGTGCACTCAGCCTTGTGTGTGCCTCACTGTGAAGTTTACTAAAATAAATGGAAAAGTGTAGAAGTTCTATCGCTACCTGTCAAAACGTTTCGAAGTTTTTATCATACTCAGAGCACGTCCAATGGGAAAAAATCACTCCTTCCCAAAGAAAGATTGACTCTCAGAGGTGGGAGAGGGATGTTTTCATTGAACAATTACTGAGCAAGATCGAGTTTTAGCTTTTGAAAAAGACAAAAATATACGCAACACAGGAATGAACTGCCCAGACAGGTCCAACCAGAGGTCGCCTCTCTTTAATGGACACATATATTTTTAAATTAGGGATTAGGAGGCCCCTTTCAAACCTTCCGTGGGCCATAATTTATGTTCTCCTGTCTTTAGATGTGTATTTATAGTGTAATAATTAGCAAAATGAACTCTACTGCCTGCGAGCTGGGTGCTCAGGAGGGAGCGAGGCCGCCCGTCCACCTGGTGGTCACGAACCCTGGGTGCCTGTGGCTCATACAGACTGTGGGACCTGTGCCGAGGGGGAGGACAGTGAGGGGACCCGTCCCACGGAAGAGGCCTGCCAAGGGTTCTGGTCACCCGGAGAGCTTCGTCCCTCGAGATATGGGCGAGGGGAGCACCCAGGACAGCCTCCTGCTCTGTTGCCTGGGCTGGAGTGCAATGGTGATCTCGCCTCACTGCAGCCCCATCTTCTGGGCTCAAGCGATTTTCCCCCCTCAGCCTCCCAAGTAGCTGGGACTACAGGTGTGCGCCACCATGCCTGGCTAACTTTTTTATTTTGTATAGAGACAGGGGTCTTACTATGTTGTCCAGGCTGGTCTTAAACTCCTGGGCTCAAGCGATCCTCCCGCCTCAGCTTCTCAAAATGCTGGGATGACAGGCGTGAGCCCCCGTGCCCAGCCCCCCAGACCCTCTTGGAAGTCTGTGCCGCTTCCTTCTCCCGCTCGGTAGCTTCAGCGTTGCCACAGCTGTAATCGTTTAGTTCTGTCTCTTTGGTTTTAGGGCCTTCTCCTTTTCAGGAATTCCAGTGGCAGCTGGTGTGTTTGGAAGTGGGTGTCTGAAGCCAGCGTTGCTGGTGGTGCCTGCAGGCTGCGCGGGAAGGCAGAGCTTTGATGAGGTCCTGCTTGTGACGGGCGTGTGTCAAAACTGTTTTTTTCTGTAGTATGCTGCACTCTCCTGCTCCGTGTACACAAGGGCAGCCTGGTAATTGGTTAATATTTTAACCAGGCGGGAGTCAGAGGAGGGGCTTTCACCCTGACGCCCACCTGGAGAAGTGAGGCTGCGCTCCTGCTGCTTCCTCTGAGCACAGCTCGGGGAGTTGGCGTGAACCGTCGCCGTTCACTTGTGGTTCAGGGCGGCTGAGCACTGTGGTGAAGCCGTGGGCCCCCACCCAGCCTGCCTTCTGGGGTCCTCCCAGGCCCGTTGGTCTCTCCTGTGCCGTCGGCCCTGCTCCAAGACCTCGACATAGCCAGGCTTTTAAGCTTGTTGTCTGCTTCTCGGGCCTGTGGCAACCCTACCTACCCAGCCCAGCCTGCTCAGGTCCTAAAGCTGGGCCTTGTCAGCAGGGCCAGTCAGCCTGGCCACAGCAAACAATCTGCCGTGCAGCCTACACAGGGGCTGCTGCCCGCATCCTACAGGGAGGAGAGACGGGCAGGGAGGAGAGAGGGGCAGGGAGGAGAGACGGGCAGGGAGGAGGGGCAGGGAGGGGGGCAGGGAGGAGGGGCAGGGAGAGACGGGCAGGGAGGAGAGAGGGGCAGGGAGAGACGGGCAGGGAGGAGAGAGGGGCAGGGAGGAGAGGGGGCAGGGAAGAGAGAGGGGCAGGGAAGAGGGGCAGGGAGGAGAGACGGGCAGGGAGGAGAGAGGGGCAGGGAGGAGAGACGGGCAGGGAGGAGAGAGGGGCAGGGAGGAGAGACGGGCAGGGAGGAGAGAGGGGCAGGGAGGAGAGACGGGCAGGGAGGAGAGAGGGGCAGGGAGGAGAGAGGGGCAGGGAGGAGAGGGGGCAGGGAGGGGGGCAGGGAGGAGAGAGGGGCAGGGGGAGGGGCAGAGGGAGGGATAGGGGAGGGGGCAGGGGGAGGGGCGGGGGGAGGGGCAGTGCCTGCAGAGGCTAGCACAGGAGTACGATTGTTCGCCCTATCACAGCCACTCCCACGCTGTGGGGGCAGGTGCGCCCCTGTCCTGTGTGCCCCCCCCCCACCCAGCAGGTATGCTTTCAGATAAGCCCACATGCCTGGCACTCCCGCGTCAGTCACTGCTGGGCAGCGTACAGGCCCCGCGTCCTGCTGCTCTGCGGCGTGGCCCCGCCAGCACCTCCCGCCTGTGGGTACAGCGGTTGTGGGCAGTCCACACTGGCCTTCCCCAGACCCAGCTGGAACCAGCCCCTCTTGCATTTCTCCCTGGGTGTTGGGGGCCACAGGGAGCACCCCTGGCTGTGGATTAAGGATGGTGCCCCCAACAGCCCGGCCAGGACACCTCTCTCACCCAGGCTTCTTCCTCCTGTTGAGTCGTCTGTGAACACTCCCAGGGAAGCTCTTCCTGGAGCAGGTGGGCTGAGGAAGCTGCTGCCACTCTGGCGTCCCTGTTCTCCCTTGCTCATCCCCAGAGCCCAGTCTGTCTGAGCAGCAATGCCCATCAGACCCTGTCCCATGGACAGAGGGCGGCTGTGCTTCCTGCCATGCCCTGGCTTCTCTCCGTGCCCCCAGGGGACGCCAGGCAGCACGGGCTCTCCAAGCTCCACGGGGTGCATGAGGAGTGAGAACTGGTTCGGTTCCAGCTTCCTATTTAGAAGTCACCTATTGTGTGCTGTGTGGATGTGTGTCTGGGGTTGCAGTGGACGTGTGTGTGGATGCAGTGGACATGTGTCTGGGGGCAGTGGACGTGTGTCAGGGGCTGGGCAGGCCCCTGCCTGCATCCAGTTTCCACTCGTGTCCGCGGTTGGGATCAGCTGAGAAGCTCCTGAACAAAGTGGCCCATCCTCTCAAACGTGTGAAATGGGACAGGCCACCAGGTTGCTGGTTCTCCTGAAAAAATGTGCAGCTGTTCTCTGCTCTGTGCTCTTCAGAAACATGCATGACACGTAGGCCCTACGTAGTTATGTTTTTAACAAAGCAGTGACTCTGCCCAAGGCCGGGTGGCAGCCATGGCTCCTGTGAGTGTGGCTCCCGCTGGAGCGCGGGGAGGATGGGAGCTCCTGCGTCAGGGCAGAGCAAGTTCCGAGTCCCCGGCTGTTTCCAGATGGTTGGGCACAGAGCCCACAGGCGCCCCTGTGGGCAGGGTCCGGGGGGCATGGGAGGGGCTGCAGAATCTGCAGCTGAGGTGCCGGGATGGACCCGAAACCCAATCACAGCCAACAGGGAAATTCCACAGAGAATCAGATCCCAGTCGCGACAGGTGCTGTATGATATTTTGGAATTAACTGAGAAAACTCTTGAGACTCTGGTGAAGGCCCCGGAGATGTTGAGAGTAAGCAGAGACGCTGCATTTAGGGGCAGGTGGCTGAGCTCAGCCACAAGATCCCCGGGGTTCGTTCACTCCAAGTGGAATTTGTTACCACTTCAGTGCAGTCCCAAGCAACATGCCCATTTGGGGGTGGGTTTGCAGCCTGAGAACCTGCAGGCCTGGAAGTGGGGGCTGTGCTTGCATGTTCCAGACTCGGCGGGTAGTGGGGGCCATGGCCATGAGGCTCCAGGCTGGTGGGGGAGTGATCAGTCCGTGTGTGCGTGGACTGCTCTGCTGTGTGAGGGCGGGGGCCGATGGCTCAGAGACGCAGCAAGGCCGCGGAGGAGCCCAGATGAGCTGTGCCCTGGCCAGCGGTGGGTGGTGGAGACGCAACCAGCAGACCCCAGGCAGTGCGGGATGCGCTCACTGTGTGGGTGAAGGGCCCCGCCCTCAGGGCTACTGGCACCGCCGTGTGGCCAGCCCCATTCCCAGACCCGCAGAGGGCATGGGCAGGCCTGGGAAGCAGTGAGTCGGGGACAGTCACCCTCCACTGCAGCAGTGACCCAGGGCCACAGCCTGAGCACCTGGACGCTCCCCGAGGTGGGAGCGGCGTTGGTCAAAGCCGAGACCGCGTGTGCCACACCCCAGAGCTGCCTGCACTTAGAGGCGTTTCGAGCTGATCCGGGCCAGGTCACCAGGTGGAGGAACGTCCTGGGACCAGATGACACTGGCTGCCATTTAGTTTCCATGGAGGTTTTCATCATACTTTAGACCATGTTCAAAAAAACAACAAAAACCAAAGCTCAACAGACAATTTCATGCAGTAAAGGAAGGACTGATGTGAAGGTACTGTGCTATAGCTAAAATGTAGTCTCACATAAAAACAGTTTGATATAGAACTTAAATTGTGAATTTGGTTTTATATTCTAGAAACTTCCATGCGTGTATTCATTCCCCAGGTAGTGCTGGCCATTCTAAGGTGTATTGGGAGAGAATCGGCACAGCCATCCCTTTGGGGCTGAGGACGGCCCGAGCCGGCCGGCTGACCCTCTGCCTTCATGTCTCCCCAGCTACCCGTACAGTGAGGACGCCCGCCAGGGTGAGCAGTACATGAACACCCGGTGCCCAGCCTGGTGTGACCGCATCCTCATGTCCCCGTCTGCCAAGGAGCTGGTGCTGCGGGTGAGTGTGTGCTGCCCCAGCCCTGGACGCAGAGGGATGTGGAGCGCTGGGTCTGGTCTGGCCCAGCCCTGGTGACAGGGCCCCAGGGGTGGGGGCACCCAGTCTGGGGAATGCTGCCAGGTTGGGCCCTGACCTCGTCCTGCCATGAGCTGCACCCCAGCACTGGGTCACCTCTGAGCCAGCACCTGGGCTGGGGCGGCAGCAGATGGAGCCGAGTTCCTGGGCCATGGGCAGCCAGCGTCATCCTGAGTTTGAAACATACACAGGCAGTTAGCAGGAAGTGTTTTCAAATCGTGGTTCACTGTATCCTTGGAAGTCAACGTGCTCTTGTGCATTCCAGCGCTCATGGGCCGGGCCATGAAGCGCAGTAGAAATGTCTGAAGTTGTTTTCCTAAGTTGTAAATTAGAGCCAGATTCATTTGAGCCTTGATAAGTTAAAAATGAATAGGCGACATTTTCAGATGACCTGGGCCTTGGGAAATTTTCAGATTTCCTGTGATTTTTTTTTTAATATATATATATATATATTTTTTTTTTTTTTACAAAAAAGGTGATAGGGGCTTGCTTGCTACATTGGCCAGGCTGGTCTCAAATTCCTGGGCTCCAGCATTCCGCCCACCTCGGCCTCCCAAAGTGCCCAGACTACAGGCGGGAGCCACTGCACTCGGTCAATCCTGTGATTTTTCAATTCCCACATTTTAATATACAAGGAGTGTTTTCAGAAGAATCAATATCTGAATTGGTTTTGTCAACCCCGTGAATGAAAATTAAATGCAGATAGTAATGAAGCTTGCGGGTGTGCATGGGAACTGCAGCTGTGCTCAACACCCAGAGCCGGGGCCTCTGACCATAACGTGGGTGTGCAATCGGAAGGAGGCTGGAGACTCTGGTGGTTCCACTGCCAGCCTGGTGGGCTCTGCCCCCTCTCCACTGTCCCAGGCCCAGAGCAGGGACAGGAGCCCCCTACTAACCCCGACTTCAACACCAGCTGTGTGAGGCTCCAGTTGTCCCTCACTGCCCGTCTGTGTCTCTGTGCCAGACGGCACCAGACCCCAGGCACAGCAAACACCTGGGTGCAGGTGTGCCCTCAGCAGGGCGGGGACCTCTGCAGCCCTGGTCCCTGAGATGCATCCTGCTGGCCTCTGCCATGTGGCTCTGTCTGCCGGGCCGGGTTCCTTACCGTTCCTTCCTACATCCTGGAGCACCATGGGTGCAGCCTGCCCTCCGTCCCTGGCTGTGCTGTGAGGAGCCTGCCTGGTGGGGGCCTGGGCTGGAGGCGGGGCCCCTTAGCCAGAAGTCCCTGGGGTCTGCAGCCAGCCTGGCTCCTCCGCAGCCCCACCTCTGGCCTGTGGGCAGGGCCTGTGCCCATCATTGAGGAAAGTGTGCTGGCCACAAGCCCAAAAGCCCAGGAGTGGGCTCGGCCCGGAGCCTGGCTGTGGACCTGCCGCTGCCCCTCTGGCTGGGCTCACTGGTAGGCACGCCAGTCCCTCGGTGCCACATGGTGGGTGCTCCCATCTGCCGGCGCTGAGAGCGGGTCAGGCATGTGGAGCCCAGGGCTGCCACCAGTGGGGCAGGAGCCTCCCGGGGACTCGGGCACAGATGCCATCCCCTGGGAAAACGTCGGAGGTCACGCGAGTGCAGATTGGTGAGCAGCGCCCAAGGGCAGAAGGCTGGCAGGGCTGTGGCCTCCCCACATTGTGCTGCCGCTGCCAAGGCTCCACCAGCTCAGAGCAGGGCAGTGTTGCAGCCCGTTTTCCATTCACTCACAGCCTCTCGGGTTCTCTGGATCCGGGACTTGACACTTTATGCTCAGGGTGGGGGACAGAGCCTCACAACACACACCTGGCGGCCTTTGACAGCCCCTGCCTTCTGGGGCTGGAGTTTGGACAGGCTCTCCCCATGGGGCCACCCAGTGGGCAGCAGGTGTGCAGGACAAGCAGACGGGCGCCGGGCGCGCTCCGCGCCCTCATCCATCATGACACGCGCCGTCACCTCGTCACCAAGCTCCGTTCTGCCTCCGGAGCCCTAAAACACCAAAAGGGGCTCGGGACGCAGGCGGTGCTGCTTGGGGAGCCTCGGTGACAAGTGTTCAGTGAGGTGTGCCGCGCGCTGCCTGTGCCCGCCGTAATTTGTTTATCTGTCCAAAGATTATGCAGTTGAAAATCCACAATTTTATGCTGCCTTTGTAAATTACCACGCTGCGTTTGATGAATGTTTCTCCACTTCCGCGGAGGCGCCGCTTCACCCGCGAGAGACGGAAGGTGCTCATGCATGCGGTGCCGAAGCTTGTGTTTTCATTCTTTCTGGCAGGCGCCCATGCTGGAAAGTAAATCTGACCTTAAGCTTCCCACTGCATTAAAGATAATTCAGTTTTAACTCGATAGTCTCAGATGCTCCAGCTGTGGATATAAAATTCCAGCCCAACCAGAGCCGAGTGCTGACCAGCAGTAAACCCCTTCCAGAGGCGCCCGGAATACAGGCACCCGCTGGGAAGTGCGCACACAGCCGTGAATTACTATGCACAGATTGCTTTGTGTAGTGGTGTGGAATTCGGTGTCTGTTCTCGTTTGAACACTGAGTTCTAGGTTAATAGAACAGTCAAAAACAAATCAAAGTGGGAAGATTGGAACTAGATGGGCTGCCGCACTCAGAGGAGCACACCTGCACAGAAAGCTGGGGCACACACACTCCTGTGAACAGGGTCCCCTGCAACTCACCTGAGAGCCCAGGAGCATGTCCGGGAGAGGGGAGCTTGGGAGCTGAGCCAGCACCCGCGGCTCCCCACGCGACCCCTCTTAGAGGCAGATACATGTTGTCCAAAAGGGCCAGGGTCAAGGTGCTGAGGCGCTGCCACGTCACCAGAGCCTTTGGTCCATGAGCTGGCCTCTCTCTCAGGGGCCAGGCAGGGCGGGTGGCAGAGGCTGGTGAGGTACTGGCAGGGGCCGACACCCCCATCTCTCTGCCCCTACAAAACCCTGATGTTCCTGCCAGTCAGCTCCCAGCTGGACCCAGGATGCCCCACCTCCCCACACTCACCTCTCTGTTTCCCCTTTCCAGTCGGAGAGCGAGGAGAAGGTTGTCACCTATGACCACATTGGGCCCAACGTCTGCATGGGAGACCACAAGGTGACATAGACTGAGGTCCAGGGGCCAGGCTGGGGGACCAAGGGGAAGCTAGGGGGCCGGGGGGCTGGGGCCAGTGGGTGGGCGGGTGCTGGGGCTGGGAGGCAGGTGGGCGGGGGTTGGCCAGTCCCTCCTCTCCTGTTCTCCTGTCTTCTTAGTCTGACTACAGAGTAGGCCAAGTTGGTCTGTTTTTATTTAATTTTAATAAAATATCATAAGCTAGGTGGGTAAGTAGGAAGAAGGCAGAAATGACGTTACAATAGAATAAAATACATAATTCAATATTTGTAGAAAAATGTCCACAGCTGATTGTTTCTGAAGGCTGTTTTGCAAATATGCAGCTGCAGTGTTTTAATGGCCTTCTTGGGGCAGGCTCACTGTCAGCCGAGGAGCCGGGGTGAGGGCGCTCCCCACCGCGTGCCAAGGGGCAGCACTGGCACAGATCGTTTATTCAGGCAACTGCACCTCAAGAGTGTGCACAGGAGACAGATCAAATCTCATTTTCAGCCGATAAATGAGTTAGCTTCTTCCACGTTGGAGGCCCAGAGCTGTGAGCCCCAAACACACCCGGATAAGACGCTGGACCTGCCAGGTGCGGCAGAGCCGAGGACGGAAGAGCCTTCCTTCCCCGCTTCATTTGGGGCTATTTAGCCATTCTTTTACATCAGTTTTTCCATTAATTTTTTTACCTGGAAATAACACCTTCCTTGCAAAACCTCTCATGGCCGGCCTGGCTCCAGTTCCACATTCACGGGGCCCCCAAACCCTGCGCTGCCGTGGCTGCCCACAAGGGCCGAGCTGCCTCTGCTGGCCATCAGCTCCTCCCAGCCCGGTTCATGGCTGCCCTGGTGAGACGCAGGGTCCAGGGGTGCAACGGGAGGCGGCGGCATGTGCTGTGCTGTCCTGCGTGCGCCGCGCTGACACCGTCCTCTCTTCCTGCTGCAGCCCGTGTTCCTGGCCTTCCGAATCATGCCCGGGGCAGGTAAACCTCATGCCCATGTGCACAAGTGTTGTGTCGTGCAGTGACGTGGTGGTAAATATGACTCCTCCCTCCAGTTCAGCTTTTACGCAGCTTTTCCTGGTGCGTTTGTTCCTTTAACAAATTACGAATTCCGTGACAGGGAAGAGATGCCAGCGCCACGAGAGGACCCTTCGTGAGCCCTCCCTGTAGCCGTGGACCGAATACGCACTCTTGAAAGCTGCATCGAGAACCCGCCCAAGCGCCACCTGCTAGACGGCCAGCCCCACACTTCGCTTCAGCCTCCGGACCATTCCGGAGCAGCCTCACATACCTCACTGTCTCGTCTGTTTATGTGACATTAAGTAGAAATATTGGTTTGTTTGTTTTTTAAATAAGTCACAGTCCTGTTGTCAAAACTCTAATAGACAGCAAAGAGGGTCTGTACCGTAGACTTCACAGTTTTCAGTTTTTAATGATTGCCAGTGGAGGGGCTTCTCCAGCACAGAGACCCCCCACTGTGTCCAGGGACCCCCTCTGCCAGGTGGAGGTGTGTCCAGGGGCTGGGAAAGCCGAGACGGGCACTCCCTCTGCCGGCCGGCAGCGTGGCCCTGAGCATGGCGAGGGGGTCTGTCTCTGCCGATGCTCCTTCTGCGGCACTGACTCTGCGCCGTGTCACATGGGTTTTGAATCACACTGCAGCTGCTTTCCATTTTTATATATATATAAATATATATAAATATATACTTTTTAAAAATAATTTATAAATCTTACCAAAACTTATGCTAAATGTACTTTCCAGTATGAACGCACAGGAGAGTCCCATCAGCAGGCGGCATTGGAGTCTAGGAGCTCAGCTGTGTGTCCATCAACACACAAATTCGTAAAAAACACACATGGCCTCGCCATCGTGGGTAAAATCGGCCCCACAGCACGTCTGCACCAGCGGGCCGTTACTCCCATGCCGTTCTTCTGTGTAATATTAAGAACTGAATGTGAAGTTTATAGCTAGCCTGGGTGTACCTTTTAAGAATTTTGTAAACCGTTTGTCTTTTGTTACTGTTTTATGGTGCCAAGTATCCTACATTACAACAATAATATCATGGGAGAAATAGAAATAGCCTAGTTTGCTTCCAATAGAAACTGCTTTTAACATGGGCTGTATATAAAAATATTAAAGAGAAACAAAACTGTACATTTCCTCATTGCTCTGCTACAAACAACCCATGTCATAACCTTGCATGGGCTGTATATAAAACTATTAAAGAGAAACAAAATTGTACATTTCCTCATTGCTCCGCTACAGACAACCCATGTCATAACCTTGTTGCAAATATTTTTCTCCTATAGCACTAAGTACAGCATTAGAAGGTGATTAGAGAGTCTGTTGATGAAACACAAATGTATGTTTTATTGATTTTACTTTAGAACACTACAGAGTTCCTGGACCGGGTGAAGGCCTTAGCTGGGTGTGTGTGTGGGATAAATACTACCACTGCAAGTGACTGCTGTCCGCTGCGGAATCTGTTCTTGGTGGAAGCACAGGTCCGTGTCCCTGCTGTGGTTGCCGCTGTCCGCGGTTCAACACGGAGTCCGCCCCGCGGGTTTCAGCTGTTGGTCGTTCTGAGGGCCTTTGGAAGTGACAGGTCTGGTTCCTAAGCAATAAAATTGACCGTGGTGAAAATAGTACCGTGTTGCTTTTTCTTCCTTTCCCTTCTCCTGCCACCTCTGAAATGCTAACTCAGGGGAGCGGCCTCCTGTATAGCCTGTTATTTGAGATCAAGCTCATTAGAAATCCTGGAATTTCACTGTATCACACACTGTCACAAAACACTAAGCCGTTCATTGAGAGAAGAAAAACAGCCTTTTGGACTTTCTACTGTAATAAAGGATTTATCCCTCAACATTTTAAAACGGGATTATATAAATGCTTTGCCTTCCTCAAAACTTTAAGAAGCCCCTCTGCTCTGAGCTGAGCTGAGAGGGGCTCCCCACAGAAAAGCGCTGCTTCTGCCCTTCGAGTTGCTTCCTTGTAAAGAAGGCTGCTAAGAGCCTAAAACAAAACGCGCCGAGTTTAAGCCCTATTTCTCTTTAACCCTTCCGCAAATGCCTTCCAAGAGAAATCGTACCACCGCAATGATATCATTATTTACATTTAATTTTTAAAAATTAAAACTCAACAGTCACGCCCGTTAAGATGCAGCGATGGGCAGCCCCGGCCACAGAGGCTGCGGGAGGCTGGAAGGGTTTTGTCAGCCGGAGTCACAGCCCCGCGGAGCTGGCGGCATTTCAGGGCAGGAGACGGGTCCCCTGAGCCCCCGGCTGGGCCTGGGCGCTGCGGGCCTTGCCCAGGGGGCCTCCAGCTCCCTGACCCCGCGTGACCCATGGGAGGCCCCGCCGCTCCGCGGGCGGAATTATTTCGGATTTCTCTTTGCGGTCCTAGTTTGGAAGAAACTGCTTTCCACCGCGGGAAGATCTGGCAGGATGGTGACCGAAGGGCCTCCGTGCAGCGGTTCAGACCCGGTTCCACCGGCTGAGCCCAGGGCGGGCCTATGGGATCCGCTTATGCGCAGAGGGACTTTCGAAATAATCAGAGCAAAGCCCTCGGCCGAGCGGGAACGGGTGCCCGGTGGCAACGAGTACGTGGCCCCAAAGCGGGAAAACGGAAGAAGAAAAACCTCCCGCGGGGACTCGAGGCGGGTACGCGGCTCACCCGCCCTCTCGGGGCCCCCCAAGCGCGTCCGAATCCGCCCCGAGGCGAGGCGGGCCGGGCCGTACCTGCTGCTCCGTCCCCGGCTCCTGGCGGCTGTCGCTGCCGTTCCTTCCCGCGGGCCGGGCCCCTTCCCTGCGCCTTCGCCGCCTCCTCGCGCCTGCCCGGGGCCCGCAGCCTCCGCACCGGGAACCCGGAGGACCCGAGGCGGGCGCAGGGGCGAAGCCGGGGCCAGGGAGGGGCCGCCTCGCTCTGGGTTCGAGACGGAAGAAACACGCGGCGCAGGCTCCGGAGCGACGGCTCCGACGGGGACCCGTTAAATAATTTATTGATGATACAAAGCGACTCGCGCCCACCCGGGGCCGCCCCCGGATTCTGCAAAAATAGATTCGCCCCCACCCCGCGGGTCCTCAGAAGGCGTCCCCCGCGCCGCCGCCGCACGGGCTGACCAGCGCCAAGTTCGAGGGTTTGTGCTTCTTGAGCAGCCGCGTGATCTTCTCGTCGTCCGAGTTGGGGTCCAGGGGCCGGTTGTATTCGTCGTCGTCCTCCGCGTCCGAGCCGCCCACCTTCAGCTTCTCGGCGTCCGAGTCCTGCTTCTTCTTGGCCGACGCCATCTCCGCCGCGTGCCGCTTGCGCCACTTGGTCCGGCGGTTCTGGAACCAGACCTGGGGGTGGACGGGGCGGTCAGGCGGCCGCGGGGCCCGGGGCTGGCGCTGGGGCCGTTCGCAGGACGCGGGCCCCCGGCTCTCCTCTCCCGAGCCCCGCCGCGCTCACCTTCACCTGGCTCTCGGTCATGCCCAGCGAGTAGGCGAGACGCGCGCGCTCCGGGCCCGCCAGGTACTTGGTCTGCTCGAAGGTTTTCTCCAGCGCGAAGATCTGCTGGCCCGAGAAGGTCGGGCGCGAGTGCTTCTTCTTCCCGTCCTTGTCCAGGACGCCGCCGGCCGGGGCTGCAAGAGAGGGGAAGGGAGGGAGGTCAGCGGCCGGCGGGGTCCCCCTCCGCGCCCACCTGCCCCGCACCCCCCGCGCGGGCCACTCACCCGGGCCAGCCAGACGCGGGTCCCTCCAGGGCGCGCCCTGCACCACGCCGGGCCAGAAGATGGGCGGGCGCCCGGGCAGCTCGGCCAGGGGCTTGGGGTAGCCGCGCGCCACAGCGGCCGCGGGCCCGAAGTAAACGCCGGCGGACGACGCGAGCCCGTTGAGCCGGGGCAGCCCCCCCAGGAGGCCCCCGCCCCCCGCGCCCACGGGCCGGCCCAGGATGTCGCTGATGCCGTGCGGGGTCCCAAGCGGGAGCTGCGCGCCCAGGCCCCCCAGCGCGGGCGCCTTGAAGCCGGCCGGACCCTGCAGCGCGTAGGGGAACAGCGACGTCTTCATCTCGGCCATGTTGTGCAGCGCGGCCAGCGGGGCACTGCTCAGCACGAACGCGCCCGGGCGGTTAGTGTCCATGGGCGCCGCCGCCGCCGGCCCGGGCTCCCATCCGGGCCCCGCCGCCGCCGCCCCTGCCCGCCGGCCCGGGAAGTTTGCGCGCGGCCCGGGCGGGCGTTGGCTGCAGCGCGGGGCGCGGGGCGCGGGGCGCGGGGGGCGGGCGGGCGGCTCCGGCGCGGGGCGGGCGGGCGGCGGCGGCGGCGGCGGCTCCGGGGCCGGTCGGAGCGGCGCCGCGCGGGACGGACGCGCTGATAACCGGGGCTCCCCGGGGCGCGGCGCGCGCGCTGATTGGCTGCGGACCCCGCGGTCCGGCCATTGGCCAGCGCCCCCCCCCGCCTGCGCGCCCCCGCCGGCCGCGCACTCCATGAAGGGCCCATTAGTGCGGCAGGTGCCTCCCGGGCTGTAAATTCGCCCCGATTTATCTCCCCGGGGACGAAATAAATCCCGCTTGGATGGGAGTTTAGTTAGGCAAAGGTTTTCATGCGAAATCAGGAAAAAACACGAGAACATATTTTATTAACGGAAAGAATGCAGATTTGAGGACCCGCCCGCGCGCTCGGAGCGCCCCCCTCGGGGAAGAGTCCCGGCCCGCGCCCCAGTCGCGACTGCTCCGCCGCACGTGGCTGGGGTGGGTGTGAGCGGCAGCGGACGCCGGTGGGGAACGCGCTCCGGGCAGGTCGGGGCCACAGGAGGGCGGAGGACGCGGGCCTCGAGTCCACGGAATCCACGGGCCTCACGGCCGGGCGAGGCTCGCACGGAGCTGCCTCTGGTTTCGCCGACACGCGGCCCGCACGGTGGAGGAGTGAGGCAGGCGGGAGCGGGGCGGGGACGCGGGTCCCGGGACCACATGCGCGGCTCGGCACTTCTCAGTCATCGGCCTCCAGGTCTCCCGCTGGGGGTCCCCCAGGATGTGACCTGGGCCCACGACTTCGCCCACGGGCCGCCTCTCGCGAATCCCCGGCCGGGAGAACAGAGACCAGGACGGCCTCAGCGCGGAAGCCCTGTCCAGGGCCCGAACGTGGGTGCGGGCTGGGGGCGCAGCGGCAGAAACGCGGCCTTAGACGCGCGCGGGGGGCCTGTGTCCCCCCCGCCCCCACGGCACCGGGAGCCGCTCCCTCATCCATCCCGCAGACCGGGCGGTGAGATGACTCCGAGCCCCGCGCACGGCGGCCGCGAGCAAACGCTCCGACGTCTGTGGTGACGTCTCGTATTAATTTAGGGACACGGGGCGGCTGTGACTGTGGCCCACGGCTCGTGGGGAGCCCGAGTCTGTGCGCAGGGAACGCCGCTGCGTGGCCTCTCTCGGGCCTGGGGGAGTTTCCTTCGCAACGACTTTCCCGTTTTGCCCCGGCCGCCAGGGGGTTGGTGCCGCGTAGGAAGCCGGCGCCCAGGGTTCGAGGCCGGGGTCTCACGTCCGCCCCCTCGCCCCCCTCCAGCGTCCGTTTTCGTTTTGTGCAGGTGGAGGCGGGGACTTGGCGCCGTCGGCCGCTCCTGGGTGGCGGCTTGGAAAAGCCACCTGCGGCCAAACTCCGGGGCAGTGGTGCGGCCGCCGGGTGTGTGCGCGCTCGGGGCTGCCCCGGCGGCTTCCGGCTCCACTGAGGTGCAGCCCCGCGTTCACGGGGGGTTCGCTTCCCCCGTCGAGTCCGCACTCGATTCGATTGGGATTGGGATTCGATTGGGCGCGGCCGCCCCACCGGTGATCGGCCCCCGCGGAGCCTGGCCCGGGGACCCCCAGCGCCCGTCCGGCCCCGAGACCCGCCCCGGCCTGTCCTGCACCCCGCTCCCTCGGAGGAAACACGAGGAAGGGCCCTCCCGGGTCGGGTTCGGGCCCCTCCCAGCACCCCAAGGCGACGGCGCCCGCGCCCAAGGCTCGGGCTCTGAGATGAGACGCGGGAACTGCGGGGCGGGGGGGGGGGGGGGGGCAGGGGCAGGGCGGAGTGGGAGGGGCGAGGGCTGCTGTCGCCCTGGGATCCCCCACTCTGCGCGGCCGAGCAGACCCTGGGCGGGCCGGGAGGGGTGCGGGTCGCCCGACCTGAGGCCCAGGAGGCGCGCGCGGGCGGGACGGCGGGAGGAAGCCGCGCTCGGGACAGGCTGCGGCTCCTCTCACACCCTGGAGGGGCGGGGCGGGGGGCGTCGTTAGCGCTGTTTTATGGCTGAGGAAACATGGACCTGGAGGCGCTGCTCTGCGGCCCGATAAACCCTGGGTCTGTCTGCGCCCCCCGGTCCTCCCTGGGCTGCCGAGGGAACGCGTGGGGTCGCGGGTGGGGCTGGCGTGTCACTGGCTGCGGAGCGCGCGGCTCTCCAGGGCTCAGGGGCGCGGGATGAGGGGCCAGGGTGAGTTGGGGGCGCAGAGGAGCCGAGTAAGGGGGGGGTCCCTCTCCCACGTTCTTGTAAGCCGTGGAAGTCTTGGCGCGCTCCGCAGGTGCCGCGTCCCACCCGGCTCCCCGGCCTGCGCCCCACGCGCTTTCCCGCC